>NW_027094176.1:0-305000 GCF_029207755.1 Chamaea fasciata
ACGTGGCCTCCTCTGCTCTTCCTATTGGCTGCTGTGTCGCCGCCTCCGCGCGTCCTCTGTTGTGATTGGCCGGCGCTGTCTTCACGCGCAGGGTGGTTCCTGCGTTTTGATTGGCTCTCGGCCGTCACGTGGTGTCGCTTTTCGCGCCACTCGCCGTGAGGGGAAGGCGGTGGCGGGAAAACCGCGACAGGGAATCGCGACAGCAGCGGCCCCGACATGGCCCCGCGCGACTACGACAGCGAGAAAGGTTTGGGGCGAGCGAGGGGCATCGCGACTCCGTTACTGACCCGTTATCGAGACATCCCCCTCCTGATTATCGTGACACTCCCCCCGATATCGAGACCCTTTCTCCCGTTTCTGATCCCCGCTGCTCGCTCTCTGTTTTCCCCTCAGAGAAGGCGAAGCGATTTTTTCAGGAGTTTTACCGGGATGGAGCCGACGGCCGCAAGGAATTCCCGTACCGGGAGCAGCTGGTGAGAGCCGCCCCCGAATCCACCTGAAATCTCCTCAAATCCCCCCAAATTCCCTCAGATTCCACCCCGAACCCTCAGATCCCTTCGAAGGCCCTCCCACCTTCCCAGACCCCCTCCCGCCCCCCAAATCCTGCCCCGAACCCCCCAAATCGCCTCCCGCCCCCCCAAATCCTGCCCCGAACCCCCCAAACCCCCTCCCAGCCCCCCAAATCCTGCCCCGAACCCCCCAAACCCCCTCCCGCCCCCCAAATCCTGCCCCGAACCCCCCAAATCGCCTCCCGCCCCCCCAAATCCTGCCCCGAACCCCCCAAACCCCCTCCCAGCCCCCCAAATCCTGCCCCGAACCCCCCAAACCCCCTCCCACCTCCCCAAATCCTGCCCCGAACCCCCCAAACCCCCTCCCACCCCCCAAATCCTGCCCCGAACCCCCCAAACCCCCTCCCACCCCCCAAATCCTGCCCCGAACCCCCCAAACCCCCTCCCAGCCCCCCAAATCCTGCCCCGAACCCCCCAAACCCCCTCCCAGCCCCCCAAATCCTGCCCCGAACCCCCCAAACCCCCCCAAATCCTGCCCCGAACCCCCCAAACCCCCTCCCACCCCCCAAATCCTGCCCCGAACCC
The DNA here is from genome assembly GCF_029207755.1 of Chamaea fasciata. Lineage (NCBI taxonomy): Eukaryota > Metazoa > Chordata > Aves > Passeriformes > Sylviidae > Chamaea > Chamaea fasciata. The sequence goes on from NW_027094176.1 coordinate 1,095, forward strand.
CCCAAACCCCCTCCCAGCCCCCCAAATCCTGCCCCGAACCCCCCAAACCCCCTCCCGCCCCCCCAAATCCTGCCCCGAACCCCCCAAACCCCCTCCCGCCCCCCCAAATCCTGCCCCGAACCCCCCAAACCCCCTCCCACCCCCCAAATCCTGCCCCGAACCCCCTCCCGCCCCCCCAAATTCCCCCCAAAACATCCCCTTTAACTCCCCTAAACTTCCTCAAATCCCCCCCAAACCCTTTCCCGTTCCCCTTAAACCCCCCCAAATCCCCCCCAAACCCCCTCCCGCCCCCCCAAATCCCCCCAAACCCCCCAAACCCTGTCCCGTTCTCCCTAAACCCCCCCAAATCCCCCCAAACCCCCTCCCGTTCTCCCCAAACCTCCCCAAACCCACCCCATACCCCCCAAACCCTTTCCCGTTCCCCTTAAACCCCCCCAAACCCCCCCAAATCCCCCCCAAACTCCCCCAAATCCCCCCAAACCCCCTCCCGTCCCCCCAAATCCCCCCCAAACCCTCTCCTGCCCCCCCAAACCCCGTCCCGTTCTCCTCAAACCCCCCCAAATCCCCCCAAATCCCCCCCAAACCACCCCAAACCCCCTCCCATTCTCCCTAAACTCCCCCAAATCCCCCCCAAACTCCCCCAAACCCCCCAAATCCCCCCAAACCCCCCCAAACCCTTTCCCGTTCCCCTTAAACCCCCCTAAACCCCCCCAAATTCCCCCCAAACCCCCTCCTGTTCTCCCCAAACCCCCCCAAATCCCTCCCAAACCCCCCTAAACCCCCCCAAATCCCTCCCAAACCCCCTCCCAAACCCCCCAAATCCCCCCAAACCCCCCAAACCCCCCCACCCCCATTTCCCGCCCAGACGGCGCTGGCCCGGCGGGAGCAGGTGGCCCTGTGGGTGGCCCTGGACGACGTGGCCGAGGATGACCCCGAGCTGGCCGAGGCCGTGGCGGACAACGCCCGGCGTTACACCCGCGTGTTCTCGGACGCCGTGCACGAGCTGCTGCCCCTCCACGGCTCCGCTGAGGTCGGCGAGCCCCCCGCCCGGTTTGGGGGCGGTGTTTCGGGAGGGTTTTAGGGGGTCTTTGGGCTGGGGAGGGGTTCTTCAAGGGACTTTGGGGGGGATCTCGGAGGGTCTTAAGGAGCTCCCGAGGCGTTTCGAGGGTCTCGGGGGCGTTGTGGGGATGGCTTTGGGGGCAGTTTTGGCTGAGCGGTCTCGGAGCCCCCTCCCCGATTTCCGTCTCCCCTCAGGCCGCCCCTCGGGACCCCCTGGACGTTTACCTGGAGCATCGGCTGCTGCTGGAGCAGCGGGGCCGGGCGGGGGGAGCCCCCAGGAGCGCCCAAAACCAGTTCCCCCCGGAGCTGCTGCGGCGTTTGTGAGTCCCAGAACCCCCGACCGCCGCCCCAATCCCCCTCTCCCTCGTGCCCCCCATCGGGGTTTTCCTCCTTCCCCGCTTTCTCTCGTTCGCTCCCACGTTTCATCCCCAATTCCCCCCGCTCCCATTTTGCCCCCCACAATCCCCATGTTTTTCCCCCCCAAAAGCTCCCGTTCTCCCCCCAAAATTCCCATTTTTCCCCCAAAGAATTCCCTTTTTTTCTCTCACAATTCCCATTGCTCTCCCACAATTCCCATTTCTCTCCCATTTCTCCCCCCAAACTCCCATTTTTTCCGTTTTCCTCCCCCACAATTCCCGTTTCTCCCCCCCAATCCCCGTTTTTTCCCCGTTCCTCCCCCCCAATTCCCATTCCTCTCCCGTTTCTCCCCCCAAACCCCCGTTTTTTCCCTGTTTTCTCCCCTCCAATCCCTGTTTTCTCCCCCCCAATCCCCGTTTCTCCCCCCAATTCCCGTTCCTCCCCCCCAATCCCCGTTTTTTCCCCGTTCCTCCCCCCCAATCCCTGTTTTTTCCCTGTTTTCTCTCTCACAATCCCCGTTCCTCCCCCCAATCCCCGTTTTTTCCCCGTTCCTCCCCCCAATCCCTGTTTTTTCCCCGTTCCTCCCCCCCAATCCCCGTTTTTTCCCCGTTTTCTCCCCCCCAATCCCCGTTCCTCCCCCCCAATCCCCGTTTTTTCCCCGTTTCTCCCCCCAATCCCCGTTTTTTCCCCGTTCCTCCCCCCAATCCCCGTTTTTTCCCCGTTCCTCCCCCCAATTCCCGTTCCTCTCCCGTTTCTCCCCCCAATCCCCGTTTTTTCCCCGTTTTCTCTCTCACAATCCCCGTTCCTCCCCCCCAATCCCCGTTTTTTCCCCCGTTCCTCCCCCCCAATCCCCGTTTTTTCCCCGTTTTCTCTCTCACAATCCCCGTTCCTCCCCCCAATCCCTGTTTTTTCCCCGTTCCTCCCCCCAATCCCCGTTCCTCCTCCCGTTTCCCTCCCCCCAATCCCGTTTTTTCCCCGTTCCTCCCCCAATCCCTGTTTTTTCCCGTTCCTCCCCCCCAATCCCCGTTTTCTCCCCCCCAATCCCCGTTCCTCTCCCGTTCTCCTCCCAATCCCCGTTTTTTCCCCGTTTTCTCCCCCCCAATCCCCGTTCCTCTCCCGATCTCCCCCCAATCCCCGTTTTTTCCCCGTTTTCTCCCCCCCAATCCCCGTTCCTCCCCCAATCCCCGTTTTTTCCCCGTTCCTCCCCCCAATTCCCGTTCCTCTCCCGTTTCTCCCCCCAATCCCCGTTTTTTCCCCGTTTTCTCTCTCACAATCCCCGTTCCTCCCCCCCAATCCCCGTTTTTTCCCCGTTCCTCCCCCCCAATCCCCGTTTTTTCCCCGTTTTCTCTCTCACAATCCCCGTTCCTCCCCCAATCCCTGTTTTTTCCCCGTTCCTCCCCCCCAATCCCTGTTTTTTCCCCGTTCCTCCCCCCAATCCCCGTTCCTCTCCCGTTTCTCCCCCCAATCCCCGTTTTTTCCCCGTTCCTCCCCCCAATCCCTGTTTTTTCCCCGTTCCTCCCCCCCAATTCCCCGTTTTCTCCCCCCCAATCCCCGTTCCTCTCCCGTTCTCCCCCCAATCCCCGTTTTTTCCCCGTTTTCTCCCCCCCAATCCCCGTTCCTCTCCCGATCTCCCCCCCAATCCCCGTTTTTTCCCCGTTTTCTCTCTCACAATCCCCGTTCCTCCCCCCAATCCCCGTTTTTTCCCCGTTCCTCCCCCCAATCCCCGTTTTCTCCCCCCCAATCCCTGTTCCTCCCCCCCAATCCCCGTTTTCTCCCCCCCAATCCCCGTTCCTCTCCCGTTCCTCCCCCCAATCCCTGTTTTTTCCCCGTTCCTCCCCCCAATCCCCGTTCCTCCCCCCCAAACCCCCATTTTTTCCCCGTTCCTCCCCCCAATCCCCGTTTTCTCCCCCCAATCCCCGTTCCTCTCCCGTTCCCCCCAATCCCCGTTTTTTCCCCGTTTTCTCCCCCCAATCCCCGTTTTCTCCCCCCCAATCCCCGTTCCTCTCCCGTTCCTCCCCCCAATCCCCGTTTTTTTCCCCGTTTTCTCCCCCCCAATCCCCGTTTTCTCCCCCCCAATCCCTGTTCCTCCCCCCCAATCCCCGTTTTCTCCCCCCAATCCCCGTTCCTCTCCCGTTCCTCCCCCCAATCCCCGTTTTTTCCCCGTTTTCTCCCCCCCAATCCCCGTTTTCTCCCCCCCAATCCCTGTTCCTCCCCCCCAATCCCCGTTTTCTCCCCCCAATCCCCGTTCCTCTCCCGTTCTCCCCCCAATCCCCGTCTCCTCCCCGCAGCGAGCTGTATTTCCGCGCCCCGTCCTGCTCCAAGGCGCTGTCCCCGCGGGAGCTGCGCGCCGGCAGCATCGGCGCCCTGGTCACCGTGCAGGGAATCGTCACCAGGGCCAGCGAGGTGCGGCCGCTGCTCCGGGTGGCCACCTACACCTGCGACCAGTGCGGGGCCGAGACCTACCAGCCGGTACTGGGCTATACTGGGAGGGACTGGGCTATACTGGGAGGGACTGGGAATGGGTTTGAGGGGATTTGGGGGAATTTGGGGCAGTTTGGGGGGGATTTGGGGCAGTTTTGGGGGGTCTGGGGACAATTTTGGGGTCTCAGTGCCACCTACACCTGCGACCAGTGCGGGGCCGAGACCTACCAGCCGGTACTGGGCTATACTGGGAGGGACTGGGAGGGACTGGGAATGGGTTTGAGGGGGTTTGGGGGAATTTGGGGCAGTTTGGGGGGGATTTGGGGCAGTTTTGGGGGGTCTGGGGACAATTTTGGGGTCTCAGTGCCACCTACACCTGCGACCAGTGCGGGGCCGAGACCTACCAGCCGGTACTGGGATATACTGGGAGGGACTGGGAATGGGTTTGGGGGGATTTGGGGCAGTTTTGGGGGGTCTGGGGGCAGTTTTGGGGTCTCAGTGCCACCTACACCTGCGACCAGTGCGGGGCCGAGACCTACCAGCCGGTACTGGGCTATACTGGGAGGGACTGGGAATGGGTTTGAGGGGATTTGGGGGAATTTGGGGCAGTTTGGGGGGATTTGGGGCAGTTTGGGGGGTCTGGGGACAGTTTTGGGGGGTCTGGGGACAATTTTGGGGTCTCAGTGCCACCTACACCTGCGACCAGTGCGGGGCCGAGACCTACCAGCCGGTACTGGGATATACTGGGAGGGACTGGGCTATACTGGGAGGGACTGGGAATGGGTTTGGGGGGATTTGGGGCAGTTTTGGGGGGTCTGGGGGCAGTTTTGGGGTCTCAGTGCCACCTACACCTGTGACCAGTGCGGGGCCGAGACCTACCAGCCGGTACTGGGCTATACTGGGAGGGACTGGGAATGGGTTTGAGGGGGTTTTGGGGGGTTTTGGGGCCAGTTTTAGGGGGTTTGGGGACAATTTTGGGGTCTCAGTGCCACCTACACCTGTGACCAATGTGGAGCTGAGATGTACCAGCTGGTACTGGGAGGGACTGGGCTGTACTGGGAGGGACTGGGAGGGAATTTTTGGGGCGTTCCGGGGGGATTTCCGGTGGATTTTCGGGGAGGTTCTCTGATCTTTCCCCTCACCGATCCAAGGTCTCCATTTTCCCGCCTGTTCCCAGGGGGGCTCGGGGGGGAAATTTTGGGATCTTGGGGGGAATTTTTGGGCTCCAGGTGGGATTTTTTGGGATTCAGGTGCATTTTTGGGGTTCAGGTGGAATTTTTTGGGGTTCAGGTGGAATTTTTGGGGGTTCAGGCAGAATTTTTGGGCTCCAGGTCCAATTTTTTGGGCTCCAGGTGGGATTTTTGGGATTCAGGTCCAATTTTTTGGGCTCCAGGTGGGATTTTTGGCCTCCAGGTGGGATTTTTGGGATTCAGGCAGAATTTTTGGCCTCCAGGTGGGATTTTTGGGCTCCAGGTGGGATTTTTGGGCTCCAGGTGGATTTTTTGGGCTCCAGGTGGGATTTTTGGGCTCCAGGTGGGACTTTTTGGGCTCCAGGTTGGATTTTTTGGCCTCCAGGTGGGATTTTTGGGCTCCAGGTGGGATTTTTGGGCTCCAGGTGGGATTTTTAGGGAGATCCTCCGAGTTTTTGGGTTTTTCTTTCCCCCCAGATTGAGAGCCCGACTTTCACGCCGCTGCTGCTGTGCCCGAGCCGGGAGTGCCAAACCAACCGCTCGGGGGGGCGGCTCTACCTGCAGAGCCGCGGCTCCAAATTCACCAAATTCCAGGAACTGCGGATCCAGGAGCACGTGAGCGAGGAGGGGGAGGGGAGGGGGATCCCGGAATTCCTGACAGGACACCCCAAAATCCCCCCAGGAGACAAAAATCCCCTCAAAAACCTCCCCCGAAACAGACCCCCCGGGGGGCGTCGAAGTTGGCTCCAAATCCCCCAAATCCTGGGAATTGTGGGGCGGCGGATGAAGGGAAGGGGGCGGGGGAATCCCAGAATTCCCTCGGGAAACTCCGGAATCCTCCAAACCTTCCCCGAAACCGAACGCGGGCCGGTGTCGGGTGTCCTGAGACGACCCCGAAGGCGGCCCGAGGTGTCCCAGAGTCGGCTCCGAGGCCCCAGAATGGACCTTCTTGTCCTCACCTGTCCCCTCACCTGTCCCCTCACCTGTCCCCTCACCTGTCCCCTCACCTGTCCCCTCACCTGTCCCCTCCCCTGTCCCCTCACCTGTCCATCCCTCACCTGTCCCCTCACCTGTCCCCTCCCCTGTCCCCTCACCTGTCCATCCCTCACCTGTCCCCTCCCCTGTCCCCTCCCCTGTCCCCTCACCTGTCCCCTCACCTGTCCATCCCTCACCTGTCCCCTCACCTGTCCCCTCACCTGTCCCCTCACCTGTCCCCGCAGTCAGACCAGGTGCCCGTGGGTCACCTGCCTCGCTCGCTGTCGCTGCACCTGAGCGGGGCCAACACGCGCCAGGCCCAGCCCGGGGATCACGTCAGGGTGACGGGCACCTTCCTGCCCCTGCTGAGGGCTGGCTTCAGACAGGTGACACAGGTGAGACCCTGACACACCTGGGGACACCCAAAATACACACCTGAGGGGAAAAAAACACACCTGGGACCCCGAAAACCTCACCTGGGAACACCCTAAACCCAGCCAGAGCTGCCCTTCCTGCCCCTGCTGAGGGCTGGCTTCAGGCAGGTGACACAGGTGAGACCCTGACACACCCGGGGGGCAAAAAATACACCTGGGGACAGCCAAAACACACCTGGGGACACCCAAAATACACCTGGGGACACCCAAAATACACCTGGGGACCCCCAAAATACACCTGGGGACAGCCAAAATACACCTGGGGACAGCCAAAATACACCTGGGGACACCCAAAACACACCTGGGGACCCCCAAAACACACCTGGGGGACCCAGAAACTCACCTGGGCACACTCAAAACACGGCTGACATCCCAAAACCTCACCTGGGCACACCTGGGGACCAAGACGTGCACCTGAGGGGAAAAAAATTCCCCCCAGAATTCCCGGATTTTTGGGGTTTTTTTCCCCAAAATCCCCGTTTTTTGGGGTTTTTTTTTTCCCCAAAATTCCCGGATTTTTGGGGTTTTTTTCCCCCAAAATTCCCATTTTTTTGGTTTTTTTTTTTCCCCCAAAATTCCCGTTTTTTGGGGTTTTTTTTTTTCCCCAAAATCCCCGGTTTTTGGGGGGTTTTTTTCCCCCAAATCCCCGTTTTTTGGGGTTTTTTTTTCCCCAAAATTCCGGATTTTTGGTTTTTTTTTCCCCCAAATCCCCATTTTTTGGGGTTTTTTCCCCCAAAATTCCCGGTTTTTTGGGTTTTTTTCCCCCAAATCCCCATTTTTTGGGGGTTTTTTTTCCCCAAAATTCCCGGTTTTTTTGTTTTTTCCCCAAAATCCCCGTTTTTCCCCCAAACCCCAGGGGCTGCTCTCCGAGACCTTCCTGGAGGGGCATCACCTGGCCAAGGTGAACAAGAGTGAGGAGGAGGAGGGTGAGGCAGCCGAGCTGAGCCCCGAGGAGCTGCAGCAGATCACGGGAACGGGTGAGATTCGGGGCAGGTGGGAAAAACCTGGAATTTGGGGGGGGGGGGGGGAAAAAGGTGGATTTGGGGGAAAAAACAGGGATTTGGAGGGAGGAGGGGGATTTAGGAAAAAAAAAAAAACCCAAAAAAAGGATTTTCAGGGGACGGGGCGGGGGGAAAAGGGGGATTTGGGGAATTCTGGGGCGGCTCCGGCCGATTCTGGGGCTCCGGGGTGGTGGTTGCCCCTCATTCGGCCGGTCCCGCGAATTCCAGGAATCCGCGCCGTTCCAGAGGAGGATTTCTACGGGAAGCTGGCGGCCTCCATCGCCCCCGAGATCTTCGGCCACGAGGACGTGAAGAAGTCGCTGCTGCTGCTGCTGGTGGGGGGCGTGGAGCGCAGCCCCCGCGGGATGCGCATCCGGGGTGAGCCCGAAAATCCCGGGAAAACCCCGGGAAAACCCCGGAAAAATCCCGGAAAAATCCCAGTGGGAAGTGGGGGGAAACGAGCCGGAGCTGTCAGCTTTTCCTCTTCTTTTCTCTCCCGTTTTCCCCATTTTTCTGCTGTTTATTTTTCCCCTCCTCCCCGCTTTCATCCTGGTTTTTTCCCTCTCCTTTTCCGCCTCTCTGGCTTATTTTTTTTCTCCTTTTCCCCCGATTTCTTTTTCTCCTCTTTCCCTTATTTTCCCCGTTTTTCCCCCGTAATCTTCACTCTTTTCCTCTTCGTTTTCCTGATTTTTTTTCCCTTTTCTTTCCCACCTTTTACCCGTTTCTCTTCTTTTCACCTCTTGCTCTTTTTCTCCCCATTTTTTTTCCTGGTTTGTTTTTTCCTCGCTTTTCCTGGCTCTTGCCCTGCTGCTGGTGGGGGGCGTGGAGCGCAGCCCCCGCGGGATGCGCATCCGGGGTGAGGCCAAAAATCCCGGAAAAACCCTGGAAAAATCCCGGAAAAACCCCGGAAAAATCCCAGTGGGGAGCGGGGCTGCAGACAGAGTTGGTCCCGTTCCTTCTCTCCTTTTTCTCTCGTTTTTCCCCCTTTTTTCCTCTCATTTCCCCCGTTCTTCCTCCAGTTTTCCTCGCTCTTTCCCACCTTTTCCCTCTCTTTTCACCTTTTTCCTTCTTTTCCTCCTTTCCTCCCGCCTTTTCCCTTTTGCTTTCCCTTCCTTTCTCCCCTCCCCCTTTTCCCTTCCTTTTTCCTCGCGTTTTCCCTTGCTTTTTCTCCCCTTCTCCCCTTTTTTTTCCCTGATTTTTCCCCTGGGATCGGCTCTGCCCCCAGGACAGTGACCCCAAATCCCAAAATCCCTTTTTTTTTCCCCTCATTTCCCGCCCTAAATCTGGTTTTGTTTTTTTCTTTCTCCCCCAGGGAACATCAACATCTGCCTGATGGGGGACCCAGGAGTGGCCAAGTCCCAGCTGCTCTCCTACATCGACCGCCTGGCGCCTCGCAGTGAGTGCCGGGCCTTCCTCCTCCTCCTCCTCCTCCTCCTCCTCCTTTTTATCCCCCATTTTCCCCCCGTTTTTCCCCATTTTTTCCCCTTTTCCCTCCCATTTTCCCCCATTTTTCCCCCATTTTCTTCCCATTATTTTCCCTCATTTTTTACCTGTTTGTCCCCATTCTTCCTCCCATTTTCCCCCATTTTTTTGCCATTTTTTAACCTTTTTTCCCTGTTCTTTCTCCCACTTTTCCCCTTTTCTCCCCATTTTTCCCCATTTTTTCACCTTTTTTCCCTGTTCTTTCCCCCATTTTTCCCCATTTTTTCCCCATCTTTTCACCTTTTTTCCCTGTTCTTTTCCCCATTTTTTCCCATTTTTTATCCTTTTTCCCCATTCTTTCCCATTTTCCCCTCATTTTTTTCCCATCTCCTCCCGTTACCTCCCCCATTTTTCCCCCTCATTCCTCCCAACTTCCCCCCTCATTCTTCCCCCTTTCTTCCTGATTTTATCCCTTTTTCCCCATTTTTTCCCCATTTTTTCCCCATTCTTTCCCCATTTTTTCCCCCATTTTTCCCCCTCTTCCTCCCAACCTCCTCCCTCATTCTTCCCCTCTGTTCCTGATTTTATCCCCGTTTCCCCCGTCGTTTCCCCCATCCTTCCCCCCATTTTTCCCCATTTTTTATCCTTTTTTCCCCATTCTTTCCCCATTTTTTCCCCCGTTTTTCCCCCTCATTCCTCCCAACCTCCCCCCTCATTCTTCCCCTCCGTTCCTGATCTTTCCGCCGTCCTTTCCGCCGTCTCTCCCCGTCCTTCCCGCCCTCTTCCCCGTACCTTCTCTCCAGGCCAGTACACGACGGGCCGGGGCTCGTCGGGCGTGGGGCTGACGGCGGCCGTGCTGCGCGACCCCCACAGCGGGGAGCTGGTGCTGGAGGGCGGGGCGCTGGTCCTGGCCGACCGCGGCGTTTGCTGCATCGACGAGTTCGACAAGATGCTGGACTCGGACCGCGTGGCCGTGCACGAGGCCCTGGAGCAGCAGAGCGTGGCCGTGGCCAAGGCCGGCGTCATGGCCACCCTCAACGCCCGCTGCGCCGTCCTGGCCGCCGCCAACCCGGCCCTGGGCCGCTTCGACCCCCGGCGCAGCCTGGAGCACAACCTGCAGCTGCCGGCGGCGCTGCTGTCCCGCTTCGACCTGCTCTGGCTGCTGCAGGACCGGCCCCAGAGGGACAAGGACCTCCGGTGGGCGGGGCGGCGCCGGGGCGGGGGGGGCGGGAGCTGTGCAGGGGGCGTTGGGTTGGGTTGGGAGCCGATGGAAGAGTCGTGGGAGCAGTGGGAGAGTCTTTGGGTTGAGTTGGGTCGGGTTGGGTTGAGTTGGGTTGGGTTGAGTTGGGTTGGGTTGAGTTTCGTTGAGTTGGGTTGGGTTGAGTTGGGTTTGGTTGGGTTGGGTTGAGTTGAGTTGGGTTGGGTTGGGTTGGATTGGATTGAGTTGGATTGGGTTGAGTTGGGTTGGGTTGGGTGTGGTTGGGTTGAGTTGGCTTGGGTTGGGTTTGGAGCCAATGGAACAATCTTGAGTTGGGTTGTGAAGAACCCCAAATCCCCCCAAGTCCCCCGTCTTCCTCCCAAATTCCGGGTTTTCCCTAAATCCCCGTTCTTTGCCCCATTTCCAGGCTGGCCCAGCACATCACCTACGTGCACCAGCACTGCCGGGAGCCGCCCAGCAACTTCCAGCCCCTGGACATGAAACTCATGAGGTTGGTGGGAGAAAACTGACCCAAAATTCACCTTTCCCGCCCCAAATTCCCGGGGGTTTTTCCCCAAATTTCCCCGTTTTTCCCCCAAGTTTTCCCGTTTTCCCCCCAGATTTCCCTCTCTTCCCCCCACAGTTCCCACCTTTCCCAAATCCGCGTTTTTTCACCCCAAACCAGGCGTTACATCGCCACCTGCCGGCGCCGGCAGCCGCTGCTGCCGCCCGCCCTGGCCGAGTTCATCACGGCCGCCTACGTGGAGCTGCGCCGGGAGGCGCGGGAGGCCAAGGACGGCGTCTACACCTCTGCCAGGACCCTGCTGGCCATCCTGCGCCTGGCCACCGCTCTGGTCAGTGTCCGGTGACCCTCCCAGTACAGACCAGTGACCCCCAGTGACCATCACTGACCATCAGTGACCCCGGTATCCCAATGGCTCAGGGGTTGTTACACCTCTGCCAGGACCCTGCTGGCCATCCTGCGCCTGGCCACCGCTCTGGTCAGTGTCCGGTGACCCTCCCAGTACAGACCAGTACGGACCAGTGACCATTAGTGACCCCCAGTGACCATCACTGACCATCACTGACCATCAGTGACCCCGGTATCCCAATGGCTCAGGGGTTGTTACACCTCTGCCAGGACCCTGCTGACCATCCTGCGCCTGGCCACCGCTCTGGTCAGTGTCCGGTGACCCTCCCAGTATGGCCCAGTACGGACCAGTGACCATTAGTGACCCCCAGTGACCATCACTGACCATCACTGACCATCAGTGACCCCGGTATCCCAATGGTTCAGGGGTTGTTACACCTCTGCCAGGACCCTGCTGACCATCCTGCGCCTGGCCACCGCTCTGGTCAGTGTCCGGTGACCCTCCCAGTATGGCCCAGTACGGACCAGTGACCCCCAGTGACCCCCAGTGACCATCAGTGACCATCAGTGACCCCAGTATCCCAATGGCTCGGGGTTGTTACACCTCTGCCAGGACCCTGCTGGCCATCCTGCGCCTGGCCACCGCTCTGGTCAGTGTCCGGTGACCCTCCCAGTATGGCCCAGTACGGACCAGTGACCATTAGTGACCCCCAGTGACCATCACTGACCATCAGTGACCATCAGTGACCCCGGTATCCCAATGGTTCAGGGGTTGTTACACCTCTGCCAGGACCCTGCTGGCCGTCCTGCGCCTGGCCACCGCTCTGGTCAGTGTCCGGTGACCCTCCCAGTATGGCCCAGTACAGACCAGTGACCATTAGTGACCCCCAGTGACCATCAGTGACCATCACTGACCATCAGTGACCATCAGTGACCCCGGTATCCCAATGGCTCAGGGGTTGTTACACCTCTGCCAGGACCCTGCTGGCCGTCCTGCGCCTGGCCACCGCTCTGGTCAGTGTCCGGTGACCCTCCCAGTACGGACCAGTACGGCCCAGTACAGACCAGTGCCCCCCAGTGTCCCCTCTGGTGTCCCCGCTGTCCCGGGGCTTCGCCGGGGCTGCCGTCCTTACGCACCTGCCAGGACCCCGCTGGGCCGAATCCGCCCCGGCCCGACTCAAGTCCCGCCCGCTCCCACTTTGGGCCCGTTTTCCTCGGTTTTGGGTCGATTCTTTTGGGGTTTTTTCCTCTTTTACCGCCCGGGCCCCGTTCCCTGCGGGATCCGGGGCTGGATTTCGGCTGGATTTCGGCTGGATTTGGGCTGGATTTCGGCTGGATTTGGGCTGGATTTCGGGTGGATTTGGGCTGGATTTGGGCTGGATTTGGGCTGGATTTCGGCTGGATTTCGGCTGGATTTGGGCTGGATTTCGGGTGGATTTGGGCTGGATTTCGGGTGGATTTCGGCTGGATTTGGGGTGGATTTCGGCTGGATTTCGGCTGGATTTCGGGTGGATTTGGGGCTTTTTTGGGTGCTCTCCAGGCCCGGCTGCGCCTGGGGGCCGCGGTGGAGAAGGACGACGTCAGCGAGGCGCTGAGGCTGCTCGAGGCCGCCCGGGATTCCCTGCGGGGCGATCCCGACCCCGGCCAGAGGTGGGAAAACGGGAAGCGCGGCCGGAAAATCGGGAATTGCCGGATCCTTTGGGGCGTTGGGAGTGTTGGGACCTTGAAGGGATTCGGGGGGGAATTGGGATTTTGGGGGGAATTTGGGAATTTGGGATTTGGGGGGAATTTGGGAATTTGGGATTTTGGGGGAAATTGGGATTTGGGGGGATTTGGGGACCTGGGAGTAGCTCGGTGGGGGGGACCTTGATCTTGGGGATTTCAGGGATCTTTTGGGAATTTCTTTGGGATCTTTTGGGAATTCTCCGGGATCTTTGGGGGGGAATTTCTCAGGGATTTTTTGGGGAATTTCTCGGGGATTTTTTGGGAATTCTCAGGGATCTTCTGGGGGGAGATTTTCAGGGATTTTTTTGGGAATTCTCCGGGATCTTTTGGGGGGGATTTCTCAGGGATTTTTTTGGGGAATTTCTCGGGGATCTTTTTGGGGAATTTCTCGGGGATTTTTTGGGGAATTTCTCGGGGATGTTTCGGGAATTCTCCGGGATCTTCTGGGGGGAGATTTTTCAGGGATTTTTTTGGGAATTCTCCGGGATCTTTGGGGTGGGATTTCTCCGGGATCCTTTTGGGGAATTTCTCGGGGGTTTTTTTGGGAACTCTCGGGGGATTTTCAGGGCTTTCTCTCCGCCCTGTCCCCCCGCAGGTGTCCCCGCCCCTCCGAGGCCATTTTCGGGGTGCTGCGGGAGCTGGGGGGGCCGGGGGGGGCGCTCGGTGCCCCTCCCCCAGGCCCTGCAGGTGCTGGGGGCTCGGGGCTTCACCCCCGCCCAGGTGAGCGCCGCCCTGGACGAGTACCAGGCGCTCAACGTGCTGCAGGTGAACCCCAGCAGGAGCACGGTCACCTTCGTCTGAGGGGGCGGCCCAACGGGAATGGGGAAATCCCGCCCGAAACCCAAAAAACAAAAAAAAAAAATGGGGGAAATCGCCGGAAAAGTGGGAAAACCCCGCGGGAAGGTTGGGAGAAACGGTGCCGAAGAAACGGCAGAAACGCCGCTGGAAACGGGAAAAATCGGACAAAGGGGAAGAAAAATAAATAGCCAAACCTTGAGAAAAGGGAATAATCCTGAAGAAAATGGGAAAAATGCTGGCGAAAGAGGGAAAAATCCGGCCAAAAACGGGAAAAATCCCCTGAAAAACGGGAAAAATCCGGCCAAAAACGGGAAAAGTCCTGGCAAAAATGGGAAAAATGCGGCCAAAACCGGGAAAAATCCGGCCAAAAACGGGAAAAATCCGGCCAAAAACGGGAAAAATCCCCTGAAAAACGGGAAAAGTCCCCGCCCCCGCCCGCGGCAAAGCGTTCCGCCAGAGAGGAATAACAAATTCCGGTTTGGGCGGGACTGGAAGTGCCGCGGGTGATGCCAGAGCTCACCTTGGATTGAGGGGATCCCCAAAGTTCTCGGGGAAATCTCCAGAAACCTTGGAAAATCCCAGGATTAAAAAAAAAAAAGGCTCCGAAGTCCCCGATTTTGGGGGTTTGAGGTGAGCCCCGAGCTCACCTGCGTCACCTTGGCGAGAGGGAAGCCCAGGATTCCAGGGAAAAGGCCCCGCAAGTCGGGAGGAGCGGCAAAAGCGCCGAAAATTTCCCCCCGAAACCCCAAAAAACCGCAGCCGGGCCCCCGAAAATCCAAGTGGGAGCCCCGCGTTCCCCCGGCTTGTTTCTCTCGGCTTTTTTTGTTCGTAGCAACAAGAGGATTTTTTATTCAATAAAACGATTTGAATTTGATCCGTTTGGGGTTTTTTGGGGGGTTTTTTGGGTTTGGTTCTTCCTCCTCCCAGAACTCCCTTTTTATTCCCTTTCCCCCCCAAAAAAACAAGCCCCGAATTGTCCTTAAAATCCGCGTTTTCCGCCAGAAATCTCCTTTTTCTCCCACCAGGACAGACCCCCAATTCCATCGGAAATCGCCTTTTTGGGGACAAACTCGCCCCCAAGCCCCAACTTTGGGCTCCCCGAGTTCCCGGAGCTCCGGAAACAATCGGCCCGAAACTCCAAATTTCGCTTCGGAACTTGACGGAGCCGAAACCGCCGAAGGCGAAACTCTGCCGGGAATCCCGGGCGCGTGTTGGGCCCCGTTGGGCCGGTTTGGGTGGATTCTGGTCATTTTTGGGGCTGATTTTGGGCCATTTTTTGAGTGAATTTGGTCATTTCTGGGCTGATTTTGGGCCATTTTTTGGGCTGATTTTGGTCATTTTTGGGCTGATTTTGGGCCATTTTTTGGGCTGATTTTGGTCATTTTTGGGGCCGATTTTTGGGCCTTTTTTTGGTGGATTTTGGGCCATTTTTTGGGTGGATTTGGGCCATTTTTTGGGCTGATTTTGGTCATTTCTGGGGCCGATTTTTGGGCCATTTTTGGGGCTGATTTTGGGCCATTTTTTGGGCTGATTTTGGTCATTTTTGGGGCCGATTTTTGGGCCTTTTTTTGGTGGATTTTGGGCCATTTTTTGGGTGGATTTGGGCCATTTTTTGGGCTGATTTTGGTCATTTCTGGGGCCGATTTTTGGGCCATTTTTGGGGCTGATTTTGGGCCATTTTTTGGGCTGATTTTGGTCATTTTTGGGGCCGATTTTTGGGCCATTTTTTGGGCTGATTTTGGGCCATTTTTGGGGCCGATTTTTGGGCCATTTTTTGGGGCTGATCTTGGGCCATTTTTTGGTAGATTTTGGCCGGTTTTTGGGTAGATTGTGGCCGTTTTTTGGGTGGATTTGGGCCATTTTTGGGGCCAGTTTTTGGGTGGATTTGAGTCATTTTTTGGGGTGAATCTGGGCCACTTTTGGGACAGATTTGGGGCCTTTTTTGGGTAGATTTTGGCCGGTTTTTGGGGCCAATTTTTGGGTGGATTTGAGTCATTTTTTGGGTGAATCTGGGCCACTTCTGGGGCCATTTTTGGGTGACTTTGAGCCGGTTTTGGGGCTGGTTTTCGGGTGATTTTCGGGTGCATTGGGGGACTTTTGGGATGGATTTTGGAGTGACTTTGGGGTGGGTTTTGGGGGGATTTTGGGGTGGATTTTGGGGGGATTTTGGGGTGATTTTGGGGCAATTTTGGGGCGTCCTCACATCGTAGAAATCCGTCTTGAACTTGTCGGTGCTGAGCACGGGCAGGCAGTGGCACAGGGCACAGGCCTCCCGCAGGATCTCGTGGTTAAACGGCACCTCCCCTGGAAATTTGTGGGGAAAAAACCCCAATTCGGGGTCAGCCGGGTCCGCAGGTGGGTCGGGGACCCAAAAAAACCCCAAAATCCCACCCAGAAAACCCCAAATTTCCCCCCAAAACCCCCAGCCGCCCCAACAAAAATCCCTGAATTCTCCCCAAAGAACCTAAAAGCCTCATCAAACCCCCCCCAAAACCTCAAATTCCCTCCAAAAACCCCAAATTCCCCCCAAAACCTCCCAGAAGCCCAAAAGTCCCCCCCAAAATCCCCAAATTCCTCCTCACCCAAAAAAGAACCCCAAACTCCAGGAAAAACCCCTGAAATTTGGGGAAAATGCCCCTGAAATTTATGAAAGAAAGTAAACATACAAAATCAAATGCAAAAACTCATTAAAACCCCCCCAAAACTTATTTTAAAAAAATTAGGAAAAAAATCCCCCCAAATTGGGAAAATTTCCTGGAATTGAGGAAAAATCCCCTAAAACTCAGGAAAAGTCTCCTAAAATTGGGAAAAAATATCCTAAAATTCAGGGGGGGGAAAAAAAAAAAAAACAACACAGAAATTAATGGGGGGAAAAAAAAAAACAAACCCAACCAAAATCTCAATAAAAACCACCACAAAAGCCGTTAAAAACCCCGCCAAAATCCAGGAGAAATTCCCCAAAATTTTTCTGCCCGTCATGGGGGTCACCGGCTGTCCCAGGGGGTGCCCTGGCTGTCCCCTAGGTGTCCCTGGGGGTGCCCTCGGTGTCCCTGGGGGTGCCCTGGCTGTCCCCTAAATGTCCCTGGGGGTGCCCTGGGTGTCCCTGGAGTGCCCTGGCTGTCCCCTAAATGTCCCTGGGGGTGCCCTGGCTGTCCCCTCGGTGTCCCTGTGGTGCCCTGGCTGTCCCTTATGTGTCCCTGGGGGTGCCCTGGCTGTCCCTGGGGTGCCCTGGCTGTCCCCAAGGTGTCCCTGGGGGTGCCCTAGGTGTCCCTGGGAGTGCCCTGGCTGTCCCCTAGGTGTCCCTGGGGGTGCCCTGGCTGTCCCCTAGGTGTCCCTGGGGGTACCCTGGCTGTCCCCTAGGTGTCCCTGGGGGTGCCCTGGGTGTCCCTGGAGTGCCCTGGCTGTCCCCTAGGTGTCCCTGGGGGTGCCCTGGCTGTCCCCTAGGTGTCTCTGGGGGTGACCTGGCTGACCCTGTGGGTGCCCTGCCTGTCCCCTTGTTGTCCTTGGGGGTGCCCTGGGTGTCCCTAGGGGTGCCCTGACTGTCCCTGGGGTGCCCTGGCTGTCCCCTAGGTGTCCCTTGGGGTGTCCTGGCTGTCCCCTAGGTGTCCCTGGGGGTGCCCTGGGTGTCCCTGGGGTGCCCTGGCTGTCCTTTAGGTGTCCGTAGGGGTGCCCTGGCTTTCCCGTAGTTGTCCCTGGGGTGCCCTGGCTGTCCCTTGGGGGGCGCTGGCTGTCCCTGGGGTGCCCTGGCTGTCCTTTAGGTGTCCCTGGGGGTGCCCTGGCTGTCCCCTTGGTGTCCCTGGGGTGCCCTGGCTGTCCCTGGGGTGCCCTGGCTGTCCCCTAGGTGTCCCTGGGGGTGCCCTGGCTGTCCCCTAGGTGTCCCTGGGGGTGCCCTGGCTGTCCTTTAGGTGTCCCTGGGGGTGCCCTGGCTGTCCCCTAGGTGTCCCTGGGGTGCCCTGGCTGTCCTTTAGGTGTCCCTGGGGGTGCCCTGGCTGTCCCCTAGGTGTCCCTGCCTCGCTCGTATCCTCGACTCCGCCTCCGGCGCCATGGTGACACCCCTCCCAGTCTGGACCAGTGTGGCCACACCCCCTCCCCTGGGGCCATTAGACCCATCCCAGTACAGACCAGTAAGGCACCGTGTGCCCACCATCAACCCCCACACGCCTGCCAGTTCGTCCCAGTCCACTCCCCGTCCATCCCAGTTCTCTCTGATCACCCTCCCAGTGCTCCCAGTCCATCCCAGTCCCGCAGGTGCTGGTGCTTGTGGCTTGATCAGCTGGTGCCTGTCTGCAACGTGGAGCGGGTCAAATGAGGCCTCAGGGGGAGGGGGGGGGCGGATTTTGGGGGGTCCTGGGGGTCCCGAGTTGTCCTGGAGGGGTTTGGGGGGTTTTGGGGGGTCTGCGGGGAGTCTCAAGGGGCTGCTGTGGGTGTTTTTGGGGGGGCTTCGGGAGGTTTGGGCGGCCCATTTGAGGCATCAAAGGAACCTGAGGAGGGTTTTGCGGGCTCCTGGAGGTCGGGAGGGCCCTGGGGGTGGTTTGGGGGGCACTGGGGGGTTCCAGCCCGTGACCCCCCCCGTTTTTGACCCCCCCCCCCCCCCCCGAGCTGTTTCGGTCTCATCGACGCCCTCCTGAAGCCCAAGGGGGGGTGGGCGCTGGGCCCCCCCCGCTGCCCCCTCCCCTGCCACCCCCGCGACGCCCTGCAGGTGAGGGACCCCCAAAAACCCCTCCCCGGACCCCAAATTCACCCCTGGGACCCCAAAAAAACCCCCAAAACCTCTCCCCGGACCCCAAATTCAGCCCTGAGGCCCCAAAAAAACCCCCAAAAACCCCTCCCCATGAACCCCAAATCCACCCCTGGGACCCCCCAAAACCTCCCCAGGACCCCAGATCCACCCCGGGACCCCCAAATCCATCCCTTGGACCCCCAAACACCCCCAAATCCATCCCTGGGACCCCCCAAAACCTCCCTCCAAACCCCAAATTCACCCCTCGGACCTCCAGAATCCTTCCACAGGACCCCTCAGGGGTCGTTCCCCACGAAAAAGGGCGGGAAACGTGAGGGGAGAAAAAGGGCGGGAAACGTGAGGGGAGAAAAAGGGCGGGATCAAGTGGAGGGGATCAATGGAATTTTGGGGGGGGTCAGCGACGCTGAGGAAGGATCAATGGAATATTGGGGGGGCATCAATGACATTGGGGGGGTCAGTGACACTCGGGTGGGGATCAATGATGCTGTGGGGGGGTCGATATCAGCTCGGGGGGCGGCCATGGGTTTTTGGGGGGCCGCAACGCAGGCAGCCGTGCTGGGTTTGGAGCGGGGGGGCCCCTTCAGCCTCTGGGGGGGCCCTGGCTGTCCCCTGGCTGTACCTGGGGGTGCCCTGGCTGTCCCCTAGGTGTCCCTGGGGATGCCCTGGAGACCCTGGGGGTGCCCTGGCTGTCCCTGGGGTGCCCTGGCTTTCCCTGGGGTGCCCTGGCTTTCCCCTAGGTGTCCTTGGGGTGCCTTGCTGTCCCCAAGGCGTCCCTGGGGTGCCCTGGCTGTCCCCTAGGTGTCCCTGGGGCTGCCCTGGCTGTCCCTTAGATGTCCCTGGGGGTGCCCTGGCTCTCCTTGGGGTGCCCTGGCTGTCCCTTATGTGTCCCTGGGGGTGCCATGGTGTCCCTGGGGTGCCCTGCCTATCCCCTAGGTGTCCCTGGGGTTGCCTTGGCTGTCCCCTAGGTGTCCCTGGGGGTGCCCTGGCTGTCCCTTGTGTGCCCTAGCTGTCCCCTACGTGTCCCTGGGGGTGCCCCGGCTGTCCCTGGGGGTGCCCAGGCTGTCCCCTAGGGGTCCATGGGGGTACCCTGGCTGTCCCCTATGTGTCCCTGGGGGCGCCCTGGCTGTCCCTGGGGTGCCCTGGCTGTCCCCTAGGTGTCCCTGGGGTGCCCTGGCTGTCCCCTTGGTGTCCCTGGGGGTGCCCTGGCTGTCCCCTTGGTGTCCCTGGGGTGCCCAGGCTGTCCCTTA
The DNA here is from genome assembly GCF_029207755.1 of Chamaea fasciata. NCBI lineage: Eukaryota > Metazoa > Chordata > Aves > Passeriformes > Sylviidae > Chamaea > Chamaea fasciata. Next base: position 20,534 of record NW_027094176.1, read on the forward strand.
GATGTCCCTGGGGGTGCCCTGGCTCTCCTTGGGGTGCCCTGGCTGTCCCTTATGTGTCCCTGGGGGTGCCATGGTGTCCCTGGGGTTGCCTTGGCTGTCCCCTAGGTGTCCCTGGGTGTGCCCTGGTGTCCTTGGGGTGCTTTGGCTGTCCCCTAGGTGTCCCCGGAGTGCCCTGACTGTCCCCTAGGTGTCCCTGGGGTTTCCCTGGCTGTCCCCTAGTTGTCCCTGGGAGTGCCCTGGCTGTCCCCTAGGTCTCCCTTGGGGTGTCCTGGCTGTCCCCTAGGTGTCCCTGGGGGTGCCCTGGGTGTCCCTTGGGTGCCCTGGCTGTCCCCTAGGTATCCCGGGGGGTGCTCTGGCAATCCCCTAGGTGTCCCTGGGGGTGCCCTGGGTGTCCTAGGGGTGCCCTGGCTGTCCCCTTGGTTTCCCTGGGGGTGCCCTGGGTGTCTTTGGGGTGCCCTGGGGGTGCCTTGGGTGTCCCTGTGGGTGCCCTGGCTGTCCCCTAGGTGTCCCTGGGGCTGCCCTGGCTGTCCCTGAAGTGCCCTGGCTGTCCCCTAGGTGTCCCTGGGGGGTACCCTGGCTGTCCCCTTGGTGTCCCTGTGGGTGCCCTGGGTGGCCCTGGGGTGCCCTGGCTGTCCCCTCGGTGTCCCTGGGGGTGCCCTGGCTGTCCCCTAGGTGTCTCTGGGGGTGACCTGGCTGTCCCTGTGGGTGCCCTGCCTGTCCCCTTGGTGTCCTTGTGGGTGCCCTGGGTGTCCCTAGGGGTGCCCTGGCTGTCCGTAGGGTGCGCTGGCTGTGCGCTAGGTGTCCCTGGGGTGCCCTGCCTGTCCCCTAGGTGTCCCTGGGGTGCCCTGGCTGTCCCCTAGGTGTCCTTGGGGAAGCCCTGGTGTCCCTGGGGGTGCCCTGTCTGTCCCCTAGGTGTCCCTGGGGGTGCCCTGGGTGTCCCTGTCAGGGCCCTGGCTGTCCCTTATGTGTCCCTAGGGGTACCTTGTCTGTACCTGGGGGTGCCCTAGCTGTCCCCTAGGTGTCCCTGGGGATGCCCTGGCTGTCCCTGGGGGTCCCTGGCTGTCCCCTAGGTGTCCCTGGGGTGCCCTGGCTTTCCCTGGGGTGCCCTGGCTGTCCCCTAGGTGTCCTTGGGGTGCCTTGCTGTCCCCAAGGCGTCCCTGGGGTGCCCTGGCTGTCCCCTAGGTGTCCCTGGGGCTGCCCTGGCTGTCCCTGGGGGTCCCTGGCTGTCCCTGGTGTGCCCTAGCTGTCCCCTACGTGTCCCTGGGGGTGCCCCGGCTGTCCCTGGGGGTGCCCAGGCTGTCCCCTAGGGGTCCATGGGGGTACCCTGGCTGTCCCCTATGTGTCCCTGGGGGCGCCCTGGCTGTCCCTGGGGTGCCCTGGCTGTCCCCTAGGTGTCCCTGGGGTGCCCTGGCTGTCCCCTTGGTGTCCCTGGGGGTGCCCTGGCTGTCCCCTTGGTGTCCCTGGGGTGCCCAGGCTGTCCCTTAGATGTCCCTGGGGGTGCCCTGGCTCTCCTTGGGGTGCCCTGGCTGTCCCTTATGTGTCCCTGGGGGTGCCATGGTGTCCCTGGGGTTGCCTTGGCTGTCCCCTAGGTGTCCCTGGGTGTGCCCTGGTGTCCTTGGGGTGCTTTGGCTGTCCCCTAGGTGTCCCCGGAGTGCCCTGACTGTCCCCTAGGTGTCCCTGGGGTTTCCCTGGCTGTCCCCTAGTTGTCCCTGGGAGTGCCCTGGCTGTCCCCTAGGTGTCCCTGGGGGTGCCCTGGATGTGCCTGGGGGTCCCTGGCTGTCCCCTAGGTGTCCCTGGGGGTGCCCTGGCTGTCCCCTAGGTGTCCCTGGGGGTACCCTGGCTGTCCCCTTGGTGTCCCTGTGGGTACCCTGGGTGGCCCTGGGCATGGCCTGTCTGTCCCCTAGGTGTCCCTGCCTGTCCCCTAGGTGTCCCTGGGCCGCCCTCGGGGTGCCCTTTCTAGCCCTGTGGGTGCCCTGCCTGTCCCTGGGGTGCCCTGGCTGTCCCCTCGGTGTCCCTGAGGGTGCCCTGGCTGTCCCCTAGGTCTCTCTGGGGGTGCCCTGGGTGTCCCTGGGGTGCCCTGGCTGTCCCCTAGGTGTCCCTGGGGTGCCCTGACTGTCCCCTAGGTGTCCCTTGGGGTGCCCTGGCTGTCCCCTAGGTGTCCCTGGGGGTGCCCTGGGTGTCCCTGTGGGTGCCCTGGCTGTCCCCTAGCTGTCCCTGGCGGTGCCCTGGGTGTCCCTGGGGTGCCCTGGCTGTCCCTGGGGTACCCAGGCTTTCCTTTAGGTGTCCGTAGGGGTGCCCTGGCTTTCCCGTACTTGTCCCTGGGGTGCCCTGGCTGTCCCTTTGGTGTCCCTGGAGGTGCCCTTGCTGTCCCTGAGGGGGCCCTGGCTGTCTTCTAGGTGTCCCTGGGGGGCCCTGGCTGTCCCCTTGGTGTCCCTGGGGTGCCCTGGCTGTCCCTGGGGGTGCCCTGGCTGTCCCCTAGGTGTCCCTGCCTCGCTCGTATCCTCGACTCCGCCTCCGGCGCCATGGTGACACCCCTCCCAGTCTGGACCAGTGTGGCCACACCCCCTCCCCTGGGGCCATTAGACCCATCCCAGTACAGACCATTAAGGCACCGTGTGCCCACCATCGACCCCCACACGCCTGCCAGTTCGTCCCAGTCCACTCCCCGTCCATCCCAGTTCTCTCTGATCACCCTCCCAGTGCTCCCAGTCCATCCCAGTCCCGCAGGTGCTGGTGCTTGTGGCTTGATCAGCTGGTGCCTGTCCGCAACGTGGAGCGGGTCAAATGAGGCCTCAGGGGGACGGGGGGGCGGATTTTGGGGGTCCTGGGGGTCCCGAGTTGTCCTGGAGGGGTTTGGGGGGTTTTGGGGGGTCTGCGGGGAGTCTCAAGGGGCTGCTGTGGGTGTTTTTGGGGGGGCTTCGGGAGGTTTGGGCGGCCCATTTGAGGCATCAAAGGAACCTGAGGAGGGTTTTGCGGGCTCCTGGAGGTCGGGGGGGCCTCTGGGGGTGGTTTGGGGGGCACTGGGGGGTTCCAGCCCGTGACCCCCCCCCCCCCCGAGCTGTTTCGGTCTCATCGACGCCCTCCTGAAGCCCAAGGGGGGGTGGGCGCTGGGCCCCCCCCGCTGCCCCCTCCCCTGCCACCCCCGCGACGCCCTGCAGGTGAGGGACCCCCAAAAACCCCTCCCCGGACCCCAAATTCACCCCTGGGACCCCAAAAAACCCCCAAAACCTCTCCCCGGACCCCAAATTCAGCCCTGAGGCCCCAAAAAACCCCCAAAAAACCCCTCCCCATGAACCCCAAATCCACCCCTGGGACCCCCCAAAACCTCCCCAGGACCCCAGATCCACCCCGGGACCCCCAAATCCATCCCTTGGACCCCCAAAAACCCCCAAATCCATCCCTGGGACCCCCCAAAACCTCCCTCCAAACCCCAAATTCACCCCTCGGACCTCCAGAATCCTTCCACAGGACCCCTCAGGGGTCGTTCCCCACGAAAAAGGGCGGGAAACGTGAGGGGAGAAAAAGGGCGGGAAACGTGAGGGGAGAAAAAGGGCGGGAAACGTGAGGGGAGAAAAAGGGCGGGATCAAGTGGAGGGGATCAATGGAATTTTGGGGGGGGTCAGCGACGCTGAGGAAGGATCAATGGAATATTGGGGGGGCATCAATGACATTGGGGGGGTCAGTGACACTCGGGTGGGGATCAATGATGCTGTGGGGGGTCGATATCAGCTCGGGGGGCGGCCATGGGTTTTTGGGGGGCCGCAACGCAGGCATCCGTGCTGGGTTTGGAGCGGGGGGGCCCCTTCAACCTCTGGGGGGGCCCTGGCTGTCCCCTGGCTGTACCTGGGGGTGCCCTGGCTGTCCCCTAGGTGTCCCTGGGGATGCCCTGGAGTCCCTGGGGGTGCCCTGGCTGTCCCTGGGGGTCCCTGGCTGTCCCCTAGGTGTCCCTGGGGTGCCCTGGCTTTCCCTGGGGTGCCCTGGCTTTCCCTGGGGTGCCCTGGCTGTCCCCTAGGTGTCCCTGGGGCTGCCCTGGCTGTCCCTGGGGGTCCCTGGCTGTCCCATAGGTGTCCCTAGGGGTGCCTTGTATGTCCCTGGGGGGGCCCTGGGGGTACCCTGGTGTCCCTGGGGTGCCTTGCTGTCCCCTAGGTGTCCCTGGGGGTGCCCTGCCTATCCCCTAGGTGTCCCTGGGGTTGCCTTGGCTGTCCCCTAGGTGTCCCTGGGTGTGCCCTGGTGTCCTTGGGGTGCTTTGGCTGTCCCCTAGGTGTCCCTGGGGGTGCCCTGGCTATCCCTTGTGTGCCCTAGCTGTCCCCTACGTGTCCCTGGGGGTGCCCCGGCTGTCCCTGGGGGTGCCCAGGCTGTCCCCTAGGGGTCCATGGGGGTACCCTGGCTGTCCCCTATGTGTCCCTGGGGGCGCCCTGGCTGTTCCTGGGGTGCCCTGGCTGTCCCCTAGGTGTCCCTGGGGTGCCCTGGCTGTCCCCTTGGTGTCCCTGGGGGTGCCCTGGGTGGCCCTGGGGTGCCCTGGCTGTCCCCTCGGTGTCCCTGGGGGTGCCCTGGCTGTCCCCTAGGTGTCTCTGGGGGTGACCTGGCGTCCCTGGGGGTGCCCTGGCTGTCCCTGGGGGTCCCTGGCTGTCCCCTAGGTGTCCCTGGGGTGCCCTGGAGTCCCTGGGGTGCCCTGGCTTTCCCTGGGGTGCCCTGGCTGTCCCCTAGGTGTCCTTGGGGTGCCTTGCTGTCCCCAAGGCGTCCCTGGGGTGCCCTGGCTGTCCCCTAGGTGTCCCTGGGGCTGCCCTGGCTGTCCCTGGGGGTCCCTGGCTGTCCCATAGGTGTCCCTAGGGGTGCCTTGTATGTCCCTGGGGGGGCCCTGGGGGTACCCTGGTGTCCCTGGGAGGGCCCTGGCTGTCCCCTAAGTGTCCCTGGGGGTGCTCTGGTGTCCCTGGGGATGCCCTGGCTGTCCCCTAGCTGTCCCTGGGGTGCCCTGGGTGTCCCTGGGGTGCCCTGGCTGTCCCCTAGGTGTCCCTGGGGGTGCCCTGGCTGTCCCTGGTGTGCCCTAGCTGTCCCCTACGTGTCCCTGGGGGTGCCCCGGCTGTCCCTGGGGGTGCCCAGGCTGTCCCCTAGGGGTCCATGGGGGTACCCTGGCTGTCCCCTATGTGTCCCTGGGGGCGCCCTGGCTGTCCCTGGGGTGCCCTGGCTGTCCCCTAGGTGTCCCTGGGGTGCCCTGGCTGTCCCCTTGGTGTCCCTGGGGGTGCCCTGGCTGTCCCCTTGGTGTCCCTGGGGTGCCCAGGCTGTCCCTTAGATGTCCCTGGGGGTGCCCTGGCTCTCCTTGGGGTGCCCTGGCTGTCCCTTATGTGTCCCTGGGGGTGCCATGGTGTCCCTGGGGTGCCTTGCTGTCCCCTAGGTGTCCCTGGGGGTGCCCTGCCTATCCCCTAGGTGTCCCTGGGGTTGCCTTGGCTGTCCCCTAGGTGTCCCTGGGTGTGCCCTGGTGTCCTTGGGGTGCTTTGGCTGTCCCCTAGGTGTCCCCGGAGTGCCCTGACTGTCCCCTAGGTGTCCCTGGGGTTTCCCTGGCTGTCCCCTAGTTGTCCCTGGGAGTGCCCTGGCTGTCCCCTAGGTGTCCCTGGGGGTGCCCTGGCTGTCCCCTAGGTGTCCCTGGGCGTGCCCTGGCTGTGCCTGGGGGTCCCTGGCTGTCCCCTAGGTGTCCCTGGGGGTGCCCTGGCTGTCCCCTAGGTGTCCCTGGGGGTACCCTGGCTGTCCCCTTGGTGTCCCTGTGGGTACCCTGGGTGGCCCTGGGCATGGCCTGTCTGTCCCCTAGGTGTCCCTGCCTGTCCCCTAGGTGTCCCTGGGCCGCCCTCGGGGTGCCCTTTCTAGCCCTGTGGGTGCCCTGCCTGTCCCTGGGGTGCCCTGGCTGTCCCCTCGGTGTCCCTGAGGGTGCCCTGGCTGTCCCCTAGGTGTCCCTGGGGTGCCCTGACTGTCCCCTAGGTGTCCCTTGGGGTGCCCTGGCTGTCCCCTAGCTGTCCCTGGCGGTGCCCTGGGTGTCCCTGGGGTGCCCTGGCTGTCCCTGGGGTACCCAGGCTTTCCTTTAGGTGTCCGTAGGGGTGCCCTGGCTTTCCCGTACTTGTCCCTGGGGTGCCCTGGCTGTCCCTTTGGTGTCCCTGGAGGTGCCCTTGCTGTCCCTGAGGGGGCCCTGGCTGTCTTCTAGGTGTCCCTGGGGGGCCCTTGCTGTCCGCTTGGTGTCCCTGGGGTGCCCTGGCTGTCCCTGGGGGTGCCCTGGCTGTCCCCTTGGTGTCCCTGGGGGTGCCCTGGCTGTCCCTGGGGGTGCCCTGGCTGTCCCCTAGGTGTCCCTGCCTCGCTCGTATCCTCGACTCCGCCTCCGGCGCCATGGTGACACCCCTCCCAGTCTGGACCAGTGTGGCCACACCCCCTCCCCTGGGGCCATTAGACCCATCCCAGTACAGACCATTAAGGCACCGTGTGCCCACCATCGACCCCCACACGCCTGCCAGTTCGTCCCAGTCCACTCCCCGTCCATCCCAGTTCTCTCTGATCACCCTCCCAGTGCTCCCAGTCCATCCCAGTCCCGCAGGTGCTGGTGCTTGTGGCTTGATCAGCTGGTGCCTGTCCGCAACGTGGAGCGGGTCAAATGAGGCCTCAGGGGGAGGGGGGGGCGGATTTTGGGGGGTCCTGGGGGTCCCGAGTTGTCCTGGAGGGGTTTGGGGGGTTTTGGGGGGTCTGCGGGGAGTCTCAAGGGGCTGCTGTGGGTGTTTTTGGGGGGGCTTCGGGAGGTTTGGGCGGCCCATTTGAGGCATCAAAGGAACCTGAGGAGGGTTTTGCGGGCTCCTGGAGGTCGGGGGGGCCCTGGGGGTGGTTTGGGGGGCACTGGGGGGTTCCAGCCCGTGACCCCCCCCCCCCCCCGAGCTGTTTCGGTCTCATCGACGCCCTCCTGAAGCCCAAGGGGGGGTGGGCGCTGGGCCCCCCCCGCTGCCCCCTCCCCTGCCACCCCCGCGACGCCCTGCAGGTGAGGGACCCCCAAAAACCCCTCCCCGGACCCCAAATTCACCCCTGGGACCCCAAAAAACCCCCAAAACCTCTCCCCGGACCCCAAATTCAGCCCTGAGGCCCCAAAAAACCCCCAAAAACCCCTCCCCATGAACCCCAAATCCACCCCTGGGACCCCCCAAAACCTCCCCAGGACCCCAGATCCACCCCGGGACCCCCAAATCCATCCCTTGGACCCCCAAAAACCCCCAAATCCATCCCTGGGACCCCCCAAAACCTCCCTCCAAACCCCAAATTCACCCCTCGGACCTCCAGAATCCTTCCACAGGACCCCTCAGGGGTCGTTCCCCACGAAAAAGGGCGGGAAACGTGAGGGGAGAAAAAGGGCGGGAAACGTGAGGGGAGAAAAAGGGCGGGATCAAGTGGAGGGGATCAATGGAATTTTGGGGGGGGTCAGCGACGCTGAGGAAGGATCAATGGAATATTGGGGGGGCATCAATGACATTGGGGGGGTCAGTGACACTCGGGTGGGGATCAATGATGCTGTGGGGGGGTCGATATCAGCTCGGGGGGCGGCCATGGGTTTTTGGGGGGCCGCAACGCAGGCATCCGTGCTAGGTTTGGAGCGGGGGGGCCCCTTCAACCTCTGGGGGGGCCCTGGCTGTCCCCTGGCTGTACCTGGGGGTGCCCTGGGTGTCCCCTAGGTGTCCCTGGGGATGCCCTGGAGTCCCTGGGGGTGCCCTGGCTATCCCTTGTGTGCCCTAGCTGTCCCCTACGTGTCCCTGGGGGTGCCCCGGCTGTCCCTGGGGGTGCCCAGGCTGTCCCCTAGGGGTCCATGGGGGTACCCTGGCTGTCCCCTATGTGTCCCTGGGGGCGCCCTGGCTGTTCCTGGGGTGCCCTGGCTGTCCCCTAGGTGTCCCTGGGGTGCCCTGGCTGTCCCCTCGGTGTCCCTGGGGGTGCCCTGGCTGTCCCCTAGGTGTCTCTGGGGGTGACCTGGCGTCCCTGGGGGTGCCCTGGCTGTCCCTGGGGGTCCCTGGCTGTCCCCTAGGTGTCCCTGGGGTGCCCTGGAGTCCCTGGGGTGCCCTGGCTTTCCCTGGGGTGCCCTGGCTGTCCCCTAGGTGTCCTTGGGGTGCCTTGCTGTCCCCAAGGCGTCCCTGGGGTGCCCTGGCTGTCCCCTAGGTGTCCCTGGGGCTGCCCTGGCTGTCCCTGGGGGTCCCTGGCTGTCCCATAGGTGTCCCTAGGGGTGCCTTGTATGTCCCTGGGGGGGCCCTGGGGGTACCCTGGTGTCCCTGGGAGGGCCCTGGCTGTCCCTTATGTGTCCCTGGGGGTGCCATGGTGTCCCTGGGGTTGCCTTGGCTGTCCCCTAGGTGTCCCTGGGGGTGCCCTGGCTGTCCCTGTGGGGGCCCTGGCTGTCCCCTAGCTGTCCCTGGCGGTGCCCTGGGTGTCCCTGGGGTGCCCTGGCTGTCCCTGGGGTACCCAGGCTTTCCTTTAGGTGTCCGTAGGGGTGCCCTGGCTTTCCCGTAGTTGTCCCTGGGGTGCCCTGGCTGTCCCTTTGGTGTCCCTGGAGGTGCCCTTGCTGTCCCTGAGGGGGCCCTGGCTGTCTTCTAGGTGTCCCTGGGGGGCCCTTGCTGTCCGCTTGGTGTCCCTGGGGTGCCCTGGCTGTCCCTGGGGGTGCCCTGGCTGTCCCCTAGGTGTCCCTGGGGGTGCCCTGGCTGTCCCCTAGGTGTCCCTGCCTCGCTCGTATCCTCGACTCCGCCTCCGGCGCCATGGTGACACCCCTCCCAGTCTGGACCAGTGTGGCCACACCCCCTCCCCTGGGGCCATTAGACCCATCCCAGTACAGACCATTAAGGCACCGTGTGCCCACCATCGACCCCCACACGCCTGCCAGTTCGTCCCAGTCCACTCCCCGTCCATCCCAGTTCTCTCTGATCACCCTCCCAGTGCTCCCAGTCCATCCCAGTCCCGCAGGTGCTGGTGCTTGTGGCTTGATCAGCTGGTGCCTGTCCGCAACGTGGAGCGGGTCAAATGAGGCCTCAGGGGGAGGGGGGGGCGGATTTTGGGGGTCCTAGGGGTCCCGAGTTGTCCTGGAGGGGTTTGGGGGGTTTTGGGGGGTCTGCGGGGAGTCTCAAGGGGCTGCTGTGGGTGTTTTTGGGGGGGCTTCGGGAGGTTTGGGCGGCCCATTTGAGGCATCAAAGGAACCTGAGGAGGGTTTTGCGGGCTCCTGGAGGTCGGGGGGGCCCTGGGGGTGGTTTGGGGGGCACTGGGGGGTTCCAGCCCGTGACCCCCCCCCCCCCCGAGCTGTTTCGGTCTCATCGACGCCCTCCTGAAGCCCAAGGGGGGGTGGGCGCTGGGCCCCCCCCGCTGCCCCCTCCCCCTGCCACCCCCGCGACGCCCTGCAGGTGAGGGACCCCCAAAAACCCCTCCCCGGACCCCAAATTCACCCCTGGGACCCCAAAAAAACCCCCAAAACCTCTCCCCGGACCCCAAATTCAGCCCTGAGGCCCCAAAAAACCCCCAAAAACCCCTCCCCATGAACCCCAAATCCACCCCTGGGACCCCCCAAAACCTCCCCAGGACCCCAGATCCACCCCGGGACCCCCAAATCCATCCCTTGGACCCCCAAAAACCCCCAAATCCATCCCTGGGACCCCCCAAAACCTCCCTCCAAACCCCAAATTCACCCCTCGGACCTCCAGAATCCTTCCACAGGACCCCTCAGGGGTCGTTCCCCACGAAAAAGGGCGGGAAACGTGAGGGGAGAAAAAGGGCGGGAAACGTGAGGGGAGAAAAAGGGCGGGATCAAGTGGAGGGGATCAATGGAATTTTGGGGGGGGTCAGCGACGCTGAGGAAGGATCAATGGAATATTGGGGGGGCATCAATGACATTGGGGGGGTCAGTGACACTCGGGTGGGGATCAATGATGCTGTGGGGGGGTCGATATCAGCTCGGGGGGCGGCCATGGGTTTTTGGGGGGCCGCAACGCAGGCATCCGTGCTGGGTTTGGAGCGGGGGGGGCCCCTTCAACCTCTGGGGGGGCCCTGGCTGTCCCCTGGCTGTACCTGGGGGTGCCCTGGGTGTCCCCTAGGTGTCCCTGGGGATGCCCTGGAGTCCCTGGGGGTGCCCTGGCTGTCCCTGGGGGTCCCTGGCTGTCCCCTAGGTGTCCCTGGGGCTGCCCTGGCTGTCCCTGGGGGTCCCTGGCTGTCCCATAGGTGTCCCTAGGGGTGCCTTGTATGTCCCTGGGGGGGCCCTGGGGGTACCCTGGTGTCCCTGGGGTGCCTTGCTGTCCCCTAGGTGTCCCTGGGGGTGCCCTGCCTATCCCCTAGGTGTCCCTGGGGTTGCCTTGGCTGTCCCCTAGGTGTCCCTGGGTGTGCCCTGGTGTCCTTGGGGTGCTTTGGCTGTCCCCTAGGTGTCCCTGGGGGTGCCCTGGCTATCCCTTGTGTGCCCTAGCTGTCCCCTACGTGTCCCTGGGGGTGCCCCGGCTGTCCCTGGGGGTGCCCAGGCTGTCCCCTAGGGGTCCATGGGGGTACCCTGGCTGTCCCCTATGTGTCCCTGGGGGCGCCCTGGCTGTTCCTGGGGTGCCCTGGCTGTCCCCTAGGTGTCCCTGGGGTGCCCTGGCTGTCCCCTTGGTGTCCCTGGGGGTGCCCTGGGTGGCCCTGGGGTGCCCTGGCTGTCCCCTCGGTGTCCCTGGGGGTGCCCTGGCTGTCCCCTAGGTGTCTCTGGGGGTGACCTGGCGTCCCTGGGGGTGCCCTGGCTGTCCCTGGGGGTCCCTGGCTGTCCCCTAGGTGTCCCTGGGGTGCCCTGGAGTCCCTGGGGTGCCCTGGCTTTCCCTGGGGTGCCCTGGCTGTCCCCTAGGTGTCCTTGGGGTGCCTTGCTGTCCCCAAGGCGTCCCTGGGGTGCCCTGGCTGTCCCCTAGGTGTCCCTGGGGCTGCCCTGGCTGTCCCTGGGGGTCCCTGGCTGTCCCATAGGTGTCCCTAGGGGTGCCTTGTATGTCCCTGGGGGGGCCCTGGGGGTACCCTGGTGTCCCTGGGAGGGCCCTGGCTGTCCCCTAAGTGTCCCTGGGGGTGCTCTGGTGTCCCTGGGGATGCCCTGGCTGTCCCCTAGCTGTCCCTGGGGTGCCCTGGGTGTCCCTGGGGTGCCCTGGCTGTCCCCTAGGTGTCCCTGGGGGTGCCCTGGCTGTCCCTGGTGTGCCCTAGCTGTCCCCTACGTGTCCCTGGGGGTGCCCCGGCTGTCCCTGGGGGTGCCCAGGCTGTCCCCTAGGGGTCCATGGGGGTACCCTGGCTGTCCCCTATGTGTCCCTGGGGGCGCCCTGGCTGTCCCTGGGGTGCCCTGGCTGTCCCCTAGGTGTCCCTGGGGTGCCCTGGCTGTCCCCTTGGTGTCCCTGGGGGTGCCCTGGCTGTCCCCTTGGTGTCCCTGGGGTGCCCAGGCTGTCCCCTAGGGGTCCCTGGGGGTACCCTGGCTGTCCCTGGGGTGCCCTGGCTGTCCCCTAGGTGTCCCTGGGGTGCCGTGGCTGTCCCCTTGGTGTCCCTGGGTGTGACCTGCCTGTCCCCTAGGTGTCCCTGGAGGTGCCCTGGCTGTCCCCTTGGTGTCCCTGGGGGTGCCCTGGCTGTCCCATAGGTGTCCCTGGAGGTGCCCTGGCTCTCCTTGGGGTGCCCTGGCTGTCCCTTATGTGTCCCTGGGGGTGCCATGGTGTCCCTGGGGTGCCTTGCTGTCCCCTAGGTGTCCCTGGGGGTGCCCTGCCTATCCCCTAGGTGTCCCTGGGGTTGCCTTGGCTGTCCCCTAGGTGTCCCTGGGGGTGCCCTGGCTGTCCCTTGTGTGCCCTAGCTGTCCCCTACGTGTCCCTGGGGGTGCCCTGGCTGTCCCTGGGGGTGCCCAGGCTGTCCCCTAGGGGTCCATGGGGGTACCCTGGCTGTCCCCTATGTGTCCCTGGGGGCGCCCTGGCTGTCCCTGGGGTGCCCTGGCTGTCCCCTAGGTGTCCCTGGGGTGCCCTGGCTGTCCCCTTGGTGTCCCTGGGGGTGCCCTGGCTGTCCCCTTGGTGTCCCTGGGGTGCCCAGGCTGTCCCTTAGATGTCCCTGGGGGTGCCCTGGCTCTCCTTGGGGTGCCCTGGCTGTCCCTTATGTGTCCCTGGGGGTGCCATGGTGTCCCTGGGGTGCCTTGCTGTCCCCTAGGGTTCCCTGGGGGTGCCCTGCCTATCCCCTAGGTGTCCCTGGGGTTGCCTTGGCTGTCCCCTAGGTGTCCCTGGGTGTGCCCTGGTGTCCTTGGGGTGCTTTGGCTGTCCCCTAGGTGTCCCTGGGGGTGCCCTGGCTGTCCCTTGTGTGCCCTAGCTGTCCCCTACGTGTCCCTGGGGGTGCCCCGGCTGTCCCTGGGGGTGCCCAGGCTGTCCCCTAGGGGTCCATGGGGGTACCCTGGCTGTCCCCTATGTGTCCCTGGGGGCGCCCTGGCTGTCCCTGGGGTGCCCTGGCTGTCCCCTAGGTGTCCCTGGGGTGCCCTGGCTGTCCCCTTGGTGTCCCTGGGGGTGCCCTGGCTGGCCCCTTGGTGTCCCTGGGGTGCCCAGGCTGTCCCTTAGATGTCCCTGGGGGTGCCCTGGCTCTCCTTGGGGTGCCCTGGCTGTCCCTTATGTGTCCCTGGGGGTGCCATGGTGTCCCTGGGGTGCCTTGCTGTCCCCTAGGTGTCCCTGGGTGTGCCCTGGTGTCCTTGGGGTGCTTTGGCTGTCCCCTAGGTGTCCCCGGAGTGCCCTGACTGTCCCCTAGGTGTCCCTGGGGTTTCCCTGGCTGTCCCCTAGTTGTCCCTGGGAGTGCCCTGGCTGTCCCCTAGGTGTCCCTGGGGGTGCCCTGGCTGTCCCCTAGGTGTCCCTGGGGGTGCCCTGGGTGTCCCTTGGGTGCCCTGGCTGTCCCCTAGGTATCCCGGGGGGTGCTCTGGCAATCCCCTAGGTGTCCCTGGGGGTGCCCTGGCTGTCCCCTAGGTGTCCCTGGGGGTGCCCTGGGTGTCCCTGTGGGTGCCCTGGCTGTCCCTGGGGGTGCCCTGGCTGTCCCCTAGGTGTCCCTGGGGGTGCCCTGGCTGTCCCTGGGGGTGCCCTGGCTGTCCCCTAGGTGTCCCTGGGGGTACCCTGGCTGTCCCCTTGGTGTCCCTGTGGGTACCCTGGGTGGCCCTGGGCATGGCCTGTCTGTCCCCTAGGTGTCCCTGCCTGTCCCCTAGGTGTCCCTGGGCCGCCCTCGGGGTGCCCTTTCTAGCCCTGTGGGTGCCCTGCCTGTCCCTGGGGTGCCCTGGCTGTCCCCTCGGTGTCCCTGAGGGTGCCCTGGCTGTCCCCTAGGTCTCTCTGGGGGTGACCTGGCTGTCCCTGGAGTGCCCTGGCTGTCCCTGTGGGTGCCCTGCCTGTCCCATTGGTGTCCTTGGGGGTGCCCTGGGTGTCCCTGGGGTGCCCTGGCTGTCCCCTAGGTGTCCCTGGGGTGCCCTGACTGTCCCCTAGGTGTCCCTTGGGGTGTCCTGGCTGTCCCCTAGGTGTCCCTGGGGGTGCCCTGGCTGTCCCCTAGGTGTCCCTGGGGGTGCCCTGGGTGTCCCTGTGGGTGCCCTGGCTGTCCCCTAGCTGTCCCTGGCGGTGCCCTGGGTGTCCCTGGGGTGCCCTGGCTGTCCCTGGGGTGCCCAGGCTTTCCTTTAGGTGTCCGTAGGGGTGCCCTGGCTTTCCCGTAGTTGTCCCTGGGGTGCCCTGGCTGTCCCTTTGGTGTCCCTGGAGGTGCCCTTGCTGTCCCTGAGGGGGCCCTGGCTGTCTTCTAGGTGTCCCTGGGGGGCCCTGGCTGTCCCCTTGGTGTCCCTGGGGTGCCCTGGCTGTCCCTGGGGGTGCCCTGGCTGTCCCCTAGGTGTCCCTGCCTCGCTCGTATCCTCGACTCCGCCTCCGGCGCCATGGTGACACCCCTCCCAGTCTGGACCAGTGTGGCCACACCCCCTCCCCTGGGGCCATTAGACCCATCCCAGTACAGACCATTAAGGCACCGTGTGCCCACCATCGACCCCCACACGCCTGCCAGTTCGTCCCAGTCCACTCCCCGTCCATCCCAGTTCTCTCTGATCACCCTCCCAGTGCTCCCAGTCCATCCCAGTCCCGCAGGTGCTGGTGCTTGTGGCTTGATCAGCTGGTGCCTGTCCGCAACGTGGAGCGGGTCAAATGAGGCCTCAGGGGGAGGGGGGGGCGGATTTTGGGGGGTCCTGGGGGTCCCGAGTTGTCCTGGAGGGGTTTGGGGGGTTTTGGGGGGTCTGCGGGGAGTCTCAAGGGGCTGCTGTGGGTGTTTTTGGGGGGGCTTCGGGAGGTTTGGGCGGCCCATTTGAGGCATCAAAGGAACCTGAGGAGAGTTTTGCGGGCTCCTGGAGGTCGGGGGGGCCCTGGGGGTGGTTTGGGGGGCACTGGGGGGTTCCAGCCCGTGACCCCCCCCCGTTTTTGACCCCCCCCCCCCCCCCCGAGCTGTTTCGGTCTCATCGACGCCCTCCTGAAGCCCAAGGGGGGGTGGGCGCTGGGCCCCCCCCGCTGCCCCCTCCCCTGCCACCCCCGCGACGCCCTGCAGGTGAGGGACCCCCAAAAACCCCTCCCCGGACCCCAAATTCACCCCTGGGACCCCAAAAAACCCCCAAAACCTCTCCCCGGACCCCAAATTCAGCCCTGAGGCCCCAAAAAAACCCCCAAAAACCCCTCCCCATGAACCCCAAATCCACCCCTGGGACCCCCCAAAACCTCCCCAGGACCCCAGATCCACCCCGGGACCCCCAAATCCATCCCTTGGACCCCCAAACACCCCCAAATCCATCCCTGGGACCCCCCAAAACCTCCCTCCAAACCCCAAATTCACCCCTCGGACCTCCAGAATCCTTCCACAGGACCCCTCAGGGGTCGTTCCCCACGAAAAAGGGCGGGAAACGTGAGGGGAGAAAAAGGGCGGGAAACGTGAGGGGAGAAAAAGGGCGGGATCAAGTGGAGGGGATCAATGGAATTTTGGGGGGGGTCAGCGACGCTGAGGAAGGATCAATGGAATATTGGGGGGGCATCAATGACATTGGGGGGGTCAGTGACACTCGGGTGGGGATCAATGATGCTGTGGGGGGGTCGATATCAGCTCGGGGGGCGGCCATGGGTTTTTGGGGGGCCGCAACGCAGGCATCCGTGCTGGGTTTGGAGCGGGGGGGCCCCTTCAGCCTCTGGGGGGGCCCTGGCTGTCCCCTGGCTGTACCTGGGGGTGCCCTGGCTGTCCCCTAGGTATCCCTGGGGATGCCCTGGAGTCCCTGGGGGTGCCCTGGCTGTCCCTGGGGGTCCCTGGCTGTCCCCTAGGTGTCCCTGGGGTGCCCTGGCTTTCCCTGGGGTGCCCTGGCTGTCCCCTAGGTGTCCTTGGGGTGCCTTGCTGTCCCCAAGGCGTCCCTGGGGTGCCCTGGCTGTCCCCTAGGTGTCCCTGGGGCTGCCCTGGCTGTCCCTTAGATGTCCCTGGAGGTGCCCTGGCTGTCTCCTTGGTGTCCCTGGGGTACCCTGGCTGTCCCTTAGATGTCCCTGGGGGTGCCCTGGCTCTCCTTGGGGTGCCCTGGCTGTCCCTTATGTGTCCCTGGGGGTGCCATGGTGTCCCTGGGGTGCCTTGCTGTCCCCTAGGTGTCCCTGGGGGTGCCCTGCCTATCCCCTAGGTGTCCCTGGGGTTGCCTTGGCTGTCCCCTAGGTGTCCCTGGGGGTGCCCTGGCTGTCCCTTGTGTGCCCTAGCTGTCCCCTACGTGTCCCTGGGGGTGCCCCGGCTGTCCCTGGGGGTGCCCAGGCTGTCCCCTAGGGGTCCATGGGGGTACCCTGGCTGTCCCCTATGTGTCCCTGGGGGCGCCCTGGCTGTCCCTGGGGTGCCCTGGCTGTCCCCTAGGTGTCCCTGGGGTGCCCTGGCTGTCCCCTTGGTGTCCCTGGGGGTGCCCTGGCTGTCCCCTTGGTGTCCCTGGGGTGCCCAGGCTGTCCCTTAGATGTCCCTGGGGGTGCCCTGGCTCTCCTTGGGGTGCCCTGGCTGTCCCTTATGTGTCCCTGGGGGTGCCATGGTGTCCCTGGGGTTGCCTTGGCTGTCCCCTAGGTGTCCCTGGGTGTGCCCTGGTGTCCTTGGGGTGCTTTGGCTGTCCCCTAGGTGTCCCCGGAGTGCCCTGACTGTCCCCTAGGTGTCCCTGGGGTTTCCCTGGCTGTCCCCTAGTTGTCCCTGGGAGTGCCCTGGCTGTCCCCTAGGTCTCCCTTGGGGTGTCCTGGCTGTCCCCTAGGTGTCCCTGGGGGTGCCCTGGGTGTCCTAGGGGTGCCCTGGCTGTCCCCTTGGTTTCCCTGGGGGTGCCCTGGGTGTCTTTGGGGTGCCCTGGGGGTGCCTTGGGTGTCCCTGTGGGTGCCCTGGCTGTCCCCTAGGTGTCCCTGGGGCTGCCCTGGCTGTCCCTGAAGTGCCCTGGCTGTCCCCTAGGTGTCCCTGGGGGGTACCCTGGCTGTCCCCTTGGTGTCCCTGTGGGTGCCCTGGGTGGCCCTGGGGTGCCCTGGCTGTCCCCTCGGTGTCCCTGGGGGTGCCCTGGCTGTCCCCTAGGTGTCTCTGGGGGTGACCTGGCTGTCCCTGTGGGTGCCCTGCCTGTCCCCTTGGTGTCCTTGTGGGTGCCCTGGGTGTCCCTAGGGGTGCCCTGGCTGTCCGTAGGGTGCGCTGGCTGTGCGCTAGGTGTCCCTGGGGTGCCCTGCCTGTCCCCTAGGTGTCCCTGGGGGTGCCTTGGCTCTCCCTAGGGTGCTGTGGCGGTGCCCTAGGTGTCCCTGGGGTGCCCTGGCTGTCCCCTAACGGTCCCTGGGGGTGCCCTGGCTGCCCCTGGGGTGCCCTGGCTGTCCCCTAGGTGTCCCTGGGGTGCCCTGGCTGTCCCCTAGGTGTCCTTGGGGAAGCCCTGGTGTCCCTGGGGGTGCCCTGTCTGTCCCCTAGGTGTCCCTGGGGGTGCCCTGGGTGTCCCTGTCAGGGCCCTGGCTGTCCCTTATGTGTCCCTAGGGGTACCTTGTCTGTCCCTGGGGGGGCCCTGGCTGTCCCTGTGGGGGCCCTGGCTGTCCCCTAGGTGTCCCTGGGGTGCCCTGGGTGTCCCTGTGGGTGCCCTGGCTGTCCCCTAGCTGTCCCTGGCGGTGCCCTGGGTGTCCCTGGGGTGCCCTGGCTGTCCCTGGGGTACCCAGGCTTTCCTTTAGGTGTCCGTAGGGGTGCCCTGGCTTTCCCGTAGTTGTCCCTGGGGTGCCCTGGCTGTCCCTTTGGTGTCCCTGGAGGTGCCCTTGCTGTCCCTGAGGGGGCCCTGGCTGTCTTCTAGGTGTCCCTGGGGGGCCCTTGCTGTCCGCTTGGTGTCCCTGGGATGCCCTGGCTGTCCCTGGGGGTGCCCTGGCTGTCCCCTAGGTGTCCCTGCCTCGCTCGTATCCTCGACTCCGCCTCCGGCGCCATGGTGACACCCCTCCCAGTCTGGACCAGTGTGGCCACACCCCCCTCCCCTGGGGCCATTAGACCCATCCCAGTACAGACCATTAAGGCACCGTGTGCCCACCATCGACCCCCACACGCCTGCCAGTTCGTCCCAGTCCACTCCCCGTCCATCCCAGTTCTCTCTGATCACCCTCCCAGTGCTCCCAGTCCATCCCAGTCCCGCAGGTGCTGGTGCTTGTGGCTTGATCAGCTGGTGCCTGTCCGCAACGTGGAGCGGGTCAAATGAGGCCTCAGGGGGAGGGGGGGGCGGATTTTGGGGGGTCCTGGGGGTCCCGAGTTGTCCTGGAGGGGTTTGGGGGGTTTTGGGGGGTCTGCGGGGAGTCTCAAGGGGCTGCTGTGGGTGTTTTTGGGGGGGCTTCGGGAGGTTTGGGCGGCCCATTTGAGGCATCAAAGGAACCTGAGGAGGGTTTTGCGGGCTCCTGGAGGTCGGGGGGGCCCTGGGGGTGGTTTGGGGGGCACTGGGGGGTTCCAGCCCGTGACCCCCCCCCCCCCCCGAGCTGTTTCGGTCTCATCGACGCCCTCCTGAAGCCCAAGGGGGGGTGGGCGCTGGGCCCCCCCCGCTGCCCCCTCCCCTGCCACCCCCGCGACGCCCTGCAGGTGAGGGACCCCCAAAAACCCCTCCCCGGACCCCAAATTCACCCCTGGGACCCCAAAAAACCCCCAAAACCTCTCCCCGGACCCCAAATTCAGCCCTGAGGCCCCAAAAAACCCCCAAAAACCCCTCCCCATGAACCCCAAATCCACCCCTGGGACCCCCCAAAACCTCCCCAGGACCCCAGATCCACCCCGGGACCCCCAAATCCATCCCTTGGACCCCCAAAAACCCCCAAATCCATCCCTGGGACCCCCCAAAACCTCCCTCCAAACCCCAAATTCACCCCTCGGACCTCCAGAATCCTTCCACAGGACCCCTCAGGGGTCGTTCCCCACGAAAAAGGGCGGGAAACGTGAGGGGAGAAAAAGGGCGGGAAACGTGAGGGGAGAAAAAGGGCGGGAAACGTGAGGGGAGAAAAAGGGCGGGATCAAGTGGAGGGGATCAATGGAATTTTGGGGGGGGTCAGCGACGCTGAGGAAGGATCAATGGAATATTGGGGGGGCATCAATGACATTGGGGGGGTCAGTGACACTCGGGTGGGGATCAATGATGCTGTGGGGGGGTCGATATCAGCTCGGGGGGCGGCCATGGGTTTTTGGGGGGCCGCAACGCAGGCATCCGTGCTGGGTTTGGAGCGGGGGGGCCCCTTCAACCTCTGGGGGGGCCCTGGCTGTCCCCTGGCTGTACCTGGGGGTGCCCTGGCTGTCCCCTAGGTGTCCCTGGGGATGCCCTGGAGTCCCTGGGGGTGCCCTGGCTGTCCCTGGGGGTCCCTGGCTGTCCCCTAGGTGTCCCTGGGGTGCCCTGGCTTTCCCTGGGGTGCCCTGGCTTCCCTGGGGTGCCCTGGCTGTCCCCTAGGTGTCCTTGGGGTGCCTTGCTGTCCCCAAGGCGTCCCTGGGGTGCCCTGGCTGTCCCCTAGGTGTCCCTGGGGCTGCCCTGGCTGTCCCTGGGGGTCCCTGGCTGTCCCATAGGTGTCCCTAGGGGTGCCTTGTATGTCCCTGGGGGGGCCCTGGGGGTACCCTGGTGTCCCTGGGAGGGCCCTGGCTGTCCCCTAAGTGTCCCTGGGGTGCCCTGGCTGTCCCTGGGGGTGCCCTGGCTGTCCCCTAGGTGTCCCTGCCTCGCTCGTATCCTCGACTCCGCCTCCGGCGCCATGGTGACACCCCTCCCAGTCTGGACCGGTGTGGCCACACCCCCTCCCCTGGGGCCATTAGACCCATCCCAGTACAGACCATTAAGGCACCGTGTGCCCACCATCGACCCCCACACGCCTGCCAGTTCGTCCCAGTCCACTCCCCGTCCATCCCAGTTCTCTCTGATCACCCTCCCAGTGCTCCCAGTCCATCCCAGTCCCGCAGGTGCTGGTGCTTGTGGCTTGATCAGCTGGTGCCTGTCCGCAACGTGGAGCGGGTCAAATGAGGCCTCAGGGGGAGGGGGGGGCGGATTTTGGGGGGTCCTGGGGGTCCCGAGTTGTCCTGGAGGGGTTTGGGGGGTTTTGGGGGGTCTGCGGGGAGTCTCAAGGGGCTGCTGTGGGTGTTTTTGGGGGGGCTTCGGGAGGTTTGGGCGGCCCATTTGAGGCATCAAAGGAACCTGAGGAGGGTTTTGCGGGCTCCTGGAGGTCGGGGGGGCCCTGGGGGTGGTTTGGGGGGCACTGGGGGGTTCCAGCCCGTGACCCCCCCCCCCCCCCGAGCTGTTTCGGTCTCATCGACGCCCTCCTGAAGCCCAAGGGGGGGTGGGCGCTGGGCCCCCCCCGCTGCCCCCTCCCCTGCCACCCCCGCGACGCCCTGCAGGTGAGGGACCCCCAAAAACCCCTCCCCGGACCCCAAATTCACCCCTGGGACCCCAAAAAACCCCCAAAACCTCTCCCCGGACCCCAAATTCAGCCCTGAGGCCCCAAAAAAACCCCCAAAAACCCCTCCCCATGAACCCCAAATCCACCCCTGGGACCCCCCAAAACCTCCCCAGGACCCCAGATCCACCCCGGGACCCCCAAATCCATCCCTTGGACCCCCAAACACCCCCAAATCCATCCCTGGGACCCCCCAAAACCTCCCTCCAAACCCCAAATTCACCCCTCGGACCTCCAGAATCCTTCCACAGGACCCCTCAGGGGTCGTTCCCCACGAAAAAGGGCGGGAAACGTGAGGGGAGAAAAAGGGCGGGAAACGTGAGGGGAGAAAAAGGGCGGGATCAAGTGGAGGGGATCAATGGAATTTTGGGGGGGGTCAGCGACGCTGAGGAAGGATCAATGGAATATTGGGGGGGCATCAATGACATTGGGGGGGTCAGTGACACTCGGGTGGGGATCAATGATGCTGTGGGGGGGTCGATATCAGCTCGGGGGGCGGCCATGGGTTTTTGGGGGGCCGCAACGCAGGCATCCGTGCTGGGTTTGGAGCGGGGGGGCCCCTTCAGCCTCTGGGGGGGCCCTGGCTGTCCCCTGGCTGTACCTGGGGGTGCCCTGGCTGTCCCCTAGGTGTCCCTGGGGATGCCCTGGAGTCCCTGGGGGTGCCCTGGCTGTCCCTGGGGGTCCCTGGCTGTCCCCTAGGTGTCCCTGGGGTGCCCTGGCTTTCCCTGGGGTGCCCTGGCTGTCCCCTAGGTGTCCTTGGGGTGCCTTGCTGTCCCCAAGGCGTCCCTGGGGTGCCCTGGCTGTCCCCTAGGTGTCCCTGGGGCTGCCCTGGCTGTCCCTGGCTGTCCCATAGGTGTCCCTAGGGGTGCCTTGTATGTCCCTGGGGGGGCCCTGGGGGTACCCTGGTGTCCCTGGGAGGGCCCTGGCTGTCCCCTAAGTGTCCCTGGGGGTGCTCTGGTGTCCCTGGGGATGCCCTGGCTGTCCCCTAGCTGTCCCTGGGGTGCCCTGGGTGTCCCTGGGGTGCCCTGGCTGTCCCCTAGGTGTCCCTGGGGGTGCCCTGGCTGTCCCTGGTGTGCCCTAGCTGTCCCCTACGTGTCCCTGGGGGTGCCCCGGCTGTCCCCTGGGGGTGCCCAGGCTGTCCCCTAGGGGTCCATGGGGGTACCCTGGCTGTCCCCTATGTGTCCCTGGGGGCGCCCTGGCTGTCCCTGGGGTGCCCTGGCTGTCCCCTAGGTGTCCCTGGGGTGCCCTGGCTGTCCCCTTGGTGTCCCTGGGGGTGCCCTGGCTGTCCCCTAGGTGTCCCTGGGGATGCCCTGGAGTCCATGGGGGTGCCCTGGCTGTCCCCTAGGTGTCCCTGGAGTGCCCTGGCTTTCCCTGGGGTGCCCTGGCTGTCCCCAAGGCGTCCCTGGGGTGCCCTGGCTGTCCCCTAGGTGTCCCTGGGGCTGCCCTGGCTGTCCCTGGGGGTCCCTGGCTGTCCCATAGGTGTCCCTAGGGGTGCCTTGTATGTCCCTGGGGGGGCCCTGGGGGTACCCTGGTGTCCCTGGGAGGGCCCTGGCTGTCCCCTAAGTGTCCCTGGGGGTGCTCTGGTGTCCCTGGGGATGCCCTGGCTGTCCCCTTGGTGTCCCTGGGGTGCCCTGGCTGTCCCCTTGGTGTCCCTGGGGTGCCCAGGCTGTCCCCTAGGGGTCCCTGGGGGTGCCCTGGCTGTCCCTGGGGTGCCCTGGCTGTCCCCTAGGTGTCCCTGGGGTGCCGTGGCTGTCCCCTTGGTGTCCCTGGGTGTGACCTGCCTGTCCCCTAGGTGTCCCTGGAGGTGCCCTGGCTGTCCCCTTGGTGTCCCTGGGGGTGCCCTGGCTGTCCCATAGGTGTCCCTGGAGGTGCCCTGGCTATCCCTGGGGTTGCCTTGGCTGTCCCTGTGGTGCCCTAGCTGTCCCCTAGGTGTCCCTGGGGGTGCCCTGGCTGTCTCCTTGGTGTCCCTGGGGTACCCTGGCTGTCCCTTAGATGTCCCTGGGGGTGCCCTGGCTCTCCTTGGTGTGCCCTGGCTGTCCCTTATGTGTCCCTGGGGGTGCCATGGTGTCCCTGGGGTGCCTTGCTGTCCACTAGGTGTCCCTGGGGGTGCCCTGCCTATCCCCTAGGTGTCCCTGGGGTTGCCTTGGCTGTCCCCTAGGTGTCCCTGGGGGTGCCCTGGCTGTCCCTTGTGTGCCCTAGCTGTCCCCTACGTGTCCCTGGGGGTGCCCCGGCTGTCCCTGGGGGTGCCCAGGCTGTCCCCTAGGGGTCCATGGGGGTACCCTGGCTGTCCCCTATGTGTCCCTGGGGGCGCCCTGGCTGTCCCTGGGGTGCCCTGGCTGTCCCCTAGGTGTCCCTGGGGTGCCCTGGCTGTCCCCTTGGTGTCTCTGGGGGTGCCCTGCCTATCCCCTAGGTGTCCCTGGGGTTGCCTTGGCTGTCCCCTAGGTGTCCCCGGAGTGCCCTGACTGTCCCCTAGGTGTCCCTGGGGTTTCCCTGGCTGTCCCCTAGTTGTCCCTGGGAGTGCCCTGGCTGTCCCCTAGGTGTCCCTGGGGGTGCCCTGGCTGTCCCCTAGGTCTCCCTTGGGGTGTCCTGGCTGTCCCCTAGGTGTCCCTGGGGGTGCCCTGGGTGTCCCTTGGGTGCCCTGGCTGTCCCCTTGGTTTCCCTGGGGGTGCCCTGGGTGTCTTTGGGGTGCCCTGGGGGTGCCTTGGGTGTCCCTGTGGGTGCCCTGGCTGTCCCCTAGGTGTCCCTGGGGCTGCCCTGGCTGTCCCTGAAGTGCCCTGGCTGTCCCCTAGGTGTCCCTGGGGGGTACCCTGGCTGTCCCCTTGGTGTCCCTGTGGGTGCCCTGGGTGGCCCTGGGGTGCCCTGGCTGTCCCCTCGGTGTCCCTGGGGGTGCCCTGGCTGTCCCCTAGGTGTCTCTGGGGGTGACCTGGCTGTCCCTGTGGGTGCCCTGCCTGTCCCCTTGGTGTCCTTGTGGGTGCCCTGGGTGTCCCTAGGGGTGCCCTGGCTGTCCCCTAGGTGTCCCTGGGGGTGCCTTGGCTGTCCCCTAACGGTCCCTGGGGGTGCCCTGGCTTTCCCTGGGGTGCCCTGGCTGTCCCCTAGGTGTCCTTGGGGAAACCCTGGTGTCCCTGGGGGTGCCCTGTCTGTCCCCTAGGTGTCCCTGGGGGTGCCCTGGGTGTCCCTGTCAGGGCCCTGGCTGTCCCTTATGTGTCCCTAGGGGTACCTTGTCTGTCCCTGGGGGGGCCCTGGCTGTCCCTGTGGGGGCCCTGGCTGTCCCCTAGGTGTCCCTGGGGTGCCCTGGCTGTGCCTGGGGGTCCCTGGCTGTCCCCTAGGTGTCCCTGGGGGTGCCCTGGCTGTCCCTGGGGGTGCCCTGGCTGTCCCCTAGGTGTCCCTGGGGGTACCCTGGCTGTCCCCTTGGTGTCCCTGTGGGTACCCTGGGTGGCCCTGGGCATGGCCTGTCTGTCCCCTAGGTGTCCCTGCCTGTCCCCTAGGTGTCCCTGGGCCGCCCTCGGGGTGCCCTTTCTAGCCCTGTGGGTGCCCTGCCTGTCCCTGGGGTGCCCTGGCTGTCCCCTCGGTGTCCCTGAGGGTGCCCTGGCTGTCCCCTAGGTCTCTCTGGGGGTGACCTGGCTGTCCCTGGAGTGCCCTGGCTGTCCCTGTGGGTGCCCTGCCTGTCCCATTGGTGTCCTTGGGGGTGCCCTGGGTGTCCCTGGGGTGCCCTGGCTGTCCCCTAGGTGTCCCTGGGGTGCCCTGACTGTCCCCTAGGTGTCCCTTGGGGTGTCCTGGCTGTCCCCTAGGTGTCCCTGGGGGTGCCCTGGCTGTCCCCTAGGTGTCCCTGGGGGTGCCCTGGGTGTCCCTGTGGGTGCCCTGGCTGTCCCCTAGCTGTCCCTGGCGGTGCCCTGGGTGTCCCTGGGGTGCCCTGGCTGTCCCTGGGGTACCCAGGCTTTCCTTTAGGTGTCCGTAGGGGTGCCCTGGCTTTCCCGTAGTTGTCCCTGGGGTGCCCTGGCTGTCCCTTTGGTGTCCCTGGAGGTGCCCTTGCTGTCCCTGAGGGGGCCCTGGCTGTCTTCTAGGTGTCCCTGGGGGGCCCTGGCTGTCCCCTTGGTGTCCCTGGGGTGCCCTGGCTGTCCCTGGGGTGCCCTGGCTGTCCCCTAGGTGTCCCTGGGGGTGCCCTGGCTGTCCCCTAGGTGTCCCTGGGGGTGCCCTGGCTGTCCCCTAGGTGTCCCTGCCTCGCTCGTATCCTCGACTCCGCCTCCGGCGCCATGGTGACACCCCTCCCAGTCTGGACCAGTGTGGCCACACCCCCTCCCCTGGGGCCATTAGACCCATCCCAGTACAGACCATTAAGGCACCGTGTGCCCACCATCGACCCCCACACGCCTGCCAGTTCGTCCCAGTCCACTCCCCGTCCATCCCAGTTCTCTCTGATCACCCTCCCAGTGCTCCCAGTCCATCCCAGTCCCGCAGGTGCTGGTGCTTGTGGCTTGATCAGCTGGTGCCTGTCCGCAACGTGGAGCGGGTCAAATGAGGCCTCAGGGGGAGGGGGGGGGCGGATTTTGGGGGGTCCTGGGGGTCCCGAGTTGTCCTGGAGGGGTTTGGGGGGTTTTGGGGGGTCTGCGGGGAGTCTCAAGGGGCTGCTGTGGGTGTTTTTGGGGGGGCTTCGGGAGGTTTGGGCGGCCCATTTGAGGCATCAAAGGAACCTGAGGAGGGTTTTGCGGGCTCCTGGAGGTCGGGGGGGCCCTGGGGGTGGTTTGGGGGGCACTGGGGGGTTCCAGCCCGTGACCCCCCCCCCCCCCGAGCTGTTTCGGTCTCATCGACGCCCTCCTGAAGCCCAAGGGGGGGTGGGCGCTGGGCCCCCCCCGCTGCCCCCTCCCCTGCCACCCCCGCGACGCCCTGCAGGTGAGGGACCCCCAAAAACCCCTCCCCGGACCCCAAATTCACCCCTGGGACCCCAAAAAACCCCCAAAACCTCTCCCCGGACCCCAAATTCAGCCCTGAGGCCCCAAAAAAACCCCCAAACCCCTCCCCATGAACCCCAAATCCACCCCTGGGACCCCCCAAAACCTCCCCAGGACCCCAGATCCACCCCGGGACCCCCAAATCCATCCCTTGGACCCCCAAAAACCCCCAAATCCATCCCTGGGACCCCCCAAAACCTCCCTCCAAACCCCAAATTCACCCCTCGGACCTCCAGAATCCTTCCACAGGACCCCTCAGGGGTCGTTCCCCACGAAAAAGGGCGGGAAACGTGAGGGGAGAAAAAGGGCGGGAAACGTGAGGGGAGAAAAAGGGCGGGATCAAGTGGAGGGGATCAATGGAATTTTGGGGGGGGTCAGCGACGCTGAGGAAGGATCAATGGAATATTGGGGGGGCATCAATGACATTGGGGGGGTCAGTGACACTCGGGTGGGGATCAATGATGCTGTGGGGGGGTCGATATCAGCTCGGGGGGCGGCCATGGGTTTTTGGGGGGCCGCAACGCAGGCATCCGTGCTGGGTTTGGAGCGGGGGGGCCCCTTCAGCCTCTGGGGGGGCCCTGGCTGTCCCCTGGCTGTACCTGGGGGTGCCCTGGCTGTCCCCTAGGTGTCCCTGGGGATGCCCTGGAGTCCCTGGGGGTGCCCTGGCTGTCCCTGGGGGTCCCTGGCTGTCCCCTAGGTGTCCCTGGGGTGCCCTGGCTTTCCCTGGGGTGCCCTGGCTGTCCCCTAGGTGTCCTAGGGGTGCCTTGCTGTCCCCAAGGCGTCCCTGGGGTGCCCTGGCTGTCCCCTAGGTGTCCCTGGGGCTGCCCTGGCTGTCCCTGGCTGTCCCATAGGTGTCCCTAGGGGTGCCTTGTATATCCCTGGGGGGGCCCTGGGGGTACCCTGGTGTCCCTGGGAGGGCCCTGGCTGTCCCCTAAGTGTCCCTGGGGGTGCTCTGGTGTCCCTGGGGATGCCCTGGCTGTCCCCTAGCTGTCCCTGGGGTGCCCTGGGTGTCCCTGGGGTGCCCTGGCTGTCCCCTAGGTGTCCCTGGGGGTGCCCTGGCTGTCCCTGGTGTGCCCTAGCTGTCCCCTACGTGTCCCTGGGGGTGCCCCGGCTGTCCCTGGGGGTGCCCAGGCTGTCCCCTAGGGGTCCATGGGGGTACCCTGGCTGTCCCCTATGTGTCCCTGGGGGCGCCCTGGCTGTCCCTGGGGTGCCCTGGCTGTCCCCTAGGTGTCCCTGGGGTGCCCTGGCTGTCCCCTTGGTGTCCCTGGGGGTGCCCTGGCTGTCCCCTAGGTGTCCCTGGGGATGCCCTGGAGTCCATGGGGGTGCCCTGGCTGTCCCCTAGGTGTCCCTGGAGTGCCCTGGCTTTCCCTGGGGGTGCCCTGGCTGTCCCTGGGGTGCCCTGGCTGTCCCCTAGGTGTCCCTGGGGCTGCCCTGGCTGTCCCTGGGGGTCCCTGGCTGTCCCATAGGTGTCCCTAGGGGTGCCTTGTATGTCCCTGGGGGGGCCCTGGGGGTACCCTGGTGTCCCTGGGAGGGCCCTGGCTGTCCCCTAAGTGTCCCTGGGGGTGCTCTGGTGTCCCTGGGGATGCCCTGGCTGTCCCCTAGGTGTCCCTGGGGTGCCCTGGCTGTCCCCTTGGTGTCCCTGGGGTGCCCTGGCTGTCCCCTTGGTGTCCCTGGGGTGCCCAGGCTGTCCCCTAGGGGTCCCTGGGGGTGCCCTGGCTGTCCCTGGGGTGCCCTGGCTGTCCCCTAGGTGTCCCTGGGGTGCCGTGGCTGTCCCCTTGGTGTCCCTGGGTGTGACCTGCCTGTCCCCTAGGTGTCCCTGGAGGTGCCCTGGCTGTCCCCTTGGTGTCCCTGGGGGTGCCCTGGCTGTCCCATAGGTGTCCCTGGAGGTGCCCTGGCTATCCCTGGGGTTGCCTTGGCTGTCCCTGTGGTGCCCTAGCTGTCCCCTAGGTGTCCCTGGGGGTGCCCTGGCTGTCTCCTTGGTGTCCCTGGGGTACCCTGGCTGTCCCTTAGATGTCCCTGGGGGTGCCCTGGCTCTCCTTGGTGTGCCCTGGCTGTCCCTTATGTGTCCCTGGGGGTGCCATGGTGTCCCTGGGGTGCCTTGCTGTCCACTAGGTGTCCCTGGGGGTGCCCTGCCTATCCCCTAGGTGTCCCTGGGGTTGCCTTGGCTGTCCCCTAGGTGTCCCTGGGGGTGCCCTGGCTGTCCCTTGTGTGCCCTAGCTGTCCCCTACGTGTCCCTGGGGGTGCCCCGGCTGTCCCTGGGGGTGCCCAGGCTGTCCCCTAGGGGTCCATGGGGGTACCCTGGCTGTCCCCTATGTGTCCCTGGGGGCGCCCTGGCTGTCCCTGGGGTGCCCTGGCTGTCCCCTAGGTGTCCCTGGGGTGCCCTGGCTGTCCCCTTGGTGTCCCTGGGGGTGCCCTGCCTATCCCCTAGGTGTCCCTGGGGTTGCCTTGGCTGTCCCCTAGGTGTCCCCGGAGTGCCCTGACTGTCCCCTAGGTGTCCCTGGGGTTTCCCTGGCTGTCCCCTAGTTGTCCCTGGGAGTGCCCTGGCTGTCCCCTAGGTGTCCCTGGGGGTGCCCTGGCTGTCCCCTAGGTCTCCCTTGGGGTGTCCTGGCTGTCCCCTAGGTGTCCCTGGGGGTGCCCTGGGTGTCCCTTGGGTGCCCTGGCTGTCCCCTTGGTTTCCCTGGGGGTGCCCTGGGTGTCTTTGGGGTGCCCTGGGGGTGCCTTGGGTGTCCCTGTGGGTGCCCTGGCTGTCCCCTAGGTGTCCCTGGGGCTGCCCTGGCTGTCCCTGAAGTGCCCTGGCTGTCCCCTAGGTGTCCCTGGGGGGTACCCTGGCTGTCCCCTTGGTGTCCCTGTGGGTGCCCTGGGTGGCCCTGGGGTGCCCTGGCTGTCCCCTCGGTGTCCCTGGGGGTGCCCTGGCTGTCCCCTTGGTGTCCTTGTGGGTGCCCTGGGTGTCCCTAGGGGTGCCCTGGCTGTCCCCTAGGTGTCCCTGGGGGTGCCTTGGCTGTCCCCTAACGGTCCCTGGGGGTGCCCTGGCTTTCCCTGGGGTGCCCTGGCTGTCCCCTAGGTGTCCTTGGGGAAACCCTGGTGTCCCTGGGGGTGCCCTGTCTGTCCCCTAGGTGTCCCTGGGGGTGCCCTGGGTGTCCCTGTCAGGGCCCTGGCTGTCCCTTATGTGTCCCTAGGGGTACCTTGTCTGTCCCTGGGGGGGCCCTGGCTGTCCCTGTGGGGGCCCTGGCTGTCCCCTAGGTGTCCCTGGGGTGCCCTGGCTGTGCCTGGGGGTCCCTGGCTGTCCCCTAGGTGTCCCTGGGGGTGCCCTGGCTGTCCCTGGGGGTGCCCTGGCTGTCCCCTAGGTGTCCCTGGGGGTACCCTGGCTGTCCCCTTGGTGTCCCTGTGGGTACCCTGGGTGGCCCTGGGCATGGCCTGTCTGTCCCCTAGGTGTCCCTGCCTGTCCCCTAGGTGTCCCTGGGCCGCCCTCGGGGTGCCCTTTCTAGCCCTGTGGGTGCCCTGCCTGTCCCTGGGGTGCCCTGGCTGTCCCCTCGGTGTCCCTGAGGGTGCCCTGGCTGTCCCCTAGGTCTCTCTGGGGGTGACCTGGCTGTCCCTGGAGTGCCCTGGCTGTCCCTGTGGGTGCCCTGCCTGTCCCATTGGTGTCCTTGGGGGTGCCCTGGGTGTCCCTGGGGTGCCCTGGCTGTCCCCTAGGTGTCCCTGGGGTGCCCTGACTGTCCCCTAGGTGTCCCTTGGGGTGTCCTGGCTGTCCCCTAGGTGTCCCTGGGGGTGCCCTGGCTGTCCCCTAGGTGTCCCTGGGGGTGCCCTGGGTGTCCCTGTGGGTGCCCTGGCTGTCCCCTAGCTGTCCCTGGCGGTGCCCTGGGTGTCCCTGGGGTGCCCTGGCTGTCCCTGGGGTGCCCAGGCTTTCCTTTAGGTGTCCGTAGGGGTGCCCTGGCTTTCCCGTAGTTGTCCCTGGGGTGCCCTGGCTGTCCCTTTGGTGTCCCTGGAGGTGCCCTTGCTGTCCCTGAGGGGGCCCTGGCTGTCTTCTAGGTGTCCCTGGGGGGCCCTGGCTGTCCCCTTGGTGTCCCTGGGGTGCCCTGGCTGTCCCTGGGGGTGCCCTGGCTGTCCCCTAGGTGTCCCTGCCTCGCTCGTATCCTCGACTCCGCCTCCGGCGCCATGGTGACACCCCTCCCAGTCTGGACCAGTGTGGCCACACCCCCTCCCCTGGGGCCATTAGACCCATCCCAGTACAGACCATTAAGGCACCGTGTGCCCACCATCGACCCCCACACGCCTGCCAGTTCGTCCCAGTCCACTCCCCGTCCATCCCAGTTCTCTCTGATCACCCTCCCAGTGCTCCCAGTCCATCCCAGTCCCGCAGGTGCTGGTGCTTGTGGCTTGATCAGCTGGTGCCTGTCCGCAACGTGGAGCGGGTCAAATGAGGCCTCAGGGGGAGGGGGGGGCGGATTTTGGGGGGTCCTGGGGGTCCCGAGTTGTCCTGGAGGGGTTTGGGGGGTTTTGGGGGGTCTGCGGGGAGTCTCAAGGGGCTGCTGTGGGTGTTTTTGGGGGGGCTTCGGGAGGTTTGGGCGGCCCATTTGAGGCATCAAAGGAACCTGAGGAGAGTTTTGCGGGCTCCTGGAGGTCGGGGGGGCCCTGGGGGTGGTTTGGGGGGCACTGGGGGGATCCAGCCCGTGACCCCCCCCCGTTTTTGACCCCCCCCCCCCCCCCCGAGCTGTTTCGGTCTCATCGACGCCCTCCTGAAGCCCAAGGGGGGGTGGGCGCTGGGCCCCCCCCGCTGCCCCCTCCCCTGCCACCCCCGCGACGCCCTGCAGGTGAGGGACCCCCAAAAACCCCTCCCCGGACCCCAAATTCACCCCTGGGACCCCAAAAAACCCCCAAAACCTCTCCCCGGACCCCAAATTCAGCCCTGAGGCCCCAAAAAACCCCCAAAAACCCCTCCCCATGAACCCCAAATCCACCCCTGGGACCCCCCAAAACCTCCCCAGGACCCCAGATCCACCCCGGGACCCCCAAATCCATCCCTTGGACCCCCAAACACCCCCAAATCCATCCCTGGGACCCCCCAAAACCTCCCTCCAAACCCCAAATTCACCCCTCGGACCTCCAGAATCCCTCCACAGGACCCCTCAGGGGTCGTTCCCCACGAAAAAGGGCGGGAAACGTGAGGGGAGAAAAAGGGCGGGAAACGTGAGGGGAGAAAAAGGGCGGGATCAAGTGGAGGGGATCAATGGAATTTTGGGGGGGGTCAGCGACGCTGAGGAAGGATCAATGGAATATTGGGGGGGCATCAATGACATTGGGGGGGTCAGTGACACTCGGGTGGGGATCAATGATGCTGTGGGGGGGTCGATATCAGCTCGGGGGGCGGCCATGGGTTTTTGGGGGGCCGCAACGCAGGCATCCGTGCTGGGTTTGGAGCGGGGGGGCCCCTTCAGCCTCTGGGGGGGCCCTGGCTGTCCCCTGGCTGTACCTGGGGGTGCCCTGGCTGTCCCCTAGGTATCCCTGGGGATGCCCTGGAGTCCCTGGGGGTGCCCTGGCTGTCCCTGGGGGTCCCTGGCTGTCCCCTAGGTGTCCCTGGGGTGCCCTGGCTTTCCCTGGGGTGCCCTGGCTGTCCCCTAGGTGTCCTTGGGGTGCCTTGCTGTCCCCAAGGCGTCCCTGGGGTGCCCTGGCTGTCCCCTAGGTGTCCCTGGGGCTGCCCTGGCTGTCCCTTAGATGTCCCTGGAGGTGCCCTGGCTGTCTCCTTGGTGTCCCTGGGGTACCCTGGCTGTCCCTTAGATGTCCCTGGGGGTGCCCTGGCTCTCCTTGGGGTGCCCTGGCTGTCCCTTATGTGTCCCTGGGGGTGCCATGGTGTCCCTGGGGTGCCTTGCTGTCCCCTAGGTGTCCCTGGGGGTGCCCTGCCTATCCCCTAGGTGTCCCTGGGGTTGCCTTGGCTGTCCCCTAGGTGTCCCTGGGGGTGCCCTGGCTGTCCCTTGTGTGCCCTAGCTGTCCCCTACGTGTCCCTGGGGGTGCCCCGGCTGTCCCTGGGGGTGCCCAGGCTGTCCCCTAGGGGTCCATGGGGGTACCCTGGCTGTCCCCTATGTGTCCCTGGGGGCGCCCTGGCTGTCCCTGGGGTGCCCTGGCTGTCCCCTAGGTGTCCCTGGGGTGCCCTGGCTGTCCCCTTGGTGTCCCTGGGGGTGCCCTGGCTGTCCCCTTGGTGTCCCTGGGGTGCCCAGGCTGTCCCTTAGATGTCCCTGGGGGTGCCCTGGCTCTCCTTGGGGTGCCCTGGCTGTCCCTTATGTGTCCCTGGGGGTGCCATGGTGTCCCTGGGGTTGCCTTGGCTGTCCCCTAGGTGTCCCTGGGTGTGCCCTGGGTGTCCTAGGGGTGCCCTGGCTGTCCCCTTGGTTTCCCTGGGGGTGCCCTGGGTGTCTTTGGGGTGCCCTGGGGGTGCCTTGGGTGTCCCTGTGGGTGCCCTGGCTGTCCCCTAGGTGTCCCTGGGGCTGCCCTGGCTGTCCCTGAAGTGCCCTGGCTGTCCCCTAGGTGTCCCTGGGGGGTACCCTGGCTGTCCCCTTGGTGTCCCTGTGGGTGCCCTGGGTGGCCCTGGGGTGCCCTGGCTGTCCCCTCGGTGTCCCTGGGGGTGCCCTGGCTGTCCCCTAGGTGTCTCTGGGGGTGACCTGGCTGTCCCTGTGGGTGCCCTGCCTGTCCCCTTGGTGTCCTTGTGGGTGCCCTGGGTGTCCCTAGGGGTGCCCTGGCTGTCCGTAGGGTGCGCTGGCTGTGCGCTAGGTGTCCCTGGGGTGCCCTGCCTGTCCCCTAGGTGTCCCTGGGGGTGCCTTGGCTCTCCCTAGGGTGCTGTGGCGGTGCCCTAGGTGTCCCTGGGGTGCCCTGGCTGTCCCCTAACGGTCCCTGGGGGTGCCCTGGCTGCCCCTGGGGTGCCCTGGCTGTCCCCTAGGTGTCCCTGGGGTGCCCTGGCTGTCCCCTAGGTGTCCTTGGGGAAGCCCTGGTGTCCCTGGGGGTGCCCTGTCTGTCCCCTAGGTGTCCCTGGGGGTGCCCTGGGTGTCCCTGTCAGGGCCCTGGCTGTCCCTTATGTGTCCCTAGGGGTACCTTGTCTGTCCCTGGGGGGGCCCTGGCTGTCCCTGTGGGGGCCCTGGCTGTCCCCTAGGTGTCCCTGGGGTGCCCTGGGTGTCCCTGTGGGTGCCCTGGCTGTCCCCTAGCTGTCCCTGGCGGTGCCCTGGGTGTCCCTGGGGTGCCCTGGCTGTCCCTGGGGTACCCAGGCTTTCCTTTAGGTGTCCGTAGGGGTGCCCTGGCTTTCCCGTAGTTGTCCCTGGGGTGCCCTGGCTGTCCCTTTGGTGTCCCTGGAGGTGCCCTTGCTGTCCCTGAGGGGGCCCTGGCTGTCTTCTAGGTGTCCCTGGGGGGCCCTTGCTGTCCGCTTGGTGTCCCTGGGATGCCCTGGCTGTCCCTGGGGGTGCCCTGGCTGTCCCCTAGGTGTCCCTGCCTCGCTCGTATCCTCGACTCCGCCTCCGGCGCCATGGTGACACCCCTCCCAGTCTGGACCAGTGTGGCCACACCCCCTCCCCTGGGGCCATTAGACCCATCCCAGTACAGACCATTAAGGCACCGTGTGCCCACCATCGACCCCCACACGCCTGCCAGTTCGTCCCAGTCCACTCCCCGTCCATCCCAGTTCTCTCTGATCACCCTCCCAGTGCTCCCAGTCCATCCCAGTCCCGCAGGTGCTGGTGCTTGTGGCTTGATCAGCTGGTGCCTGTCCGCAACGTGGAGCGGGTCAAATGAGGCCTCAGGGGGAGGGGGGGGCGGATTTTGGGGGGTCCTGGGGGTCCCGAGTTGTCCTGGAGGGGTTTGGGGGGTTTTGGGGGGTCTGCGGGGAGTCTCAAGGGGCTGCTGTGGGTGTTTTTGGGGGGGCTTCGGGAGGTTTGGGCGGCCCATTTGAGGCATCAAAGGAACCTGAGGAGGGTTTTGCGGGCTCCTGGAGGTCGGGGGGGCCCTGGGGGTGGTTTGGGGGGCACTGGGGGGTTCCAGCCCGTGACCCCCCCCCCCCCCCGAGCTGTTTCGGTCTCATCGACGCCCTCCTGAAGCCCAAGGGGGGGTGGGCGCTGGGCCCCCCCCGCTGCCCCCTCCCCTGCCACCCCCGCGACGCCCTGCAGGTGAGGGACCCCCAAAAACCCCTCCCCGGACCCCAAATTCACCCCTGGGACCCCAAAAAACCCCCAAAACCTCTCCCCGGACCCCAAATTCAGCCCTGAGGCCCCAAAAAAACCCCCAAAAACCCCTCCCCATGAACCCCAAATCCACCCCTGGGACCCCCCAAAACCTCCCCAGGACCCCAGATCCACCCCGGGACCCCCAAATCCATCCCTTGGACCCCCAAAAACCCCCAAATCCATCCCTGGGACCCCCCAAAACCTCCCTCCAAACCCCAAATTCACCCCTCGGACCTCCAGAATCCTTCCACAGGACCCCTCAGGGGTCGTTCCCCACGAAAAAGGGCGGGAAACGTGAGGGGAGAAAAAGGGCGGGAAACGTGAGGGGAGAAAAAGGGCGGGAAACGTGAGGGGAGAAAAAGGGCGGGATCAAGTGGAGGGGATCAATGGAATTTTGGGGGGGGTCAGCGACGCTGAGGAAGGATCAATGGAATATTGGGGGGGCATCAATGACATTGGGGGGGTCAGTGACACTCGGGTGGGGATCAATGATGCTGTGGGGGGGTCGATATCAGCTCGGGGGGCGGCCATGGGTTTTTGGGGGGCCGCAACGCAGGCATCCGTGCTGGGTTTGGAGCGGGGGGGCCCCTTCAACCTCTGGGGGGGCCCTGGCTGTCCCCTGGCTGTACCTGGGGGTGCCCTGGCTGTCCCCTAGGTGTCCCTGGGGATGCCCTGGAGTCCCTGGGGGTGCCCTGGCTGTCCCTGGGGGTCCCTGGCTGTCCCCTAGGTGTCCCTGGGGTGCCCTGGCTTTCCCTGGGGTGCCCTGGCTTCCCTGGGGTGCCCTGGCTGTCCCCTAGGTGTCCTTGGGGTGCCTTGCTGTCCCCAAGGCGTCCCTGGGGTGCCCTGGCTGTCCCCTAGGTGTCCCTGGGGCTGCCCTGGCTGTCCCTGGGGGTCCCTGGCTGTCCCATAGGTGTCCCTAGGGGTGCCTTGTATGTCCCTGGGGGTGCCCTGGCTGTCCCCTTGGTGTCCCTGGGAGGGCCCTGGCTGTCCCCTAAGTGTCCCTGGGGGTGCTCTGGTGTCCCTGGGGATGCCCTGGCTGTCCCCTAGCTGTCCCTGGGGTGCCCTGGGTGTCCCTGGGGTGCCCTGGCTGTCCCCTAGGTGTCCCTGGGGGTGCCCTGGCTGTCCCTGGTGTGCCCTAGCTGTCCCCTACGTGTCCCTGGGGGTGCCCCGGCTGTCCCTGGGGGTGCCCAGGCTGTCCCCTAGGGGTCCATGGGGGTACCCTGGCTGTCCCCTATGTGTCCCTGGGGGCGCCCTGGCTGTCCCTGGGGTGCCCTGGCTGTCCCCTAGGTGTCCCTGGGGTGCCCTGGCTGTCCCCTTGGTGTCCCTGGGGTGCCCAGGCTGTCCCCTAGGGGTCCCTGGGGGTACCCTGGCTGTCCCTGGGGTGCCCTGGCTGTCCCCTAGGTGTCCCTGGGGTGCCGTGGCTGTCCCCTTGGTGTCCCTGGGTGTGACCTGCCTGTCCCCTAGGTGTCCCTGGAGGTGCCCTGGCTGTCTCCTTGGTGTCCCTGGGGTACCCTGGCTGTCCCTTAGATGTCCCTGGGGGTGCCCTGGCTCTCCTTGGGGTGCCCTGGCTGTCCCTTATGTGTCCTTGGGGGTGCCATGGTGTCCCTGGGGTGCCTTGCTGTCCCCTAGGTGTCCCTGGGGGTGCCCTGCCTATCCCCTAGGTGTCCCTGGGGTTGCCTTGGCTGTCCCCTAGGTGTCCCTGGGTGTGCCCTGGTGTCCTTGGGGTGCTTTGGCTGTCCCCTAGGTGTCCCCGGAGTGCCCTGACTGTCCCCTAGGTGTCCCTGGGGTTTCCCTGGCTGTCCCCTAGTTGTCCCTGGGTTTTCCCTGGCTGTCCCCTAGTTGTCCCTTGGAGTGCCCTGGCTGTCCCCTAGGTGTCCCTGGGGGTGCCCTGGCTGTCCCCTAGGTCTCCCTTGGGGTGTCCTGGCTGTCCCCTTGGTTTCCCTGGGGGTGCCCTGGGTGTCTTTGGGGTGCCCTGGGGGTGCCTTGGGTGTCCCTGGGGGGTACCCTGGCTGTCCCCTTGGTGTCCCTGTGGGTGCCCTGGGTGGCCCTGGGGTGCCCTGGCTGTCCCCTCGGTGTCCCTGGGGGTGCCCTGGCTGTCCCCTAGGTGTCTCTGGGGGTGACCTGGCTGTCCCTGTGGGTGCCCTGCCTGTCCCCTTGGTGTCCTTGTGGGTGCCCTGGGTGGCCCTGGGGTGCCCTGGCTGTCCCCTTGGTGTCCCTGGGGGTGCCCTGGCTGTCCCCTAGGTGTCCCTGGTGGTGCCCTGGCTGTCCCTGGGGTGCCCTGGCTGTCCCCTAGGTGTCCCTGGTGGTGCCCTGGCTGTCCCTGGGGATCCCTGGCTGTCCCCTAGGCGTGCCTGCGGGTGACCTGGCTTTCCCTGGGGTGCCCTGGCTGTCCCCTAGGTGTCCTTGGGGATGCCCTGGTGTCCCTGGGGGTGCCCTGTCTGTCCCCTAGGTGTCCCTGGGGGTGCCCTGGGTGTCCCTGTCAGGGCCCTGGCTGTCCCTTATGTGTCCCTAGGGGTACCTTGTCCGTCCCTGGGGGGGCCCTGGCTGTCCCTGTGGGGGCCCTGGCTGTCCCCTAGGTGTCCCTGGGGTGCCCTGGCTGTCCCTGGTGGTGCCCTGGCTGTCCCTGGGGATCCCTGGCTGTCCCCTAGGTGTCCCTGGGGTGCCCTGGCTGTCCCTGGGGGTCCCTGGCTGTCCCCTTGGTGTCCCTGCGGGTGCCCTGGGTGTCTTTCGGGTGCCCTGGGGGTGCCCTTGCTGTCCCCTAGGTGTCCCTGGGGGTACCCTGGCTGTCCCCTTGGTGTCCCTGTGGGTACCCTGGGTAGCCCTGGGCATGGCCTGTCTGTCCCCTAGGTGTCCCTGCCTGTCCCCTAGGTGTCCCTGGGCCGCCCTGGGGGTGCCCTTTCTAGCCCTGTGGGTGCCCTGCCTGTCCCTGGGGTGCCCAGGCTGTCCCCTAGGTGTCCCTGGGGTGCCGTGGCTGTCCCCTTGGTGTCCCTGGGTGTGACCTGCCTGTCCCCTAGGTGTCCCTGGAGGTGCCCTGGCTGTCCCATAGGTGTCCCTGGAGGTGCCCTGGCTATCCCTGGGGGGGCCCTGGCTGTCCCCTTGGTGTCCCTGGGGGTGCCCTGGCTGTCCCCTTGGTGTCCCTGGGGTGCCCAGGCTGTCCCCTAGGGGTCCCTGGGGGTACCCTGGCTGTCCCTGGGGTGCCCTGGCTGTCCCCTAGGTGTCCCTGGGGTGCCGTGGTGTCCCCTTGGTGTCCCTGGGTGTGACCTGCCTGTCCCCTAGGTGTCCCTGGAGGTGCCCTGGCTGTCTCCTTGGTGTCCCTGGGGTACCCTGGCTGTCCCTTAGATGTCCCTGGGGGTGCCCTGGCTCTCCTTGGGGTGCCCTGGCTGTCCCTTATGTGTCCCTGGGGGTGCCATGGTGTCCCTGGGCTGCCTTGCTGTCCCCTAGGTGTCCCTGCGGGTGCCCTGCCTATCCCCTAGGTGTCCCTGGGGTTGCCTTGGCTGTCCCCTAGGTGTCCCTGGGTGTGCCCTGGTGTCCTTGGGGTGCTTTGGCTGTCCCCTAGGTGTCCCCGGAGTGCCCTGACTGTCCCCTAGGTGTCCCTGGGGTTTCCCTGGCTGTCCCCTAGTTGTCCCTGGGGTTTCCCTGGCTGTCCCCTAGTTGTCCCTTGGAGTGCCCTGGCTGTCCCCTAGGTGTCCCTGGGGATCCCTGGCTGTCCCCTAGGCGTGCCTGCGGGTGACCTGGCTGTCCTCTAGGTGGTCCTGGGGGTGCCCTGCCTGTCCCCTAGGTGTCCCTGGGGTGCCCTAGCTTTCCTTGGGGTGCCCTGGCTGTCCCCTAGGTGTCCTTGGGGATG
This sequence comes from Chamaea fasciata, assembly GCF_029207755.1. Taxonomy (NCBI): domain Eukaryota; kingdom Metazoa; phylum Chordata; class Aves; order Passeriformes; family Sylviidae; genus Chamaea; species Chamaea fasciata. The sequence goes on from NW_027094176.1 coordinate 57,405, forward strand.
CCCTGGTGTCCCTGGGGGTGCCCTGTCTGTCCCCTAGGTGTCCCTGGGGGTGCCCTGGGTGTCCCTGTCAGGGCCCTGGCTGTCCCTATGTGTCCCTAGGGGTACCTTGTCTGTCCCTGGGGGGGCCCTGGCTGTCCCTCTGGGGGCCCTGGCTGTCCCCTAGGTGTCCCTGGGGTGCCCTGGCTGTGCCTGGGGGTCCCTAGCTGTCCCCTAGGTGTCCCTGGGGTGCCCTGGCTGTCCCTGGCTGTCCCCTTGGTGTCCTTGCGGGTGCCCTGGGTGTCTTTCGGGTGCCCTGGGGGTGCCCTGGCTGTCCCTGGGGGTGCCCTGTCTGTCCCCTAGGTGTCCCTGTGGGGGCCCTGGCCGTTCTCGGGGTTCCCTGACTGTCCCCTAGATGTCCCTGGCATTCGCCAAGGCGTGCCTGCGGGTGACTTGGCTGTCCCCTAGGAGTCCCTGGGGGTGCCCTGCCTGTCCCCTAGGGGTACCTTGTCTGTCCCTGGGGTGCCCTGGCTGTCCCCTAGGTGTCCCCGGTGATGCCCTGGCTATCCCTGGAGTGCCCTGGCTCTCCTTGGGGTGCCCTGGCTGTCCCTTATGTGTCCCTGGGGGTGCCCAGGGTGTCCCTGGGGTGCCTTGCTGTCCCCTAGGTGTCCCTGCGGGTGCCCTGCCTGTCCCCTAGGTGTCCCTTGGGGTGCCCTGGCTGTCCCTTAGCTATCCCTGGGGCTGCCCTGGCTGTCCCTGGGGGTCCCTGGCTGTCCCATAGGTGTCCCTAGGGGTGCCTTGTCTGTCCCTGGGGGGGCCCTGAGGGTACCCTGCTGTCCCTGGGAGGGCCCTGGCTGTCCCCTAAGTGTCCCTGGGGGTGCTCTAGTGTCCCTGGGGATGACCTGGCTGTCCCCTAGCTCTCCCTGGGGGTGCCCTGGGTGTCCCCTAGGTGTCCCTGGGGGTGCCCTGGCTGTCCCTGGTGTGCCCAAGCTGTCCCCTACGTGTCCCTGGGGGTGCCCTGGCTGTCCCTGAGGGTGCCCTAGGGGTGCCCCGGCTGTCCCTGGGGGTGCCCAGGCTGTCCCCTAGGGGTCCCTGGGGGTACCCTGGCTGTCCCCTATGTGTCCCTGGGGGCGCCCTGGCTGTCCCTGGGGTGCCCTGGCTGTCCCCTAGGTGTCCCTGGGGTTCCGTGGCTGTCCCCTAGGTGTCCCTGGGGGTGCCCTGCCTGTCCCCTAGGTGTCCCTGGGGTTGCCTTGGCTGTCCCTTAGGTGTCCCTGGGGGTGCCCTGCCTGTCCCCTAGGTGTCCCTGGGGGTGCCCTGGCTGTCCCCTAGGTGTCCCTGGGGGTGCCCTGCCTGTCCCCGAGGTGTCTCTGGGGGTGCCCTGGCTGTCCTTGGGGTGCTCTGGCTGTCCCCTAGGTGTCCCTGGAGTACCCTGACTGTCCCCTAGGTGTCCCTGGGGGTCCCTGGCTGTCCCCCAGTTGTCCCTGGGGGAGCCCTGGCTGTCCCTAGGGTGCCCTGCCTGTCCCCTAGGTGTCCCTGGGAGTGCCCTGGCTGACCCCTGGGTGTCCCTGGGGTGCCCTGGCTGTCCCTGGGGTACCCAGGCTTTCCTTTAGGTGTCCGTAGGGGTGCCCTGGCTTTCCCGTAGTTGTCCCTGGGGTGCCCTGGCTGTCCCTTTGGTGTCCCTGGAGGTGCCCTTGCTGTCCCTTGGGGGGCCCTGGGTGTCCCTGAGGGGGCCCTGGCTGTCTTCTAGGTGTTCCTGGGGGGCTCTGGCTGTCCCCTAGCTGTCCCTGGGGTGCCCAGGCTGTCCCTGGGGTTCCCAGGCTTTCCTTTAGGTGTCCCTGGGGGTGCCCTGGCTGTCCCCTAGGTGTCCCAGGGCTGCCCTGGCTGTCCCATAGGTGTCCCTGGGGGTGCCCTGGCTGTTCCTTAGGTGTCCCTGGGGTGCCCTGGCTCTCCCCTAACGGTCCCTGGGGGTGCCCTGGCTGCCCCTGGGGTGCCCTGTCTGTCCCCTAGGTGTCCCTGGGGGTGCCCTGGGTGTCCCTGTCAGGGCCCTGGCTGTCCCTTTTGTGTCCCTAGGGGTACCTTGTCTGTCCCTGGGGGGGCCCTGGCTGTCCCTGTGGGGGCCCTGGCTGTCTTCTAGGTGTCCCTGTGGGGGCCCTGACTGTCCCGTAGTTGTCCCTGGGGTGCCCTGGCTGTTCCTTAGGTGTCCCTGGGGGTGCCCTGGCTGTCCTTTAGGTGTCCGTAGGGGTGCCCTGGCTTTCCCGTAGTTGTCCCTGGGGTGCCCTGGCTGTCCCTTTGGTGTCCCTGGAGGTGCCCTTGCTGTCCCTTGGGGGGCGCTGGCTGTCCCTGGGGTGCCCTGGCTGTCCTTTAGGTGTCCCTGGGGGTGCCCTGGCTGTCCCCTAGGTGTCCCTGCCTCGCTCGTATCCTCGACTCCGCCTCCGGCGCCATGGTGACACCCCTCCCAGTCTGGACCAGTGTGGCCACACCCCCTCCCCTGGGGCCATTAGACCCATCCCAGTACAGACCAGTAAGGCACCGTGTGCCCACCATCGACCCCCACACGCCTGCCAGTTCGTCCCAGTCCACTCCCCGTCCATCCCAGTTCTCTCTGATCACCCTCCCAGTGCTCCCAGTCCATCCCAGTCCCGCAGGTGCTGGTGCTTGTGGCTTGATCAGCTGGTGCCTGTCCGCAACGTGGAGCGGGTCAAATGAGGCCTCAGGGGGAGGGGGGGGCGGATTTTGGGGGTCCTGGGGGTCCCGAGTTGTCCTGGAGGGGTTTGGGGGGTTTTGGGGGGTCTGCGGGGAGTCTCAAGGGGCTGCTGTGGGTGTTTTTGGGGGGGCTTCGGGAGGTTTGGGCGGCCCATTTGAGGCATCAAAGGAACCTGAGGAGGGTTTTGCGGGCTCCTGGAGGTCGGGGGGGCCCTGGGGGTGGTTTGGGGGGCACTGGGGGGTTCCAGCCCGTGACCCCCCCCCGTTTTTGACCCCCCCCCCCCGAGCTGTTTCGGTCTCATCGACGCCCTCCTGAAGCCCAAGGGGGAGTGGGCGCTGGGCCCCCCCCGCTGCCCCCTCCCCTGCCACCCCCGCGACGCCCTGCAGGTGAGGGACCCCCAAAAACCCCTCCCCGGACCCCAAATTCACCCCTGGGACCCCAAAAAACCCCCAAAACCTCTCCCCGGACCCCAAATTCAGCCCTGAGGCCCCAAAAAACCCCCAAAAACCCCTCCCCATGAACCCCAAATCCACCCCTGGGACCCCCCAAAACCTCCCCAGGACCCCAGATCCACCCCGGGACCCCCAAATCCATCCCTTGGACCCCCAAAAACCCCCAAATCCATCCCTGGGACCCCCCAAAACCTCCCTCCAAACCCCAAATTCACCCCTCGGACCTCCAGAATCCCTCCACAGGACCCCTCAGGGGTCGTTCCCCACGAAAAAGGGCGGGAAACGTGAGGGGAGAAAAAGGGCGGGAAACGTGAGGGGAGAAAAAGGGCGGGATCAAGTGGAGGGGATCAATGGAATTTTGGGGGGGTCAGCGACGCTGAGGAAGGATCAATGGAATATTGGGGGGGCATCAATGACATTGGGGGGGTCAGTGACATTCGGGTGGGGATCAATGATGCTGTGGGGGGGTCGATATCAGCTCGGGGGGCGGCCATGGGTTTTTGGGGGGCCGCAACGCAGGCATCCGTGCTGGGTTTGGAGCGGGGGGGCCCCTTCAACCTCTGGGGGGGCCCTGGCTGTCCCCTGGCTGTCCCTGGGGGTGCCCTGGCTGTCCCCTAGGTGTCCCTGGGGATGCCCTGGAGACCCTGGGGGTGCCCTGGCTGTCCCTGGGGTGCCCTAGCTGTCCCCTAGGTGTCCCTGGGGGTGCCCTGGCTGTCCCCTTGGTGTCCCTGGGGTACCCTGGCTGTCCCTTAGATGTCCCTGGGGGTGCCCTGGCTCTCCTTGGGGTGCCCTGGCTGTCCCTTATGTGTCCCTGGGGGTGCCATGGTGTCCCTGGGGTGCCTTGCTGTCCCCTAGGTGTCCCTGCGGGTGCCCTGCCTATCCCCTAGGTGTCCCTGGGGTTGCCTTGGCTGTCCCCTAGGTGTCCCTGGGTGTGCCCTGGTGTCCTTGGGGTGCTCTGGCTGTCCCCTAGGTGTCCCCGGAGTGCCCTGACTGTCTCCTAGGTGTCCCTGGGGGTTCCCTGGCTGTCCCCTAGGTATCCCGGGGGGAGCCCTGGCAATCCCCTAGGTGTCCCTGGCGGTGCCCTGGGTGTCCTAGGGGTGCCCTGGCTGTCCCCTAGGTGTCCCTGGGGGTGCCCCGGCTGTCCCTGGGGGTGCCCAGGCTGTCCCCTAGGTGTCCCTGGGGGTACCCTGGCTGTCCCCTATGTGTCCCTGGGGTGCCCTGGCTGTCCCTGGGGTGCCCTGGCTGTCCCCTAGGTGTCCCTGGGGTGCCGTGGCTGTCCCCTATGTGTCCCTGGGGGTGCCCTGGCTGTCCCCTAGGTGTCCCTGGGGTGCCGTGGCTGTCCCCTTGGTGTCCGTGGGGGTGCCCTGGCTGTCCCCTAGCTGTCCCTGGGGGTGCCCTGGGTGTCCTTGGGGTGCCTTGGCTGTCCCCTAGGTGTCCCTGGGGGTGCCCTGGAGGTCCCCTAGGTGTCCCTGGGGGTGCCCTGGCTGTCCTTGGGGTGCACTGGCTGTCCCCTAGGTGTCCTTGGGGGTGCCCTGGGTGTCCCTGGGGCGCCCAGGCTGTCCCCTTGGGATCCCTGGAGTACCCTGGCTGTCTCTTATGTGTCCCTGGCTTTCCCCTAGGTGTCCCTGGGAGTGCCCTGGCTGTCCCTGGGGTGTCCTGGCTGTCCCCTAGGTGTTCCTGGGGGTGTCCTGGCTGTCACTGGGGTGCTCTGGCTGTCCCTGGGGGTGCCCTGGCTGTCCCCTAGGTGTCCCTGGGGATGCCCTGGCTGTCACCTTGGTGTCCCTGGGGCGCCCTGGGAGTGCCCTGGCTGTCCCTGGGTTGCCCTGGCTGTCCCCTAGGTGTCCCTGGGGTGCCCTGCCTGTCCCCTAGGTATCCCTGGGGGTGCCCTGGCTGTTTCTGGAGTACCCTGGCTGTCCCCTTCGTGTCCCTGGGGGTGCCCTGGGGGTGCCCAGGCTGTCCCCTAGGTGTCCCTGGGGGTACCCTGGCTGTCCCCTATGTGTCCCTGGGGTGCCCTGGCTGTCCCCTAGGTGTCCCTGGGGTGCCGTGGCTGTCCCCTAGGTGTCCCTGGAGGTGCCCTGGCTGTCCCCTAGGTGTCCCTGGGGGTGCCCTGGCATTCCCTGGGGTGCCCTGCCTGTCCCCTAGGTGTCCCTGGGGGTGCCCTGGCTGTCCCCTAGGTGTCCCTGGGGGTGCCCTGGCTGTCCTTGGGGTGCTCTGGCTGTCCCCTTGGTGTCCCTGGGGGGTGCCATGGCTGTCCCCTAGGTGTCCCTGGGGGTGCCCTGGAGGTCCCCTAGGTGTCCCTGGGGGTGCCCTGGGTGTCCCTGGGGGTGCCCTGGCTGTCCCTGGGGGTGCCCTGGCTATCGCCTAGGTGTCCCTGGGGGTGCCCTGGCTGTCCCCTAGGTGTCCCTGGGGGTGCCCTGTCTGTCCCCTGGGTGTCCGTGGGGGTGCCCTGGCTGTCCCCTAGGTGTCCCTGCCTCGCTCGTATCCTCGACTCCGCCTCCGGCGCCATGGTGACACCCCTCCCAATCTGGACCAGTATGGCCACACCCCCTCCCCTGGGGCCATTAGACCCATCCCAGTACAGACCAGTAAGGCACCGTGTGCCCACCATGGACCCCCACACGCCTGCCAGTTCGTCCCAGTCCACTCCCCGTCCATCCCAGTTCCCTCTGATCACCCTCCCAGTGCTCCCAGTCCATCCCAGTCCCGCAGGTGCTGGTGCTTGTGGCTTGATCAGCTGGTGCCTGTCCGCAACGTGGAGCGGGTCAAATGAGGCCTCAGGGCGAGGGGGGGGCGGATTTTGGGGGTCCTGGGGGTCCCGAGTTGTCCTGGAGGGGTTTGGGGGGTTTTGGGGGGTCTGCGGGGAGTCTCAAGGGGCTGCTGTGGGTGTTTTTGGGGGGGCTTCGGGAGGTTTGGGCGGCCCATTTGAGGCATCAAAGGAACCTGAGGAGGGTTTTGCGGGCTCCTGGAGGTCGGGGGGGCCCTGGGGGTGGTTTGGGGGGCACTGGGGGGATCCAGCCCGTGACCCCCCCCGTTTTTGACCCCCCCCCGAGCTGTTTCAGTCTCATCGACGCCCTCCTGAAGCCCAAGGGGGGGTGGGCGCTGGGCCCCCCCCGCTGCCCCCTCCCCTGCCACCCCCGCGACGCCCTGCAGGTGAGGGACCCCCAAAAACCCCTCCCCAGACCCCAAATTCACCCCTGGGACCCCGAAAAACCCCCCAAACCTCTCCCCGGACCCCAAATTCACCCCTGAGGCCCCCAAAAAACCCCCAAACCCCTCCCCATGAACCCCAAATCCACCCCTGGGACCCCCCAAAACCTCCCCAGGACCCCAGATTCACACCGGGACCCCCAAATCCATCCCTTGGACCCCCAAAACCCCCAAATCCATCCCTGGGACCCCCCAAAACTCCCCTCCAAACCCCAAATTCACCCCTCGGACCTCCAGAATCCCTCCACAGGACCCCTCAGGGGTCGTTCCCGACGAAAAAGTGCGGGAAACGTGAGGGGAGAAAAAGGGCGGGAAACGTGAGGGGAGAAAAAGGGCGGGATCAAGTGGGGAGATCAGTGGAATATTGGGGGGGGTCAGTGACGCTGAGGAAGGATCAATGGAATATTGGGGGGGCATCAATGACATTGGGGGGGTCAGTGACACTCGGGTGGGGATCAATGATGCTGTGGGGGGGTCGATATCAGAGGTTATCAGAGGAAATCGCCGCCGCCGTCCTCCCGTGCCCAGAGCCCCGGCAGGACCCCAGCGCAGCTCCGGCTGCAGGCGGAGCAGGAGCGGCTCCTGCCGCCCGCAGCGATCCCGGTCCCGATCCCGACCGCAACGCCAGGTTGGGCCTCAGGCCCCGAGACCCACAGCCCGCCCGCCGGGGGGGGCCGCACCGCTCGGGAGCCGCAGCCGACACTGACAGGACCCGAACCAGAACGCCCGCTCCCATTCCCGGCCCCGCCTGGCTCCGCGCAGGGCCGCGAGCAACCTCGGCTCGGCTCGGCTCGGCTCGGCTCAGCTGCGAGGGGCGGGGCGGGGTCGCGTGCGATGGTCCCGCCCCCAAGCCGGGGCGTGCTCGGGTCGGAGCCGGGGCGGGCTCGGGGCGGAGCCGGGGCGGGCTCGGGGCGGAGCCGGGGCGTGCTCGGGTCGGAGCCGGGGCGGGCTCGGGGCGGAGCCGGGGCGGGCTCGGGGCGGAGCCGGGGCGGGCTCGGGGCGGATCCGGGGCGGGCTCGGGGCGGAGCCGGGGCGGGCTCTGGGCGGAGCCGGGGCGGGCTCGGGGCGGGGCCGGGGCGGGCTCGGGGCGGAGCCGGGGCGGGCTCGGGGTGGGCTCGGGGCGGAGCAGGGGCAGAGCCGGGGCGGGCTCGGGGCGGGGCCGGGGCGGAGCCGGGGCTCAGTGAGGCGGGGCCGGAGGCAGCCGGGGCCGGGCAGTACCGGGGGCGCGGCTTCAGGGGCGCGGGGCGGGTCCCAAGTGCACGGCGCCGGGACCCCACCGGGGCGTTCCTCACCGAGCCCATAGAGCAGCAGCTACTTCCGCCACCCTTTTGAATCCCCGCGATTGGCGGGCTCGCTGAGGCATCGGCAGTGCTGATTGGACAGCGGGCCCCGGGAACCGCCCCCGCCCCCCGGCCCGCGCTGAGGGCCCGGGGCCTCCGCCCTCAGACCGGCTCCGGCTCCAACCCGGCCCGGGCTCTGCTCCGGTCCCCCCGGCCCGCCCTGAGGGCCCGGGGGCTCTGCCCCGAGACCGGCCTTGCCCCTCCCCGCCTCGCCCTGTAGTAGATTTCTGTTTGGTTTGTGGGAAGAAACAGGTGTGAGAAGTGAGATTTGTGCTGGAGAGGTGCTGCTGGGAAGAAAGGATGGAGTAAATCTGCTCCAAGGATGTGCGATGAAGAATTCAGGGTCAGAGGTGGGCAGTATTTATAAACTGTCTCCATATTTCCCTGTATCTCTGGGTGTTTGGATTGAGCCTGGGATTGTCAGCTATGTTATAAACAAGCCAACCCGGCTACTGAACTCCCAATGAACGTTTGGAAACCCTTGCACAGAAAGACAAGGTAGTAATGATTCCAAAGGAGAAAATGTAAATGAAGGGTAACGATTGCTGGGAAATTTCCTTAGGAATTGTGAACCTCACACAAACGGAATTTAGGAGGTGGAATCCCAGTTTCAGCCTTGGGCACGTGCAGGAGAAGAGGGATCCTTATTCACAGCAAGGAAAGCCCGGTGCCCCAGTGTGTCAGTGCACACAGTGCAATGTCCAGGAAATGAGCAGCAGGGACTGGCAGCAGCTGCAGGTGAGAGCTGTCACAGGCTGATTGAGGGGACAGAGCAGCCCCAGGTGAGAGCTGTCACACTGATGAGGGGACAGAGCAGCCCCAGGTGAGAGCTGTCACACTGATGAGGGGACAGGTGTAAGCTGTAAAGGATAACGAGGGGGCGGGTCCTGCCAGCACTGCTTTAAGAGGGGAGCCCGAGCTCAGTTTGGCACGGAGCTGCGGGAGGAGAGGGGTTTATGCTGGGCTCCCAGGTGAGGCTCATGGAAGGATGGTGAGTTCATCTCACAGGGGCTGGGGGAGGCCTTGGGCGTGGAACATTACTTCAGGAGGTGCTGAGGGACAAACCTTTGTGCCGAGCAGCAGCAGCACAAAAGGTTGAAATAAGTTTTGGTTTGGCATGTAGTGATGGGATTGGCGTCTATGGTGTGCTAGTGTTATCTAAAGGTTTAAACTTTAATGTTTATTTTTAAAGCTTTAAGTTAATGAATTAATATAGGTTGCAAGATATGGGCTTTTTCCTTTTTATTTGGCTAGCGGGAGGTCTTTAACTTTGGGGGGGCTCTGAGTATATGTTCTGGAGTATTATTGAGGGGATTGGACGTGGGGTTGTTTTTATTATATTCAGTAGTTTGACTGGGGGTGATAAGAGTTGGCTTTTTTTGCTGGAATTTTTTTGGGGTTGTCTGTTTGAAAATTTATGTATTTATGCAGTTAAGTGTAGTGGTGTTTCCGGTGTAACTCTTCAGCTTATGTTATTGTTTGTGTGTTTGAGGTGGTCCACTTGTCTTACGCCCTGACCGATTGGCCAACAGATCTGCTGAGATCATACATCGATGTTTGTTTTATTTCTTGTAGCCGAATAAGAGACAGCAGCCCGGTGACAGCAGGAAATTCCCAGAGGGCGAGGCGGCCTTCTGTGGCACCCGACGTGGATTCTCATCCCCAGACGTCCAAGAGATAAGTGGAGGGTTCAGAGCCACAGAGGGGATGAAAGTGGAGTGCTGGGTCAGGACTTGTCAGGAGGGGTTTTTGAGTCAGGTTTGGAGATAGGGATGTCCAAGATGTGCCAATTGAGAGTACAGGTGTACCAGCCCGACCCAAACCCGAAGGAGTAGCCCTAAAGACATGCCCGTTTCCCTGAGTGCAGGTACAGGCAGGAGCCCTTATGCAGGACACTGCCAGAAGGCCTGGCTGCGAGGTGCAGGGCTCTAAAGAAGTTGGGTTTAGAAGGGGGGAGGTGTAGCCACACACACAGAGGCTGAGGTAAAGGACTCAAGGACTAGAGGACACACGGTGAAAACCAGGGGAACAGGCTAGGATACAAGTCAGAGTACAGGTGTAGCGGCCCTCACAGCACTGCTACCAGCACACTTCCCCTGAGAGCAGGTGCAGGCAGCAGCCCTAGTGCAGGAACACACCAGAAGCTCTGACCTGTGCAGACACTGTCAGGCTAGGGCCAGGCAGGAAGCGATAGTGGGGAGCAGGATCCAGCAGGGCTGGGGATAACGGGGGTTTCCCGCCCCACCCACCCTGGGATTCCCTGTCTCTCCGCAGCCGGTGGAAATGCTCCTGATTTCCCTCTCGAGGCGGCGGTTGGTAAGGCTTCGTGCCTTTTGCCACCGCAAAGAGTTCGGCTCTGTCAGCCTCTGCCCTGTCTCAGGGCCACGTTTCTTAGGGTAGGCAGGGAACAACTGTGGATGTACCTGTCCTGCGTGCGGGACAGCTCTTGGGACCCTAACGGTGCAGAGCGTCCCCGGCTGCAAGGTCTAGGGCTCAAAAGAAGCAGGGTTCAGAAGGGGGGAGGTTACAGTGATGCACACAGAGGCTGAGGTAAAGGACTGAAGGACTAGAGAACACACAGTGAAAATCAGGGGTACAGCCTAGGATACAAGTCAGAGTACAGGTATCCCGGTCCTCACAGTGCTGCTTCCAACACTGTTTCCCTGAGAGCAGGTGCAGGCAGCAATCCTAATGGCAAGGCAATGCCAGAAGTCCTGAGAGGTGCAGGCAGTAACCCTAAGCTAGGGCCAGGCAGGAAGTGACAGTGGTGGGGCCGAGTCCGCAGGGTTGAGGTTCACCGGGGATGTCCACCCTGCGTTCCTGTCCTGCTCTGACCGGGGATGCTCACAGCCCTAATGGAGGCCACGGTGGGTGGGCTCGGTGCCAGTAATGCCTCTAAGGCTTTGGCGCTGCGAGCGTCAGCCTCCGAGCTCAGCTGAAGCACACACGGGGCCCGAGGACCCGGTCCTGCTTAAGAGACAGTGAGTAGCAGAGCTGCTGGTTTTTGGCTGATGTGCAGCTAAGGTTATGCTTTGATGTTTGGTTTTCTTTATTGTAGCTGACTAGGAGACAGCAGGCAAGTGACAGGAGGAATTTCCCAGAGGCATAGGCGGCCTTCTTTGGGGCCCAGCATGGATTCACCTCCCCAGACATCTGAGAGATAAGTGGAGGGCTCGGAACTAGGGAGAGGATGAAAGCGGGGTACCAGGGCAGGGGTCAGCGGGAGGGATTTTTTGAGTCGGGTTTGGAGATGGGGATGTCCCAGATGTGACCCCTTAGGCTACAATAAGGGAAAGTCTCATTCTGGATCACAGTGCTGAGGTGTGCAGGGCAGAGCAGTCCCAGGGTGTGTTGTGTCTGTTGTGCACTTTGTGTCTTTTGGGTGTCTTGTCTTTTCCTTTCGTCCTTTGAGGGACCTGTCAAAACCTCTGGCATCAGTCTTAGCATTTCTGATCTCTGTGCTCCTCAGCCAGGTGCCTTTGTCTCAGCTGCTCGGACACTCATCAGAATCCATCTCTCTTCACAAGCATCCAGTCCGATGCCTTTTCAGGTCTTGTTCTGAGCTGTACTGACAGCCGTGCACCGCCCTGATCCATTCCGGCGGGTTAGGTCTTGTGAGAATGCAAAGACAGGTCGAGGATTCTGACCGTAGGATTCTCGGGCATCCATCTCTGCATTTCTTGGGATAAGTCATCCCGATGGCATCTTGTTCCTGCAGGGTTCTCTGAGCCTGGCCAGCTCACCTTCCGTCTCACCTCGGTCATCTCATTCCGAGTTCTCTGGACCCTCAGGGTCATTCTTCTTGCCAGAGTTTTCTGTCCCTGTTGTGTCCCCTCGTTTGTCCTGTGCTGTGTCACGGGTGTTGGTGTGTGTTTGGCCCGGAGCTGCTCTGCCTTGCTGCTCAGTCTGGGTGTAGGGGTACGAGGGTAATAGTGCCGGGGGCTTGAAATTTGTGATGTGGGGTGTAGTTAGACTGTAGAGGGTATTCCTAGATTGCCACAAGATGTCTGGAGCTGTCAAGGTATCCTGCAGCACTCTGACTTTTGTCCAAACTCTGTTTCAGATGCAGAGGGATGAAATCTGTGGCAGAGCCCCCCATCCTGGGTGAGGGGCTCCCCTGAGAAGGTCAGTCCCTGTTTCTGTTTGCAGGGGAGGTGTAAATGGTGGCTGTGTTACATCTCTGTTCTTTGTCTTTATTTTTAGGTGGTAAAGCCGGATCTCAGCAGTCAAGCTGACGTGGGCGAGGTGAGCAGTGATGGGTGGACAGAAGCAGTTGCTATTGTTCAAGCCTCACTCGCTGGTGCAACTCTAAGCCTCCGTTCTTGTGTGTTTTAGGGAGTCCACTCGCAGGAGGCCGAGCTCCCCTCTCACCAACCAGATGACAGACCCGGTCACCTCACCCGTGAGCCCTCCGGAAGCATTCCAGGAGTCTGTGATGGAGCCTTGATCTTCTCCTTGTGAAGGCCCCATCCAGGTAGTCTTGGATAACGGGCGAGGAGTTGAGGTGAGTCAGGGAGGAGAAGGAGGGATGGTCCCCTCAAGTTCCAGCGCTGCCACGTCACATTGTCTGCTCTTTACCCAGGCAGACCCTGCGACGCCGGCGTTGGCCTCTGAGCGCAGCTGAAGCACGGGGCCGAGGACACAGGCAAGCTTAGGAGACAGTGAGTAGCAGAATTGTCGGGTTTTGGGTGATGGGCTGCTAAGATCACGCATTCGTGTTTGGTTTTCTTTGTTGTAGCTGACTAAGAGACAACAGCCCAGCAACAGCAGGAGTTTCCCCGAGGAGGGAGAGGCGGCCTTCTTTGCACCTGGCAGGGATTTGCCTCCCTGGATGCCTGAGAGATAAGTGGAGGGTGATGAAAGCAGGATGCCAGGGCAGGGATCACCGGGAGGGGTTTTTTAAGTCAGATTTGGAGTTGGGGGCACCAAGATGTGACCCCTTAGGCTACGTTAAGGGAAAGTCTCATTTTTCATCTCAGTGCTGAGGTGTGCAGGGCAGAGCAGTCCTGGTGTGTGTTGTGTCACTTGTCTGTTGTGCACTCTGTGTCTGTTTGGTGTCTTGTCTTTTCCTTTTGTCCTTTGAGGGGCCTATCAAAACCCCTGGCATCAGTCTTAGCATTTCTGATCTCTGTGCTCCTCAGCCAGGTGCCTTTGTCTCAGCTGCTCGGACACTCATCAGAATCCATCTCTCTTCACAAGCATCCAGTCCGATGCCTTTTCAGGTCTTGTTCTGAGCTGTATTGACAGCCGTGCACCGCCCTGGTCCATTCCAGGGGGTTAGGTCTTGTGAGAATGCAAAGACAGGTCGAGGATTCTGACCGTAGGGTTCTCGGGCATCCATCTCTGCGTCTCTTGGGATAAGTCATCCCGATGGCATCTTGTTCCTGCAGGGTTCTCTGAGCCTGGCCAGCTCACCTTCCATCTTACCTCGGTCATCTCATTCCGAGTTCTCTGGACCCTCAGGGTCATTCTTCTTGCCCAGAGTTTTCTGTCCCTGTTGTGTCCCCTCGTTTGTCCTGTGCTGTGTCACGGGTGTTGGTGTATGTTTGGCCCGGAGCTGCTCTGCCTTGCTGCTCAGTCTGGGTGTAGGGGTACGAGGGTAATAGTGCCGGGGGCTTGAAATTTGTGATGTGGAGTGTAGCAGGGCTGTCGAGGGTATTCCTAGATTTCCACAAGATATGTGGAGCTGTCAAGGTATCCTGCCGCACTCTGACTGTTGTTCTGACTTTCTTTCAGATGCAGGTGGATGAAATCTGTGGCAGAGCCCCCCATCCTGGGTGAGGGGGCTCCCCTGAGAAGGTCGGTCACTGTTTTGATTTGCAGGGGAGGTGTAAATGGTGGCCGTGTTACAGCTCTGTTCTTTGTCTTTATTTTTAGACCAGACCCTGCGACGCCGGCGTTGGCCTCTGAGCGCAGCTGAAGCACAGGGCCGAGGACACAGGCAAGCTTAGGAGACTGTGAGTAGCAGAATTGCTGGTTTCTGGCTGATGTGCTGCTAAGAGCACAGGGTCACGTTTAGTTCTCTTTATTGTAGCTGACGAGGAGACACCAGCCTGGTCACAGCAGGAATTTCCCCGAGGGAGAGGCAGCCTTCTTTGGGACCCGGCGTGGATGCACCTCCCCAGACATCTGAGAGATAAGTGGAGAGCTCAGAGCCGTAGAGGGCATGAAAGAAGAGTGTGGGGTCACTAGCAAGGTTTTTTGAGTCAGGTTTGAAGACAGGGATGTCTAAGCTGTGACCCCTTAGGTTTCATCCAGGGAGAGTCTCATTCTGGATCACAGTGCCGAGGTGTGCAGGGCAGAGCAGTCCTGGTGTGTGTTGTGTCTGTTGTGCACTCTGTGTCTTGGGTGTCTTGTGTGTGCTGTCTTTTCCCTTAGCCCTTCAGGGGCCTGTCAAAACCTCTGGCATCAGTCTTAGCATTTCTGATCTCTGTGCTCCTCAGCCAGGTGCCTTTGTCTCAGCTGCTCGGACACTCATCAGAATCCATCTCTCTTCACAAGCATCCAGTCCGATGCCTTTTCAGGTCTTGTTCTGAGCTGTATTGACAGCCGTGCACCGCCCTGATCCATTCCGGCGGGTTAGGTCTTGTGAGAATGCAAAGACAGGTCGAGGATTCTGACCGTAGGGTTCTCGGGCATCCATCTCTGCATTTCTTGGGATAAGTCATCCCGATGGCATCTTGTTCCTGCAGGGTTCTCTGAGCCTGGCCAGCTCACCTTCCATCTTACCTCGGTCATCTCATTCCGAGTTCTCTGGACCCTCAGGGTCATTCTTCTTGCCAGAGTTTTCTGTCCCTGTTGTGTCCCCTCGTTTGTCCTGTGCTGTGTCACGGGTGTTGGTGTGTGTTTGGCCGGGAGCTGCTCTGCCTTGCTGCTCAGTCTGGGTGTAGGGGTACAAGGGTAATAGTGCCGGGGGCTTGAAATTTGTGATGTGGGGTGTAGTTAGACTGTAGAGGGTATTCCTAGATTGCCACAAGATGTCTGGAGCTGTCAAGGTATCCTGCAGCACTCTGACTTTTGTCCAAACTCTGTTTCAGATGCAGAGGGATGAAATCTGTGGCAGAGCCCCCCATCCTGGGTGAGAGGGCTCCCCTGAGAAGGTCAGTCCCTGTTTCTGTTTGCAGGGGAGGTGTAAATGGTAGCCGTGTTACCGCTCTGTTCTTTGTCTTTATTTTTAGGTGGTAAAGCCGGATCTCAGCAGTCAAGCTGACGTGGGCGAGGTGAGCAGCGATGGGTGGACAGAAGCAGTTGCTATTGTTCAAGCCTCACTCGCTGGTGCAACTCTAAGCCTCCGTTATTGTGTGTTTTAGGGAGTCCACTCGCAGGAGGCCGAGCTCCCCTCTCACCAACGGGACGACAGACCCGGGTCACCTCACCCGTGAGCCCTCCGGGAGCATTCCAGGAGTCTGTGATGGAGCCTTGATCTTCTCCTTGTGAAGGCCCCATCCAGGTAGGCTTGGATAACGGGCGAGGAGTTGAGGTGAGTCAGGGAGGAGAAGGAGGGATGGTCCCCTCAAGTTCCAGCGCTGCCACGTCACCTTGTCTGCTCTTTACCCAGGCAGACCCTGCGACGCCGGCGTTGGCCTCTGAGCGCAGCTGAAGCACGGGGCCGAGGACACGGGCAAGCTTAGGAGACAGTGAGTAGCAGAATTGTCGGGTTTTGGGTGATGGGCTGCCAAGATTATGCTTTGATATTTGGTTTTCTTTATTGTAGCTGTGTAGGAGACAACAGCCCAGCAACAGCAGGAATTTCCCTGAGGGAGAGGCGGCCTTCTTTGCCACCCAGCGTGGATTCACCTCCCTAGACGTCCGAGAGATAAGTGGAGGGCTCGGAGCCAGGGAGGGCTTGAAAGTGGGGTGTGGGATCAGGGGCCACCGGGAGGGATTTTTTGAGTCATTTTTGGTGACAGGGATGTCCAAGATGTGACCGCTTAGGCTACAGAAAGTCTCATTCTGGATCAGAGTGCCGAGGTGTGCCGGGCAGAGCAGTGCTGGTGTGTGTTGTGTCACTTGTCTGTTGTGCACTCTGTGTCTGTTTGGTGTCTTGTCTTTTCCTTTTGTCCTTTGAGGGGCCTATCAAAACCTCTGGCATCAGTCTTAGCATTTCTGATCTCTGTGCTCCTCAGCCAGGTGCCTTTGTCTCAGCTGCTCGGACACTCATCAGAATCCATCTCTCTTCACAAGCATCCAGTCCGATGCCTTTTCAGGTCTTGTTCTGAGCTGTACTGACAGCCGTGCACCGCCCTGATCCATTCCGGCGGGTTAGGTCTTGTGAGAATGCAAAGACAGGTCGAGGATTCTGACCGTAGGATTCTCGGGCATCCATCTCTGCATTTCTTGGGATAAGTCATCCCGATGGCATCTTGTTCCTGCAGGGTTCTCTGAGCCTGGCCAGCTCACCTTCCGTCTCACCTCGGTCATCTCATTCCGAGTTCTCTGGACCCTCAGGGTCATTCTTCTTGCCCAGAGTTTTCTGTCCCTGTTGTGTCCCCTCGTTTGTCCTGTGCTGTGTCACGGGTGTTGGTGTGTGTTTGGCCGGGAGCTGCTCTGCCTTGCTGCTCAGTCTGGGTGTGGGGGTAATAGGATAATAGTGCTGGGGGCTTGAAATTTGTGATGTGGAGTGTAGCAGGGCTGTTGAGGGTATTCCTAGATTTCCACAAGATATGTGGAGCTGTCAAGGTATCCTGCAGCACTCTGACTTTTGTCCCAACTTTCTTTCAGATGCAGAGGGATGAAATCCGTGGCAGAGCCCCCCATCCTGGGTGAGGGGCTCCCCTGAGAAGATCGATCGCTATTCAAGGTGAGAGTCACATATTTCACATTTTTTGGCACTCCAGTGCAGGCCACCTGCATTTACAGCTTGAAACAGGTGAGTCCCTTGGTAACCCCTGGGCAGCAGCTGGAGCCTGCTCCGGGCTGGGCTGAGGGAGCAAACACTTGTGGCTGACACAGCTCCACACTGGGGGTACTTGGGAAAACACCTGCCTTGTCCTGGATTGTTTTTTTTTTTGAGCTTTTGACAAGGTTTTAGTCATCACCTTGGTAAAAATAAATGGTAAGGACTGAAAACATGAGAGGCTGGCAGGTTATATGCACGAAAGACAACTTTTTTTTTCTTAAATATTTGTGCAACCTATATCTTAATTTTGAGACTCTTTTTTGGTCAACTTTATTGTAAAACCCCCTTATTTTCAAGTTAGCTGCTTCAATAATGAATTTGTTTTACAAATACCCGCTAATGTCCGAAGGTTAAAGCACTAACACCAACATCCCACCTCTTTTATTTTTGCAGCAAAATTTTATCTTTACTAAACTTGAAACTTGATGTTTTTGCAGGTAGTAAGTTAAAGAAGGTGTTTATCTGCCCATCACTGATAGTCAGGGTCATGAAGAAATTGCTCTAGTGTTCTAAAATAAATGCAGATTTTTAGGCCTCTCCCATTCTCTCTGACTAGCAGCATGTGAATTGATTTTTGATCTCCTTTCTGTTGGTGTCTGTGGGTTTTAAGCTGCATGGAGAAGGTGTCTGTGGACATGGCACCCAGGGAATGGTGCTGGGAAGGGCAGGATGGAAAGGAGCTGCTCAGGAATCCAGAGCAGCAGTGGAGTGGGAGCTGGTGCTGCTGCCTCAGTCACACCCTCCTGGACAGTCTGTGCAGTGATAATATTCCTACTTTCCTTCCTGAACCTGGGGTTGGAGGAGAACATGAGTCTTGGCATTGTTGGAAAAGGGAACTCCAGGGAAAAACTGCTGTTTGTGTCCTCAGAGAGCAGTGGGAAGAGCCTGGGAGAAATCCTGGCTGGCTGAGGGATCCTTGTGTCCCCTCAGGAATAAATCCCTGCGTCTCCTCAGACCTGCTGGTTTGCAGTAGAGTTTGGGCACCTTTCGCTGCAGCTGTGGTTCTTAATAACTGGAAGTCCATGGATTGCTGGGCGATTCCCATAAGTTCTCCTATTTTGTAGGAGCTGCACGGTGAGGTCAGCATTCTGATGGAGGCCCTGGCACAGCTGCCAAGGGCAAGGAACGTGGAGCATCCCGGGGCTTCTCCCGCCCGAGTTTCTCCCGGAGCGTGCTGCGTGTCGTGCCGGATGTTTAACCCGGGTTTGGGGTGTTCTCCTGCAGTCCCAGCTCTGACTGCTGCCCCCGAGGCCCGGCCTTGCTCTGTCCCAGCACTGAACCTGGCAGGTGGGTGTGCTTTTCCAGCCCTTTAATCCCACGGGCAATCCCAGATTCCCGGAGCTCCCCGAGGCACAGCCTGGCCTCCCTCCCTGGGAGCTGCATTTCAGTCTGCCTGGACCAAGGACATCCTGTTTGAGACTTTATTCCTGTTGCTTTTCCTCTTCCAGGTTGTGGGCAAAAAGGAGAGAGCCAGTAGGAAGTGAAGCCACTGGAAGGCCTTATCCCAGTCCAAGGTTGGATAGGAGTAACTGGACCTGTTGAATTCCCACTTCCCTTTAAATTAGAGCAGAGGAAGCAGATTTTAAATCATCATTCCATGAACTTTCACCAACTTCATGACTCTTGCAGAAGTTTTCAATGTTAGAAATTCCTGAGCTTGTTTTCCAGGCAAGCTTGGATTTAGATGTTATTCCTTCCTTTTATTTGAAGGAATAACTCTGATTTTCTCTCTGATTTTAGTAAGGGAATATTTATTTATTCCAATTTTCCATCCTAATTGGAATTTTTGCACCTTGTAGAGCACATTTCCAAGGAAATTTACCCAATTAATGTTGGTAAATCAGGAATTGTCCAGCACCATCTCCACAAAATTCTGTGAATTCCCAAGAAAACGTTGAAGTATTTATTTGCCATGATTCATCTCTTTGTAAAGTTCAATTTACTGCATTTTTAATTACATAAATGCCATTAAAACCTGAATCCAGGCCTAGCTGCTGTTCCTTGGACACAAGGGGCTGGTTCTTTCCTACCTTGGCACATTTGGGTGTTTGTCCAAAATGAGCTTCCCACTAAAATAGAATTTGTTTCCAAGCAAAAGTGGGAATTGTCTAGAAAACCTTCTGTTCTGGGGGGCACTGGGTTTGTTTCCCTTATTGCTGCATAATTGAGGAAAGCCATGGTGCTTTTTTAGGCAGTGGCAGGAGGTGAAAGCTGCATTTATTTAATTTTGTATTTTATTTCTTGTTATTTTTGTATTTTTATGCTCTTTTGTTGTGGTTTCTCATGTTGCGTTTTGTGGTTTTTCAAAGACTTTTTCTTCCGTTTTTTAATTTTTATATTTTTTTCTTTAGCTATTTATTTACTTGTTAAAACTACTTTTAGTTTTTTATTTTAATTTTTTGTTTAAATTTTTTTTCCACTTTTTTGTTACTTTGAAATTTTTTTCTTTTGGTATTTTAATTTTATTTATTATTTTCTATAGTTTTGGTTTATTTTTTCATGTTTTCTGTGTTCCTTTTTTTTTTCCCCATACTCTTTCTTCCCCCGGGCGCCTGGGGGTTTGGCTGTTGGCAAGAAAGATGAGAAATGACCTCGGTGCCCGCTGGACGTCGGGATGTCATAGAGAGCGCAGTTGGCAAAAGCTCTGTATTTTCTGCTCCATAAAACTCCTGAAGGGAGAAAGCTGTGACCACCGTGGTGCCGTTTTTTCCTTCCCAGCCCCGACCAGGTCTCCTCCTACCCGTGCACAGTGTTACCAGAAGCAGCCTGCTGTCCAGGCTGTCGAGGCGTATTTCAGAGGGGGCAATAAAAACAAAGTAGACGTTTTATTTTGAACTCTCCGACCCTGCTTGTTTATTAGCAAAGATCTCCAAAACAAAGCGAACAAAAAAAGAAAACCCACAAACTAAACTCCCCCGCAACCCACCAAAAAAAAACCATAGAGAAAGAGAAAACATGCCCATATTATTTGAATAAAGATTAAAACTTTACCCCTTAGAAAACCAGGCTCATTTAATTCAAATTAATTGTGTTTCTGATGTGTTAGGTTAATGAATTCATCTAGTGTAAAATATCGTTTAAAATATAAACAAACGAATTAAAAAATAATGAAAAAGAAAAATAACAAAAAGTATAGGATATGAAAAATAATATAAATAATAAATACACAATATATTATTACATACTACACGTTTTATAAATATATATAATATACATAATATAAACATCTATAATGTACATAATCATGATATTTCAATGAAATGTATTATTATTTATAACATTACATAATAAATAATAAATTATTTTATATATAACTTTCTATACTTAATATATATAATAAATATAATAGTATAATAAACATAATACATGATGTATAATGTACATAATATAAAAGCTGAATTGTAATGATTAATGTAAATATCAGAATCACAAAGATAAAAAATATTGAAATAGAGCCTGAACGAAAGGCTTTTTTGTTTCGGTCTGGTTGCTGGCAGGGTTCTCGCAGGTGTGCTCGGGGGTCTTTTGGGCCATTTATTCCGGAGGCTGTTCGGAAGGGCATTCCTGGGCACGTTCGTTTATGGCTCCGCTCCGCGCCGCCGCGCGGCAGTGCTGCCACCCTGTGGGCAGAGAGCGGTAGTGCAGCTTCCCCCCCGCCCGGCCCGCCCGATCTGTGCGGCAATGCTGCCACCGTGTGGGCAAACAGCGGTAGTGCAGCTGTCCCTCCCGCCCGTCCCGCCTGATCTGTGCGGCAATGCTGCCACCCTGTGGGCAAAGAGCAGTAGTGCAGCTGTCCCCCATGACCGTCCCGCCGGAGCCGTGCGGCAGTGCTGCCACCCTGTGGGCAAAGAGCGGTAGTGCAGCTGTCCCCCCCCGCCCGTCCCCGACGCGCGTGGCAGCCCCGCATTGTGAGCTCGGGGGCGGCGCTGCCGCCCGCCCGCCCGCAGCTCGGGGCCGAAAGGGAGGGAAAAAGGCAAGGAGCCCGGGCGCGTGGCAGCCGGCTGCCTGCGCGCGCCACCCGGACCCCGGAGCCGTCCGGGCGCGATTTTCCGCGGCGTCTGCGGGTGTGCGGACACGGGATGGGGGCGCAGCGGCGCCGCGGGCGGCAGTCCATTGAGTCAGGCGCTTGTGTGAGCGGCCGAGGGGGCATTTTAGTGGGTTCCACTACCAAGATGGCGGCGAGACGCGAGGCGCCTGACCTTCTAAAAAGGGCGGCCAAAAGGGCGGGAAAAATAAGGACCCTATAGGTGTTTATGCAGCTGCCTGCACAAAACCCCGACTACGGCGCCGCCCGGGGGCAATTTTCCGCGGCGTTTCCAGGTGTGGGGACACGGGCCGTGTGCTCAGTCGCGACGCGCTTGCGTTCGGATTCGTGGATTTAGTCAGGCGTCTGTGTAAACACCTGGCGGAGGCCTATGCCGAGCCACAAAGAACATGGCGGCCGGGACGGAAGTGGCCTCAGGAGCAACCAAGATGGCGGCAAGGAAAAGCGGAAGTCACGCGTCGCCCCTCACAAAATGGCGCCGAGGCGCGAGGCGCCCGACCTTCCAAAAAGGGCGGCCAAAAGGGCGGGAAAAAATAAGGACCCTGTAGGCGTTTACGCAGATGCCTGCACAAAAACCCCGACTACAGCGCCGCCCGGGCGCAATTTTCCGCGGCGTTTCCAGGTGTGCAGACACCGGCCATGTGCTCATCCGCGCCGCCTCCGGGTTCGGATTCGTGGATTTAGTCAGGCGTCTGTGTAAACACCTGCCGGGGGCCTTAGCGGTGCCGCAAAAAAGATGCCGGCGGGACCGGAAGTGGCCTCAGACGCAACCAAGATGGCGGCAAGGAAGGGCGGAATGCTCGTGGGGCTCATCGCGGCCGAAAATCACCGAGTGCAGCTCACACCCTGCAATGGCAAAAGCTGTTTTATTAAAACTCAGCCGAGAATTTTCCTCTTATTTCCAGGTCACAGGATATACTGAGCCTGAGAGGGATCCTAAAATCTGACTCTCAAGCAGACGGACCGTTTGAGAATCGAACTCAGCACCTTGGCATTACCCGGACTCTGCTCCAAGCAGCTGAACCAATCTCTGCATTATGGGGATGGACCTCCATAGGATGGCAACGCTTGGCCCCACTAAGGTAAGTGCAGTGCCGCCTTCTCTGCCAAAGCTGCTTCACACAGCAGCCCCTGGAATGGCTCGAGGGCAGAAGTGGCTGGCAGGTCACGACAGCACAAAGCTCTTCCAGTGACGCTGATTTCCTGTCCTTTCCAGGATTTACTCAACAGCTGCCGTAAAAGTACTTACACAAAGTCTCTTTCTGGGCGGAAAGGAGCAGGACAAGTCCTGAGGCTTCCCTTCTTCCACGGCCAAAGTTCTGGAGAGAGGCAGGGCCGGTCCCACCCGCACAGGGGCGTTTCCTGCAGGTGAGTGTTGCCGGGCCAAACTGATGGCAGCTGCTGAGGCCGGGGCTGCTTTTCTGGCCGGAGGCCTCGGTGCCCCCCCGTGCCGCCTGCAGTGTCCCTCGGTGTTTCCTGCAGGTGTCCCGGGTGCCCGGAGGCGCAGGGAGGAAGGAGGCCGGCAGCCCCAGCGGGGCCAGCAGCCCTGGGGTGATGTGCAGGGGAGGAGCTGTGCCTGCGGGGCCCCGCCCGTGGCAGCGGCGGCCAAACGCAGGGCCCGGGGCCGGGCTCGGGGCTGGCACGGACACGGCCCCGGGGCTGCCGCGGCTCCTCGGCCAGGGGCTGCTCCCACCGGGCACGGGGAGATGCTGCAGCCCGGACAGAGGCACCCACAGCCCAAGAGCTCCCCAGGGAACAGCTGGCATTGCCCGGGAACGGCGGCTCGGGCTGTCTGCAGAGGGGCTCAGACAGCAATTCCCACCTCCCGGAGCTCCCACACAGTTGCCAGGGATGTCCTGGCCACCCTAAATCCCCTCCCTTTCAGCCTGAGGACATCACCCATCGGCAGCATTAAAGCCAAGGTGCTCCTCCCTCACAGAAATTAAATCCAGAGCAACGGCCCTCGGAGATGCCTCAAAATCAAAGGTTTGAGTGGGATGGAGTTTCGTTTGGATGAAGTCTGGACTTTTCCAGGGAACCAGCCGGAGTGCAGCAGTGATGGAAAGCTTTTGCAGGTGGGTCCCACTGGAGGTGTGCTGAAGGCAGGGATGGGCATCCCTTGCCTGAGGGAAAGGCACTTGCAGAGGCCACTGCTGGGGCTCGGAAAGGAGCTGAGCTCCTGCAGGGAGCTGTGTCCTCCCGAGGGCACAGGGGCTGCCTCAGCACAGGCCGGCCAGTGCCTTCTCCTGCTCTGAAACATCACCTGGAGCCCGAGCTCAGGGGGTGGCTGAATTCCAGGGAAATCTGACAGGTGACCCCCAGGGGATGAGGGTTAGAATTAACCAAATCTATGGAATAGAAACCTATCCTGTCCCCATCCTGCTGAGCTTCCTTGGAAGCTCTGCTAGTTCCTGACACATCTGGCATTCAAGCAGCAGCTCTGCGTGGGAATATCCATGCTCTGTGAGGCACTGTGAGGTTATTGCAGCAGGAACTGAGCAGGGAATTCGGGGCCGTGGGTATAATTCATCTAAACTAGCAAAGGTGACAGTGAACCCCAAATCTGGGCACCACACAGAGAACAATCTTTGTGCTGCCCTGTCAGCTCAAGCCCCTGGGCTGGGAAGTTTTGGGAGTCAAACATATGGAATGATAAAAGTCACAGCAACTGGTGTCACCCCGAGGGACAGTCCAAGTCCCAGACAATTCCTCTGCAGTCCCCTGGGGGGGAAAACACCCTCTGTCTGCCAGGAGCCCTGACTCTGTTTCTCCTATCAGCTGTGTTGGGCTTTAAGAACTTGAAATAACTTTGAAGCCAAAGAAATCACCTTTTCCTTCTGGTTTGATTGTGTTTTTTTGTTGTTTTTTTTTTTTTTTTTTTTTTCTTTCAGATGCTGGACTTGCTTCTGTGGATGTGTGCTGAGCTCTGGCTGCAGGGGACTGTCAGGCCTGAATGGCTGTGAGTTTGTGTTCTTCTCGCTGGGGAAGCAGAAATAATTATTAATTAGACTGCAGAAATGTTTTCAGAAACCTTTCCCCTTTCCTGCCCTTTGCTGGTGGATCTTCTCTTTCTGCCTTTGACTTTACAAAGCTGTTCCCTGATGTCAATTCCCCTGCCTGAATTCCTTGCAGCTCCTAGCTGGGAAAAACTGGGATGATGTCCTAGGGATGTTCTTAGGGGAGGACAGAGGTGAGATTTTTGCCTGTATTTTTCTAATATTTTCTAAAATTTCAGGGAGCTGCTCCTGCTCCTGCCCCTAATCCTGCTGCTGCTGCACAAGTGGAGCCTTGTCAGCGAAGACCTGCATCTGCAGGAGGCCCCGCAGGCCCTGGCTGGGAAGTGCCAAAACAAAGAAGTGATCAGTAAGTGCTGAACTGCTTCCAGGAGGGCATATTTTGTTGCAGCCGTTACAGACCAACCGTGTGGTGCTGGTGACTTTGTGTGAGTTGCTTTATTAAAGCCAATCGTTGGTAAGGGTTTTGAGCCTGCCTTGGAGAGCACTTGGAGCTCTGGGTGCCCTGGCTTTCCCCTAGGTGGCCCTGGGGGCGCCCTGGCTGTCCCCTAGGTGTCCCTGGGGTGCTCTGGCTGTCCCTGGGGTTGCCCTGGCTGTCCCCTAGGTGTCCCTGGGGTGCTCTGGCTGTCCCTGGGGTTGCCCTGGCCGTCCCCTAGGTGTCCCTGGAGTGCCCTGACTGTCCCCTAGGTGTCCCTTGGGGTCCACGGGCTGTCCCCTAGGTGTCCCTTGGGGGGACCTGACTGTCCCTAGGATGCCCTGGCTGTCCCCTAGGTGTCCCTGGGGTGCCCTGGCTGTCTCTTAGGTGTCCCTGGGGGTGCCCTGGCTGTCCCTTAGGTGTCCCAGGGCTGCCCTGGCTGTCTTTTAGGTGTCCCTGGGGGTGCCCTGACTGTCCCCTAGGTGTCCCTGTGGGGGCCCTGGCTGTTCTCGGGGTGCCCTGACTGTCCCCTAGATGTCCCTGGCATTCCCCAAGGCGTGCCTGCGGGTGACTTGGCTGTCCCCTAGGAGTCCCTGGGGGTGCCCTGCCTGTCCCCTAGGGGTACCTTGTCTGTCCCTGGGGGGGCCCTGGCTGTCCCTATGGGGGCCCTGGCTGTCTTCCTAGGTGTCCCTGGGGGTGCCCTGGCTGTCCCATAGGTGTCTCTGGGGTGCCCTGGCTGTCCCCTAGGTGTCCCCGGGGATGCCCTGGCTATCCCTGGGGGTGCCCTGGCTCTCCTTGGGGTGCCCTGGCTGTCCCTTATGTGTCCCTGGGGGTGCCCAGGGTGTCCCTGGGGTGCCTTGCTGTCCCCTAGGTGTCCCTGGGGGTGCCCTGCCTGTCCCCTAGGTGTCCCTTGGGGTGTCCTGGCTGTCCCCTAG
This sequence comes from Chamaea fasciata, assembly GCF_029207755.1. Taxonomy (NCBI): domain Eukaryota; kingdom Metazoa; phylum Chordata; class Aves; order Passeriformes; family Sylviidae; genus Chamaea; species Chamaea fasciata. The sequence continues at coordinate 82,392 of NW_027094176.1, forward strand.
GTGTCCCTGGGGGTGCCCTGGGTGTCCCTGTGGGTGCCCTGGCTGTCCCCTAGCTGTCCCTGGCGGTGCCCTGGGTGTCCCTGGGGTGCCCTGGCTGTCCCTGGGGTACCCAGGCTTTCTTTAGGTGTCCGTAGGGGTGCCCTGGCTGTCCCTTTGGTGTCCCTGGAGGTGCCCTTGCTGTACCTTGGGGGGCCCTGGCTGTCCCTGAGGGGGCCCTGGGGGTGCCCTGGCTGTCTTTTAGGTGTCCCTGGGGGTGCCCTGACTGTCCCCTAGGTGTCCCTGTGGGGGCCCTGGCTGTTCTCGGGGTGCCCTGACTGTCCCCTAGATGTCCCTGGCATTCCCCAAGGCGTGCCTGCGGGTGACCTGGCTGTCCCCTAGGAGTCCCTGGGGGTGCCCTGCTTGTCCCCTAGGGGTACCTTGTCTGTCCCTGGGGTGCCCTGGCTGTCCCCTAGGTGTCCCTGCCTCGCTCGTATCCTCGACTCCGCCTCCGGCGCCATGGTGACACCCCTCCCAGTCTGGACCAGTGTGGCCACACCCCCTCCCCTGGGGCCATTGGACCCATCCCAGTACAGACCAGTAAGGCACCGTGTGCCCACCATGGACCCCCACACGCCTGCCAGTTCGTCCCAGTCCACTCCCCGTCCATCCCAGTTCCCTCTGATCACCCTCCCAGTGCTCCCAGTCCATCCCAGTCCCGCAGGTGCTGGTGCTTGTGGCTTGATCAGCTGGTGCCTGTCCGCAACGTGGAGCGGGTCAAATGAGGCCTCAGGGGGAGGGGGGGCGGATTTTGGGGGGTCCTGGGGGTCCCGAGTTGTCCTGGAGGGGTTTGGGGGGCACTGGGGGGTTCCAGCCCGTGACCCCCCCCCCCGAGCTGTTTCGGTCTCATCGACGCCCTCCTGAAGCCCAAGGGGGGGTGGGCGCTGGGCCCCCCCCGCTGCACTCTCCCCTGCCACCCCCGCGACGCCCTGCAGGTGTGGGACCCCCAAAAACCCCTCCCCAGACCCCAAATTCACCCCTGGGACCCCAAAAAACCCCCAAAACCTCTCCCCGGACCCCAAATTCAGCCCTGAGGCCCCAAAAAACCCCCAAACCCCTCCCCATGAACCCCAAATCCACCCTTGGGACCCCCCAAAACCTCCCCAGGACCCCAGATTCACACCGGGACCCCCAAATCCATCCCTTGGACCCCCAAAACCCCCAAATCCATCCCTGGGACCCCCCAAAACTCCCCTCCAAACCCCAAATTCACCCCTCGGACCTCCAGAATCCCTCCACAGGACCCCTCAGGGGTCGTTCCCGACGAAAAAGTGCGGGAAACGTGAGGGGAGAAAAAGGGCGGGAAACGTGAGGGGAGAAAAAGGGCGGGATCAAGTGGGGAGATCAGTGGAATATTGGGGGGGGTCAGTGACGCTGAGGAAGGATCAATGGAATATTGGGGGGGCATCAATGACATTGGGGGGGTCAGTGACACTCGGGTGGGGATCAATGATGCTGTGGGGGGGTCGATATCAGAGGTTATCAGAGGAAATCGCCGCCGCCGTCCTCCCGTGCCCAGAGCCCCGGCAGGACCCCAGCGCAGCTCCGGCTGCAGGCGGAGCAGGAGCGGCTCCTGCCGCCCGCAGCGATCCCGGTCCCGATCCCGACCGCAACGCCAGCTTGGGCCTCAGGCCCCGAGACCCACAGCCCGCCCGCCGGGGGGGGCCGCACCGCTCGGGAGCCGCAGCCGACACTGACAGGACCCGAACCAGAACGCCCGCTCCCATTCCCGGCCCCGCCTGGCTCCGCGCAGGGCCGCGAGCAACCTCGGCTCGGCTCGGCTCGGCTCGGCTCAGCTGCGAGGGGCGGGGCGGGGTCGCGTGCGATGGTCCCGCCCCCAAGCCGGGGCGTGCTCGGGTCGGAGCCGGGGCGGGCTCGGGGCGGAGCCGGGGCGGATCCGGGGCGGGCTCGGGGCGGATCCGGGGCGTGCTCGGGGCGGAGCCGGGGCGGGCTCGGGGCGGAGCCGGGGCGGAGCCGGGGCGGATCCGGGGCGGGCTCGGGGCGGAGCCGGGGCGGGCTCTGGGCGGAGCCGGGGCGGGCTCGGGGCGTGGCCGGGGCGGGCTCGGGGCGGAGCCGGGGCGGGCTCGGGGTGGGCTCGGGGCGGAGCAGGGGCAGAGCCGGGGCGGGCTCGGGGCGGGGCCGGGGCGGAGCCGGGGCTCAGTGAGGCGGGGCCGGAGGCAGCCGGGGCCGGGCAGTACCGGGGGCGCGGCTTCAGGGGCGCGGGGCGGGTCCCAAGTGCACGGCGCCGGGACCCCACCGGGGCGTTCCTCACCGAGCCCATAGAGCAGCAGCTACTTCCGCCACCCTTTTGAATCCCCGCGATTGGCGGGCTCGCTGAGGCATCGGCAGTGCTGATTGGACAGCGGGCCCCGGGAATCGCGCCCGCCCCCCGGCCCGCGCTGAGGGCCCGGGGCCTCCGCCCTCAGACCGGCTCCGGCTCCAACCCGGCCCGGGCTCTGCTCCGGTCCCCCCGGCCCGCCCTGAGGGCCCGGGGGCTCTGCCCCGAGACCGGCCTTGCCCCTCCCCGCCTCGCCCTGTAGTAGATTTCTGTTTGGTTTGTGGGAAGAAACAGGTGTGAGAAGTGAGATTTGTGCTGGAGAGGTGCTGCTGGGAAGAAAGGATGGAGTAAATCTGCTCCAAGGATGTGCGATGAAGAATTCAGGGTCAGAGGTGGGCAGTATTTATAAACTGTCTCCATATTTCCCTGTATCTCTGGGTGTTTGGATTGAGCCTGGGATTGTCAGCTATGTTATAAACAAGCCAACCCGGCTACTGAACTCTCAATGAACGTTTGGAAACCCTTGCACAGAAAGACAAGGTAGTGATGATTCCAAAGGAGAAAATGTAAATGAAGGGTAACGATTGCTGGGAAATTTCCTTAGGAATTGTGAACCTCACACAAACGGAATTTAGGAGGTGGAATCCCAGTTTCAGCCTTGGGCACGTGCAGGAGAAGAGGGATCCTTATTCACAGCAAGGAAAGCCCGGTGCCCCAGTGTGTCAGTGCACACAGTGCAATGTCCAGGAAATGAGCAGCAGGGACTGGCAGCAGCTGCAGGTGAGAGCTGTCACAGGCTGATTGAGGGGACAGAGCAGCCCCAGGTGAGAGCTGTCACACTGATGAGGGGACAGAGCAGCCCCAGGTGAGAGCTGTCACACTGATGAGGGGACAGGTGTAAGCTGTAAAGGATAACGAGGGGGCGGGTCCTGCCAGCACTGCTTTAAGAGGGGAGCCCGAGCTCAGTTTGGCACGGAGCTGCGGGAGGAGAGGGGTTTATGCTGGGCTCCCAGGTGAGGCTCATGGAAGGATGGTGAGTTCATCTCACAGGGGCTGGGGGAGGCCTTGGGCGTGGAACATTACTTCAGGAGGTGCTGAGGGACAAACCTTTGTGCCGAGCAGCAGCAGCACAAAAGGTTGAAATAAGTTTTGGTTTGGCATGTAGTGATGGGATTGGCGTCTATGGTGTGCTAGTGTTATCTAAAGGTTTAAACTTTAATGTTTATTTTTAAAGCTTTAAGTTAATGAATTAATATAGGTTGCAAGACATGGGCTTTTTCCTTTTTATTTGGCTAGCGGGAGGCCTTTAACTTTGGGGGGGCTCTGAGTATATGTTCTGGAGTATTATTGAGGGGATTGGACGTGGGGTTGTTTTTATTATATTCAGTAGTTTGACTGGGGGTGATAAGAGTTGGCTTTTTTTGCTGGAATTTTTTTGGGGTTGTCTGTTTGAAAATTTATGTATTTATGCAGTTAAGTGTAGTGGTGTTTCCGGTGTAACTCTTCAGCTTATGTTATTGTTTGTGTGTTTGAGGTGGTCCACTTGTCTTACGCCCTGACCGATTGGCCAACAGATCTGCTGAGATCATACATCGATGTTTGTTTTATTTCTTGTAGCCGAATAAGAGACAGCAGCCCGGTGACAGCAGGAAATTCCCAGAGGGCGAGGCGGCCTTCTGTGGCACCCGACGTGGATTCTCATCCCCAGACGTCCAAGAGATAAGTGGAGGGTTCAGAGCCACAGAGGGGATGAAAGTGGAGTGCTGGGTCAGGACTTGTCAGGAGGGGTTTTTGAGTCAGGTTTGGAGATAGGGATGTCCAAGATGTGCCAATTGAGAGTACAGGTGTACCAGCCCGACCCAAACCCGAAGGAGTAGCCCTAAAGACATGCCCGTTTCCCTGAGTGCGGGTACAGGCAGGAGCCCTTATGCAGGACAATGCCAGAAGGCCTGGCTGCGAGGTGTAGGGCTCTAAAGAAGTTGGGTTTAGAAGGGGGGAGGTGTAGCCACACACACAGAGGCTGAGGTAAAGGACTCAAGGACTAGAGGACACACGGTGAAACTCAGGGGAGCAGGCTAGGATACAAGTCAGAGTACAGGTGTAGCGGCCCTCACAGCACTGCTACCAGCACACTTCCCCTGAGAGCAGGTGCAGGCAGCAGCCCTAGTGCAGGAACACACCAGAAGCTCTGACCTGTGCAGACACTGTCAGGCTAGGGCCAGGCAGGAAGCGATAGTGGGGAGCAGGATCCAGCAGGGCTGGGGATAACGGGGGTTTCCCGCCCCACCCACCCTGGGATTCCCTGTCTCTCCGCAGCCGGTGGAAGTGCTCCTGATTTCCCTCTCGAGGCGGCGGTTGGTAAGGCTTCGTGCCTTTTGCCACCGCAAAGAGTTCGGCTCTGTCAGCCTCTGCCCTGTCTCAGGGCCACGTTTAGGGTAGGCAGGGAACAACTGTGGATGTACCTGTCCTGCGTGCGGGACAGCTCTTGGGACCCTAACGGTGCAGAGCGTCCCCGGCTGCAAGGTCTAGGGCTCTGAAGAAGCAGGGTTCAGAAGGGGGGAGGTTACAGTGATGCACACAGAGGCTGAGGTAAAGGACTGAAGGACTAGAGAACACACAGTGAAAATCAGGGGTACAGCCTAGGATACAAGTCAGAGTACAGGTATCCCGGTCCTCACAGTGCTGCTTCCAACACTGTTTCCCTGAGAGCAGGTGCAGGCAGCAATCCTAATGGCAAGGCAATGCCAGAAGTCCTGAGAGGTGCAGGCAGTAACCCTAAGCTAGGGCCAGGCAGGAAGTGACAGTGGTGGGGCCCCGAGTCCACAGGGTTGAGGTTCACCGGGGATGTCCACGCTGCGTTCCTGTCCTGCTCTGACCGGGGATGCTCACAGCCCTAATGGAGGCCACGGTGGGTGGGCTCAGTGCCAGTAATGCCTCTAAGGCTTTGGCGCTGCGAGCGTCAGCCTCCGAGCTCAGCTGAAGCACACACGGGGCCCGAGGACCCGGTCCTGCTTAAGAGACGGTGAGTAGCAGAGCTGCTGGTTTTTGGCTGATGTGCAGCTAAGATTATGCTTTGGTGTTTGGTTTTCTTTATTGTAGCTGACTAGGAGACAGCAGGCAAGTGACAGGAGGAATTTCCCAGAGGCATAGGCGGCCTTCTTTGGGACCCAGTGTGGATTCACCTCCCCAGACATCTGAGAGATAAGTGGAGGGCTCGGAACTAGGGAGAGGATGAAAGCGGGGTACCAGGGCAGGGGTCAGCGGGAGGGATTTTTTGAGTCGGGTTTGGAGATGGGGATGTCCCAGATGTGACCCCTTAGGCTACAATAAGGGAAAGTCTCATTCTGGATCACAGTGCTGAGGTGTGCAGGGCAGAGCAGTCCCAGGGTGTGTTGTGTCTGTTGTGCACTTTGTGTCTTTTGGGTGTCTTGTCTTTTCCTTTCGTCCTTTGAGGGGCCTGTCAAAACCTCTGGCATCAGTCTTAGCATTTCTGATCTCTGTGCTCCTCAGCCAGGTGCCTTTGTCTCAGCTGCTCGGACACTCATCAGAATCCATCTCTCTTCACAAGCATCTAGTCCGATGCCTTTTCAGGTCTTGTTCTGAGCTGTACTGACAGCCGTGCACCGCCCTGATCCATTCCGGCGGGTTAGGTCTTGTGAGAATGCAAAGACAGGTCGAGGATTCTGACCGTAGGGTTCTCGGGCATCCATCTCTGCATTTCTTGGGATAAGTCATCCCGATGGCATCTTGTTCCTGCAGGGTTCTCTGAGCCTGGCCAGCTCACCTTCCTTCTCACCTCGGTCATCTCATTCCGAGTTCTCTGGACCCTCAGGGTCATTCTTCTTGCCAGAGTTTTCTGTCCTTGTTGTGTCCCCTCGTTTGTCCTGTGCTGTGTCACGGGTGTTGGTGTGTGTTTGGCCGGGAGCTGCTCTGCCTTGCTGCTCAGTCTGGGTGTAGGGGTACGAGGGTAATAGTGCCGGGGGCTTGAAATTTGTGATGTGGGGTGTAGTTAGACTGTAGAGGGTATTCCTAGATTGCCACAAGATGTCTGGAGCTGTCAAGGTATCCTGCAGCACTCTGACTTTTGTCCAAACTCTGTTTCAGATGCAGAGGGATGAAATCTGTGGCAGAGCCCCCCAGTCTGGGTGAGAGGGCTCCCCTGAGAAGGTCAGTCCCTGTTTCTGTTTGCAGGGGAGGTGTAAATGGTAGCCGTGTTACTGCTCTGTTCTTTGTCTTTATTTTTAGGTGGTGAAGCCGGATCTCAGCAGTCAAGCTGACGTGGGCGAGGTGAGCAGCGATGGGTGGACAGAAGCAGTTGCTATTGTTCAAGCCTCACTCGCTGGTGCAACTCTAAGCCTCCGTTATTGTGTGTTTTAGGGAGTCCACTCGCAGGAGGCCGAGCTCCCCTCTCACCAATGGGACGACAGACCCGGGTCACCTCACCCGTGAGCCCTCCGGGAGCGTTCCAGGAGTCTGTGATGGAGCCTTGATCTTCTCCTTGTGAAGGCCCCATCCAGGTAGTCTTGGATAACGGCCGAGGAGTTGAGGTGAGTCAGGGAGGAGAAGGAGGGATGGTCCCCTCAAGTTCCAGCGCTGCCACGTCACATTGTCTGCTCTTTACCCAGGCAGACCCTGCGACGCCGGCGTTGGCCTCTGAGTGCAGCTGAAGCACGGGGCCGAGGACACAGGCAAGCTTAGGAGACAGTGAGTAGCAGAATTGTCGGGTTTTGGGTGATGGGCTGCCAAGATTATGCTTTGATGTTTGGTTTTCTTTATTGTAGCTGTGTAGGAGACAACAGCCCAGCAACAGCAGGAATTTCCCTGAGGGAGAGGCGGCCTTCTTTGCCACCCAGCGTGGATTCACCTCCCTAGACGTCCGAGAGATAAGTGGAGGGCTCGGAGCCAGGGAGGGCTTGAAAGCGGGGTGTGGGATCAGGGGCCACCGGGAGGGATTTTTTGAGTCATTTTTGGTGACAGGGATGTCCAAGAAGTGACCGCTTAGGCTACAGAAAGTCTCATTCTGGATCAGAGTGCCGAGGTGTGCCGGGCAGAGCAGTCCTGGTGTGTGTTGTGTCACTTGTCTGTTATGCACTCTGTCTGTTTGGTGTCTTGTCTTTTCCTTTTGTCCTTTGAGGGGCCTATCAAAACCCCTGGCATCAGTCTTAGCATTTCTGATCTCTGTGCTCCTCAGCCAGGTGCCTTTGTCTCAGCTGCTCGGACACTCATCAGAATCCATCTCTCTTCACAAGCATCCAGTCCGATGCCTTTTCAGGTCTTGTTCTGAGCTGTACTGACAGCCGTGCACCGCCCTGATCCATTCCGGCGGGTTAGGTCTTGTGAGAATGCAAAGGCAGGTAGAGGATTCTGACCGTAGGATTCTCGGGCATCCATCTCTGCATTTCTTGGGATAAGTCATCCCGATGGCATCTTGTTCCTGCAGGGTTCTCTGAGCCTGGCCAGCTCACCTTCCTTCTCACCTCGGTCATCTCATTCCGAGTTCTCTGGACCCTCAGGGTCATTCTTCTTGCCCAGAGTTTTCTGTCCCTGTTGTGTCCCCTCGTTTGTCCTGTGCTGTGTCACGGGTGTTGGTGTGTGTTTGGCCCGGAGCTGCTCTGCCTTGATGCTCAGTCTGGGTGTAGGGGTAATAGGATAATAGTGCTGGGGGCTTGAAATTTGTGATGTGGAGTGTAGCAGGGCTGTCGAGGGTATTCCTAGATTTCCACAAGATATGTGGAGCTGTCAAGGTATCCTGCAGCACTCTGACTGTTGTTCTGACTTTCTTTCAGATGCAGGTGGATGAAATCTGTGGCAGAGCCCCCCATCCTGGGTGAGGGGGCTCCCCTGAGAAGGTCGGTCACTGTTTTGATTTGCAGGGGAGGTGTAAATGGTGGCCGTGTTACAGCTCTGTTCTTTGTCTTTATTTTTAGACCAGACCCTGCGACGCCGGCGTTGGCCTCTGAGCGCAGCTGAAGCACAGGGCCGAGGACACAGGCAAGCTTAGGAGACTGTGAGTAGCAGAATTGCTGGTTTCTGGCTGATGTGCTGCTAAGAGCACAGGGTCACGTTTAGTTCTCTTTATTGTAGCTGACGAGGAGACACCAGCCTGGTCACAGCAGGAATTTCCCCGAGGGAGAGGCAGCCTTCTTTGGGACCCGGCGTGGATGCACCTCCCCAGACATCTGAGAGATAAGTGGAGAGCTCAGAGCCGTAGAGGGCATGAAAGAAGAGTGTGGGGTCACTAGCAAGGTTTTTTGAGTCAGGTTTGAAGACAGGGATGTCTAAGCTGTGACCCCTTAGGTTTCATCCAGGGAGAGTCTCATTCTGGATCACAGTGCCGAGGTGTGCAGGGCAGAGCAGTCCTGGTGTGTGTTGTGTCTGTTGTGCACTCTGTGTCTTGGGTGTCTTGTGTGTGCTGTCTTTTCCCTTAGCCCTTCAGGGGCCTGTCAAAACCTCTGGCATCAGTCTTAGCATTTCTGATCTCTGTGCTCCTCAGCCAGGTGCCTTTGTCTCAGCTGCTCGGACACTCATCAGAATCCATCTCTCTTCACAAGCATCCAGTCCGATGCCTTTTCAGGTCTTGTTCTGAGCTGTACTGACAGCCGTGCACCGCCCTGATCCATTCCGGCGGGTTAGGTCTTGTGAGAATGCAAAGACAGGTCGAGGATTCTGACCGTAGGATTCTCGGGCATCCATCTCTGCATTTCTTGGGATAAGTCATCCCGATGGCATCTTGTTCCTGCAGGGTTCTCTGAGCCTGGCCAGCTCACCTTCCGTCTCACCTCGGTCATCTCATTCCGAGTTCTCTGGACCCTCAGGGTCATTCTTCTTGCCAGAGTTTTCTGTCCCTGTTGTGTCCCCTCGTTTGTCCTGTGCTGTGTCACGGGTGTTGGTGTGTGTTTGGCTGGGAGCTGCTCTGCCTTGCTGCTCAGTCTGGGTGTAGGGGTACGAGGGTAATAGTGCCGGGGGCTTGAAATTTGTGATGTGGGGTGTAGTTAGACTGTAGAGGGTATTCCTAGATTGCCACAAGATGTCTGGAGCTGTCAAGGTATCCTGCAGCACTCTGACTTTTGTCCAAACTCTGTTTCAGATGCAGAGGGATGAAATCTGTGGCAGAGCCCCCCATCCTGGGTGAGGGGCTCCCCTGAGAAGGTCAGTCCCTGTTTCTGTTTGCAGGGGAGGTGTAAATGGTGGCTGTGTTACATCTCTGTTCTTTGTCTTTATTTTTAGGTGGTAAAGCCGGATCTCAGCAGTCAAGCTGACGTGGGCGAGGTGAGCAGTGATGGGTGGACAGAAGCAGTTGCTATTGTTCAAGCCTCACTCGCTGGTGCAACTCTAAGCCTCCGTTCTTGTGTGTTTTAGGGAGTCCACTCGCAGGAGGCCGAGCTCCCCTCTCACCAACCAGATGACAGACCCGGTCACCTCACCCGTGAGCCCTCCGGAAGCATTCCAGCAGTCTGTGATGGAGCCTTGATCTTCTCCTTGTGAAGGCCCCATCCAGGTAGTCTTGGATAACGGGCGAGGAGTTGAGGTGAGTCAGGGAGGAGAAGGAGGGATGGTCCCCTCAAGTTCCAGCGCTGCCACGTCACCTTGTCTGCTCTTTACCCAGGCAGACCCTGCGACGCCGGCGTTGGCCTCTGAGCGCAGCTGAAGCACGGGGCCGAGGACACAGGCAAGCTTAGGAGACAGTGAGTAGCAGAATTGTCGGGTTTTGGGTGATGGGCTGCTAAGATCACGCATTCGTGTTTGGTTTTCTTTGTTGTAGCTGACTAAGAGACAACAGCCCAGCAACAGCAGGAGTTTCCCCGAGGAGGGAGAGGCGGCCTTCTTTGCACCTGGCAGGGATTTGCCTCCCTGGATGCCTGAGAGATAAGTGGAGGGTGATGAAAGCAGGATGCCAGGGCAGGGATCACCGGGAGGGGTTTTTTAAGTCAGATTTGGAGTTGGGGGCACCAAGATGTGACCCCTTAGGCTACGTTAAGGGAAAGTCTCATTTTTCATCTCAGTGCTGAGGTGTGCAGGGCAGAGCAGTCCTGGTGTGTGTTGTGTCACTTGTCTGTTGTGCACTCTGTGTCTGTTTGGTGTCTTGTCTTTTCCTTTTGTCCTTTGAGGGGCCTATCAAAACCCCTGGCATCAGTCTTAGCATTTCTGATCTCTGTGCTCCTCAGCCAGGTGCCTTTGTCTCAGCTGCTCGGACACTCATCAGAATCCATCTCTCTTCACAAGCATCCAGTCCGATGCCTTTTCAGGTCTTGTTCTGAGCTGTATTGACAGCCGTGCACCGCCCTGGTCCATTCCAGGGGGTTAGGTCTTGTGAGAATGCAAAGACAGGTCGAGGATTCTGACCGTAGGGTTCTCGGGCATCCATCTCTGCGTCTCTTGGGATAAGTCATCCCGATGGCATCTTGTTCCTGCAGGGTTCTCTGAGCCTGGCCAGCTCACCTTCCATCTTACCTCGGTCATCTCATTCCGAGTTCTCTGGACCCTCAGGGTCATTCTTCTTGCCCAGAGTTTTCTGTCCCTGTTGTGTCCCCTCGTTTGTCCTGTGCTGTGTCACGGGTGTTGGTGTATGTTTGGCCCGGAGCTGCTCTGCCTTGCTGCTCAGTCTGGGTGTAGGGGTACGAGGGTAATAGTGCCGGGGGCTTGAAATTTGTGATGTGGAGTGTAGCAGGGCTGTCGAGGGTATTCCTAGATTTCCACAAGATATGTGGAGCTGTCAAGGTATCCTGCCGCACTCTGACTGTTGTTCTGACTTTCTTTCAGATGCAGGTGGATGAAATCTGTGGCAGAGCCCCCCATCCTGGGTGAGGGGGCTCCCCTGAGAAGGTCGGTCACTGTTTTGATTTGCAGGGGAGGTGTAAATGGTGGCCGTGTTACAGCTCTGTTCTTTGTCTTTATTTTTAGACCAGACCCTGCGACGCCGGCGTTGGCCTCTGAGCGCAGCTGAAGCACAGGGCCGAGGACACAGGCAAGCTTAGGAGACTGTGAGTAGCAGAATTGCTGGTTTCTGGCTGATGTGCTGCTAAGAGCACAGGGTCACGTTTAGTTCTCTTTATTGTAGCTGACGAGGAGACACCAGCCTGGTCACAGCAGGAATTTCCCCGAGGGAGAGGCAGCCTTCTTTGGGACCCGGCGTGGATGCACCTCCCCAGACATCTGAGAGATAAGTGGAGAGCTCAGAGCCGTAGAGGGCATGAAAGAAGAGTGTGGGGTCACTAGCAAGGTTTTTTGAGTCAGGTTTGAAGACAGGGATGTCTAAGCTGTGACCCCTTAGGTTTCATCCAGGGAGAGTCTCATTCTGGATCACAGTGCCGAGGTGTGCAGGGCAGAGCAGTCCTGGTGTGTGTTGTGTCTGTTGTGCACTCTGTGTCTTGGGTGTCTTGTGTGTGCTGTCTTTTCCCTTAGCCCTTCAGGGGCCTGTCAAAACCTCTGGCATCAGTCTTAGCATTTCTGATCTCTGTGCTCCTCAGCCAGGTGCCTTTGTCTCAGCTGCTCGGACACTCATCAGAATCCATCTCTCTTCACAAGCATCCAGTCCGATGCCTTTTCAGGTCTTGTTCTGAGCTGTATTGACAGCCGTGCACCGCCCTGATCCATTCCGGCGGGTTAGGTCTTGTGAGAATGCAAAGACAGGTCGAGGATTCTGACCGTAGGGTTCTCGGGCATCCATCTCTGCATTTCTTGGGATAAGTCATCCCGATGGCATCTTGTTCCTGCAGGGTTCTCTGGGCCTGGCCAGCTCACCTTCCTTCTCACCTCGGTCATCTCATTCCGAGTTCTCTGGACCCTCAGGGTCATTCTTCTTGCCCAGAGTTTTCTGTCCCTGTTGTGTCCCCTCGTTTGTCCTGTGCTGTGTCACGGGTGTTGGTGTGTGTTTGGCCGGGAGCTGCTCTGCCTTGCTGCTCAGTCTGGGTGTAGGGGTACGAGGGTAATAGTGCCGGGGGCTTGAAATTTGTGATGTGGGGTGTAGTTAGACTGTAGAGGGTATTCCTAGATTGCCACAAGATGTCTGGAGCTGTCAAGGTATCCTGCAGCACTCTGACTTTTGTCCAAACTCTGTTTCAGATGCAGAGGGATGAAATCTGTGGCAGAGCCCCCCATCCTGGGTGAGAGGGCTCCCCTGAGAAGGTCAGTCCCTGTTTCTGTTTGCAGGGGAGGTGTAAATGATGGCTGTGTTACAGCTCTGTTCTTTGTCTTTATTTTTAGGTGGTAAAGCCGGATCTCAGCAGTCAAGCTGACGTGGGCGAGGTGAGCAGCGATGGGTGGACAGAAGCAGTTGCTATTGTTCAAGCCTCACTCGCTGGTGCAACTCTAAGCCTCCGTTATTGTGTGTTTTAGGGAGTCCACTCGCAGGAGGCCGAGCTCCCCTCTCACCAACGGGACGACAGACCCGGGTCACCTCACCCGTGAGCCCTCCGGGAGCATTCCAGGAGTCTGTGATGGAGCCTTGATCTTCTCCTTGTGAAGGCCCCATCCAGGTAGTCTTGGATAACGGCCGAGGAGTTGAGGTGAGTCAGGGAGGAGAAGGAGGGATGGTCCCCTCAAGTTCCAGCGCTGCCACGTCACCTTGTCTGCTCTTTACCCAGGCAGACCCTGCGACGCTGGCGTTGGCCTCTGAGCGCAGCTGAAGCACGGGGCCGAGGACACGGGCAAGCTTAGGAGACAGTGAGTAGCAGAATTGTCGGGTTTTGGGTGATGGGCTGCCAAGATTATGCTTTGATATTTGGTTTTCTTTATTGTAGCTGTGTAGGAGACAACAGCCCAGCAACAGCAGGAATTTCCCTGAGGGAGAGGCGGCCTTCTTTGCCACCCAGCGTGGATTCACCTCCCTAGACGTCCGAGAGATAAGTGGAGGGCTCGGAGCCAGGGAGGGCTTGAAAGTGGGGTGTGGGATCAGGGGCCACCGGGAGGGATTTTTTGAGTCATTTTTGGTGACAGGGATGTCCAAGATGTGACCGCTTAGGCTACAGAAAGTCTCATTCTGGATCAGAGTGCCGAGGTGTGCCGGGCAGAGCAATGCTGGTGTGTGTTGTGTCACTTGTCTGTTGTGCACTCTGTGTCTGTTTGGTGTCTTGTCTTTTCCTTTCGTCCTTTGAGGGGCCTGTCAAAACCTCTGGCATCAGTCTTAGCATTTCTGATCTCTGTGCTCCTCAGCCAGGTGCCTTTGTCTCAGCTGCTCGGACACTCATCAGAATCCATCTCTCTTCACAAGCATCCAGTCCGATGCCTTTTCAGGTCTTGTTCTGAGCTGTACTGACAGCCGTGCACCGCCCTGATCCATTCCGGCGGGTTAGGTCTTGTGAGAATGCAAAGACAGGTCGAGGATTCTGACCGTAGGATTCTCGGGCATCCATCTCTGCATTTCTTGGGATAAGTCATCCCGATGGCATCTTGTTCCTGCAGGGTTCTCTGAGCCTGGCCAGCTCACCTTCCGTCTCACCTCGGTCATCTCATTCCGAGTTCTCTGGACCCTCAGGGTCATTCTTCTTGCCCAGAGTTTTCTGTCCCTGTTGTGTCCCCTCGTTTGTCCTGTGCTGTGTCACGGGTGTTGGTGTGTGTTTGGCCGGGAGCTGCTCTGCCTTGCTGCTCAGTCTGGGTGTAGGGGTACGAGGGTAATAGTGCCGGGGGCTTGAAATTTGTGATGTGGGGTGTAGCAGGGCTGTCGAGGGTATTCCTAGATTTCCACAAGATATGTGGAGCTGTCAAGGTATCCTGCAGCACTCTGACTTTTGTCCCAACTTTCTTTCAGATGCAGAGGGATGAAATCCGTGGCAGAGCCCCCCATCCTGGGTGAGGGGCTCCCCTGAGAAGATCGATCGCTATTCAAGGTGAGAGTCACATATTTCACATTTTTTGGCACTCCAGTGCAGGCCACCTGCATTTACAGCTTGAAACAGGTGAGTCCCTTGGTAACCCCTGGGCAGCAGCTGGAGCCTGCTCCGGGCTGGGCTGAGGGAGCAAACACTTGTGGCTGACACAGCTCCACACTGGGGGTACTTGGGAAAACACCTGCCTTGTCCTGGATTGTTTTTTTTTTGAGCTTTTGACAAGGTTTTAGTCATCACCTTGGTAAAAATAAATGGTAAGGACTGAAAACATGAGAGGCTGGCAGGTTATATGCACGAAAGACAACTTTTTTTTTCTTAAATATTTGTGCAACCTATATCTTAATTTTGAGACTCTTTTTTGGTCAACTTTATTGTAAAACCCCCTTATTTTCAAGTTAGCTGCTTCAATAATGAATTTGTTTTACAAATACCCGCTAATGTCCGAAGGTTAAAGCACTAACACCAACATCCCACCTCTTTTATTTTTGCAGCAAAATTTTATCTTTACTAAACTTGAAACTTGATGTTTTTGCAGGTAGTAAGTTAAAGAAGGTGTTTATCTGCCCATCACTGATAGTCAGGGTCATGAAGAAATTGCTCTAGTGTTCTAAAATAAATGCAGATTTTTAGGCCTCTCCCATTCTCTCTGACTAGCAGCATGTGAATTGATTTTTGATCTCCTTTCTGTTGGTGTCTGTGGGTTTTAAGCTGCATGGAGAAGGTGTCTGTGGACATGGCACCCAGGGAATGGTGCTGGGAAGGGCAGGATGGAAAGGAGCTGCTCAGGAATCCAGAGCAGCAGTGGAGTGGGAGCTGGTGCTGCTGCCTCAGTCACACCCTCCTGGACAGTCTGTGCAGTGATAATATTCCTACTTTCCTTCCTGAACCTGGGGTTGGAGGAGAACATGAGTCTTGGCATTGTTGGAAAAGGGAACTCCAGGGAAAAACTGCTGTTTGTGTCCTCAGAGAGCAGTGGGAAGAGCCTGGGAGAAATCCTGGCTGGCTGAGGGATCCTTGTGTCCCCTCAGGAATAAATCCCTGCGTCTCCTCAGACCTGCTGGTTTGCAGTAGAGTTTGGGCACCTTTCGCTGCAGCTGTGGTTCTTAATAACTGGAAGTCCATGGATTGCTGGGCGATTCCCATAAGTTCTCCTGTTTTGTAGGAGCTGCACGGTGAGGTCAGCATTCTGATGGAGGCCCTGGCACAGCTGCCAAGGGCAAGGAACGTGGAGCATCCCGGGGCTTCTCCCACCCGAGTTTCTCCCGGAGCGTGCTGCGTGTCGTGCCGGATGTTTAACCCGGGTTTGGGGTGTTCTCCTGCAGTCCCAGCTCTAACTGCTGCCCCTGAGCCCCGGCCTTGCTCTGTCCCAGCACTGAACCTGGCAGGTGGGTGTGCTTTTCCAGCCCTTTAATCCCACGGGCAATCCCAGATTCCCGGAGCTCCCCGAGGCACAGCCTGGCCTCCCTCCCTGGGAGCTGCATTTCAGTCTGCCTGGACCAAGGCCATCCTGTTTGAGACTTTATTCCTGTTGCTTTTCCTCTTCCAGGTTGTGGGCAAAAAGGAGAGAGCCAGTAGGAAGTGAAGCCACTGGAAGGCCTTATCCCAGTCCAAGGTTGGATAGGAGTAACTGGACCTGTTGAATTCCCACTTCCCTTTAAATTAGAGCAGAGGAAGCAGATTTTAAATCATCATTCCATGAACTTTCACCAACTTCATGACTCTTGCAGAAGTTTTCAATGTTAGAAATTCCTGAGCTTGTTTTCCAGGCAAGCTTGGATTTAGATGTTATTCCTTCCTTTTATTTGAAGGAATAACTCTGATTTTCTCTCTGATTTTAGTAAGGGAATATTTATTTATTCCAATTTTCCATCCTAATTGGAATTTTTTCACCTTGTAGAGCACATTTCCAAGGAAATTTACCCAATTAATGTTGGTAAATCAGGAATTGTCCAGCACCATCTCCACAAAATTCTGTGAATTCCCAAGAAAACGTTGAAGTATTTATTTGCCATGATTCATCTCTTTGTAAAGTTCAATTTACTGCATTTTTAATTACATAAATGCCATTAAAACCTGAATCCAGGCCTAGCTGCTGTTCCTTGGACACAAGGGGCTGGTTCTTTCCTACCTTGGCACATTTGGGTGTTTGTCCAAAATGAGCTTCCCACTAAAATAGAATTTGTTTCCAAGCAAAAGTGGGAATTGTCTAGAAAACCTTCTGTTCTGGGGGGCACTGGGTTTGTTTCCCTTATTGCTGCATAATTGAGGAAAGCCATGGTGCTTTTTTAGGCAGTGGCAGGAGGTGAAAGCTGCATTTATTTAATTTTGTATTTTATTTCTTGTTATTTTTGTATTTTTATGCTCTTTTGTTGTGGTTTCTCATGTTGCGTTTTGTGGTTTTTCAAAGACTTTTTCTTCCGTTTTTTAATTTTTATATTTTTTTCTTTAGCTATTTATTTACTTGTTAAAACTACTTTTAGTTTTTTATTTTAATTTTTTGTTTAAATTTTTTTTCCACTTTTTTGTTACTTTGAAATTTTTTTCTTTTGGTATTTTAATTTTATTTATTATTTTCTATAGTTTTGGTTTATTTTTTCATGTTTTCTGTGTTCCTTTTTTTTTTCCCCATACTCTTTCTTCCCCCGGGCGCCTGGGGGTTTGGCTGTTGGCAAGAAAGATGAGAAATGACCTCCGTGCCCGCTGGACGTCGGGATGTCATAGAGAGCGCAGTTGGCAAAAGCTCTGTATTTTCTGCTCCATAAAACTCCTGAAGGGAGAAAGCTGTGACCACCGTGGTGCCGTTTTTTCCTTCCCAGCCCCGACCAGGTCTCCTCCTACCCGTGCACAGTGTTACCAGCAGCAGCCTGCTGTCCAGGCTGTCGAGGCGTATTTCAGAGGGGGCAATAAAAACAAAGTAGACGTTTTATTTTGAACTCTCCGACCCTGCTTGTTTATTAGCAAAGATCTCCAAAACAAAGCGAACAAAAAAAGAAAACCCACAAACTAAACTCCCCCGCAACCCACCAAAAAAAAACCATAGAGAAAGAGAAAACATGCCCATATTATTTGAATAAAGATTAAAACTTTACCCCTTAGAAAACCAGGCTCATTTAATTCAAATTAATTGTGTTTCTGATGTGTTAGGTTAATGAATTCATCTAGTGTAAAATATCGTTTAAAATATAAACAAACGAATTAAAAAATAATGAAAAAGAAAAATAACAAAAAGTATAGGATATGAAAAATAATATAAATAATAAATACACAATATATTATTACATACTACACGTTTTATAAATATATATAATATACATAATATAAACATCTATAATGTACATAATCATGATATTTCAATGAAATGTATTATTATTTATAACATTACATAATAAATAATAAATTATTTTATATATAACTTTCTATACTTAATATATATAATAAATATAATAGTATAATAAACATAATACATGATGTATAATGTACATAATATAAAAGCTGAATTGTAATGATTAATGTAAATATCAGAATCACAAAGATAAAAAATATTGAAATAGAGCCTGAACGAAAGGCTTTTTTGTTTCGGTCTGGTTGCTGGCAGGGTTCTCGCAGGTGTGCTCGGGGGTCTTTTGGGCCATTTATTCCGGAGGCTGTTCGGAAGGGCATTCCTGGGCACGTTCGTTTATGGCTCCGCTCCGCGCCGCCGCGCGGCAGTGCTGCCACCCTGTGGGCAGAGAGCGGTAGTGCAGCTTCCCCCCCGCCCGGCCCGCCCGATCTGTGCGGCAATGCTGCCACCGTGTGGGCAAACAGCGGTAGTGCAGCTGTCCCTCCCGCCCGTCCCGCCTGATCTGTGCGGCAATGCTGCCACCCTGTGGGCAAAGAGCGGTAGTGCAGCTGTCCCCCATGACCGTCCCGCCGGAGCCGTGCGGCAGTGCTGCCACCCTGTGGGCAAAGAGCGGTAGTGCAGCTGTCCCCCCCCCGCCCGTCCCCGACGCGCGTGGCAGCCCCGCATTGTGAGCTCGGGGGCGGCGCTGCCGCCCGCCCGCCCGCAGCTCGGGGCCGAAAGGGAGGGAAAAAGGCAAGGAGCCCGGGCGCGTGGCAGCCGGCTGCCTGCGCGCGCCACCCGGACCCCGGAGCCGTCCGGGCGCGATTTTCCGCGGCGTCTGCGGGTGTGCGGACACGGGATGGGGGCGCAGCGGCGCCGCGGGCGGCAGTCCATTGAGTCAGGCGCTTGTGTGAGCGGCCGAGGGGGCATTTTAGTGGGTTCCACTACCAAGATGGCGGCGAGACGCGAGGCGCCTGACCTTCTAAAAAGGGCGGCCAAAAGGGCGGGAAAAATAAGGACCCTATAGGTGTTTATGCAGCTGCCTGCACAAAACCCCGACTACGGCGCCGCCCGGGGGCAATTTTCCGCGGCGTTTCCAGGTGTGGGGACACGGGCCGTGTGCTCAGTCGCGACGCGCTTGCGTTCGGATTCGTGGATTTAGTCAGGCGTCTGTGTAAACACCTGGCGGAGGCCTATGCCGAGCCACAAAGAACATGGCGGCCGGGACGGAAGTGGCCTCAGGAGCAACCAAGATGGCGGCAAGGAAAAGCGGAAGTCACGCGTCGCCCCTCACAAAATGGCGCCGAGGCGCGAGGCGCCCGACCTTCCAAAAAGGGCGGCCAAAAGGGCGGGAAAAAATAAGGACCCTGTAGGCGTTTACGCAGATGCCTGCACAAAAACCCCGACTACAGCGCCGCCCGGGCGCAATTTTCCGCGGCGTTTCCAGGTGTGCAGACACCGGCCATGTGCTCATCCGCGCCGCCTCCGGGTTCGGATTCGTGGATTTAGTCAGGCGTCTGTGTAAACACCTGCCGGGGGCCTTAGCGGTGCCGCAAAAAAGATGCCGGCGGGACCGGAAGTGGCCTCAGACGCAACCAAGATGGCGGCAAGGAAGGGCGGAATGCTCGTGGGGCTCATCGCGGCCGAAAATCACCGAGTGCAGCTCACACCCTGCAATGGCAAAAGCTGTTTTATTAAAACTCAGCCGAGAATTTTCCTCTTATTTCCAGGTCACAGGATATACTGAGCCTGAGAGGGATCCTAAAATCTGACTCTCAAGCAGACGGACCGTTTGAGAATCGAACTCAGCACCTTGGCATTACCCGGACTCTGCTCCAAGCAGCTGAACCAATCTCTGCATTATGGGGATGGACCTCCATAGGATGGCAACGCTTGGCCCCACTAAGGTAAGTGCAGTGCCGCCTTCTCTGCCAAAGCTGCTTCACACAGCAGCCCCTGGAATGGCTCGAGGGCAGAAGTGGCTGGCAGGTCACGACAGCACAAAGCTCTTCCAGTGACGCTGATTTCCTGTCCTTTCCAGGATTTACTCAACAGCTGCCGTAAAAGTACTTACACAAAGTCTCTTTCTGGGCGGAAAGGAGCAGGACAAGTCCTGAGGCTTCCCTTCTTCCACGGCCAAAGTTCTGGAGAGAGGCAGGGCCGGTCCCACCCGCACAGGGGCGTTTCCTGCAGGTGAGTGTTGCCGGGCCAAACTGATGGCAGCTGCTGAGGCCGGGGCTGCTTTTCTGGCCGGAGGCCTCGGTGCCCCCCCGTGCCGCCTGCAGTGTCCCTCGGTGTTTCCTGCAGGTGTCCCGGGTGCCCGGAGGCGCAGGGAGGAAGGAGGCCGGCAGCCCCAGCGGGGCCAGCAGCCCTGGGGTGATGTGCAGGGGAGGAGCTGTGCCTGCGGGGCCCCGCCCGTGGCAGCGGCGGCCAAACGCAGGGCCCGGGGCCGGGCTCGGGGCTGGCACGGACACGGCCCCGGGGCTGCCGCGGCTCCTCGGCCAGGGGCTGCTCCCACCGGGCACGGGGAGATGCTGCAGCCCGGACAGAGGCACCCACAGCCCAAGAGCTCCCCA
This sequence comes from Chamaea fasciata, assembly GCF_029207755.1. Taxonomy (NCBI): domain Eukaryota; kingdom Metazoa; phylum Chordata; class Aves; order Passeriformes; family Sylviidae; genus Chamaea; species Chamaea fasciata. The sequence goes on from NW_027094176.1 coordinate 102,426, forward strand.
GGGAACAGCTGGCATTGCCCGGGAACGGCGGCTCGGGCTGTCTGCAGAGGGGCTCAGACAGCAATTCCCACCTCCCGGAGCTCCCACACAGTTGCCAGGGATGTCCTGGCCACCCTAAATCCCCTCCCTTTCAGCCTGAGGACATCACCCATCGGCAGCATTAAAGCCAAGGTGCTCCTCCCTCACAGAAATTAAATCCAGAGCAACGGCCCTCGGAGATGCCTCAAAATCAAAGGTTTGAGTGGGATGGAGTTTCGTTTGGATGAAGTCTGGACTTTTCCAGGGAACCAGCCGGAGTGCAGCAGTGATGGAAAGCTTTTGCAGGTGGGTCCCACTGGAGGTGTGCTGAAGGCAGGGATGGGCATCCCTTGCCTGAGGGAAAGGCACTTGCAGAGGCCACTGCTGGGGCTCGGAAAGGAGCTGAGCTCCTGCAGGGAGCTGTGTCCTCCCGAGGGCACAGGGGCTGCCTCAGCACAGGCCGGCCAGTGCCTTCTCCTGCTCTGAAACATCACCTGGAGCCCGAGCTCAGGGGGTGGCTGAATTCCAGGGAAATCTGACAGGTGACCCCCAGGGGATGAGGGTTAGAATTAACCAAATCTATGGAATAGAAACCTATCCTGTCCCCATCCTGCTGAGCTTCCTTGGAAGCTCTGCTAGTTCCTGACACATCTGGCATTCAAGCAGCAGCTCTGCGTGGGAATATCCATGCTCTGTGAGGCACTGTGAGGTTATTGCAGCAGGAACTGAGCAGGGAATTCGGGGCCGTGGGTATAATTCATCTAAACTAGCAAAGGTGACAGTGAACCCCAAATCTGGGCACCACACAGAGAACAATCTTTGTGCTGCCCTGTCAGCTCAAGCCCCTGGGCTGGGAAGTTTTGGGAGTCAAACATATGGAATGATAAAAGTCACAGCAACTGGTGTCACCCCGAGGGACAGTCCAAGTCCCAGACAATTCCTCTGCAGTCCCCTGGGGGGGAAAACACCCTCTGTCTGCCAGGAGCCCTGACTCTGTTTCTCCTATCAGCTGTGTTGGGCTTTAAGAACTTGAAATAACTTTGAAGCCAAAGAAATCACCTTTTCCTTCTGGTTTGATTGTGTTTTTTTGTTGTTTTTTTTTTTTTTTTTTTTTTCTTTCAGATGCTGGACTTGCTTCTGTGGATGTGTGCTGAGCTCTGGCTGCAGGGGACTGTCAGGCCTGAATGGCTGTGAGTTTGTGTTCTTCTCGCTGGGGAAGCAGAAATAATTATTAATTAGACTGCAGAAATGTTTTCAGAAACCTTTCCCCTTTCCTGCCCTTTGCTGGTGGATCTTCTCTTTCTGCCTTTGACTTTACAAAGCTGTTCCCTGATGTCAATTCCCCTGCCTGAATTCCTTGCAGCTCCTAGCTGGGAAAAACTGGGATGATGTCCTAGGGATGTTCTTAGGGGAGGACAGAGGTGAGATTTTTGCCTGTATTTTTCTAATATTTTCTAAAATTTCAGGGAGCTGCTCCTGCTCCTGCCCCTAATCCTGCTGCTGCTGCACAAGTGGAGCCTTGTCAGCGAAGACCTGCATCTGCAGGAGGCCCCGCAGGCCCTGGCTGGGAAGTGCCAAAACAAAGAAGTGATCAGTAAGTGCTGAACTGCTTCCAGGAGGGCATATTTTGTTGCAGCCGTTACAGACCAACCGTGTGGTGCTGGTGACTTTGTGTGAGTTGCTTTATTAAAGCCAATCGTTGGTAAGGGTTTTGAGCCTGCCTTGGAGAGCACTTGGAGCTCTGGGTGCCCTGGCTTTCCCCTAGGTGGCCCTGGGGGCGCCCTGGCTGTCCCCTAGGTGTCCCTGGGGTGCTCTGGCTGTCCCTGGGGTTGCCCTGGCTGTCCCCTAGGTGTCCCTGGGGTGCTCTGGCTGTCCCTGGGGTTGCCCTGGCCGTCCCCTAGGTGTCCCTGGAGTGCCCTGACTGTCCCCTAGGTGTCCCTTGGGGTCCACGGGCTGTCCCCTAGGTGTCCCTTGGGGGGACCTGACTGTCCCTAGGATGCCCTGGCTGTCCCCTAGGTGTCCCTGGGGGTGCCCTGGCTGTCCCCTAGTTGTCCCTGGGGTGCCCTGGCTGTCTCTTAGGTGTCCCTGGGGGTGCCCTGGCTGTCCCCTAGGTGTCCCTGTGGGGGCCCTGGCTGTTCTCGGGGTGCCCTGACTGTCCCCTAGATGTCCCTGGCATTCCCCAAGGCGTGCCTGCGGGTGACTTGGCTGTCCCCTAGGAGTCCCTGGGGGTGCCCTGCCTGTCCCCTAGGGGTACCTTGTCTGTCCCTGGGGGGGCCCTGGCTGTCCCTATGGGGGCCCTGGCTGTCTTCCTAGGTGTCCCTGGGGGTGCCCTGGCTGTCCCATAGGTGTCTCTGGGGTGCCCTGGCTGTCCCCTAGGTGTCCCCGGGGATGCCCTGGCTATCCCTGGGGGTGCCCTGGCTCTCCTTGGGGTGCCCTGGCTGTCCCTTATGTGTCCCTGGGGGTGCCCAGGGTGTCCCTGGGGTGCCTTGCTGTCCCCTAGGTGTCCCTGGGGGTGCCCTGCCTGTCCCCTAGGTGTCCCTTGGGGTGTCCTGGCTGTCCCCTAGGTGTCCCTGGGGGTGCCCTGGGTGTCCCTGTGGGTGCCCTGGCTGTCCCCTAGCTGTCCCTGGCGGTGCCCTGGGTGTCCCTGGGGTGCCCTGGCTGTCCCTGGGGTACCCAGGCTTTCTTTAGGTGTCCGTAGGGGTGCCCTGGCTGTCCCTTTGGTGTCCCTGGAGGTGCCCTTGCTGTACCTTGGGGGGCCCTGGCTGTCCCTGAGGGGGCCCTGGGGGTGCCCTGGCTGTCTCTTAGGTGTCCCTGGGGGTGCCCTGGCTGTCCCTTAGGTGTCCCAGGGCTGCCCTGGCTGTCTTTTAGGTGTCCCTGGGGGTGCCCTGACTGTCCCCTAGGTGTCCCTGTGCGGGCCCTGGCTGTTCTCGGGGTGCCCTGACTGTCCCCTAGATGTCCCTGGCATTCCCCAAGGCGTGCCTGCGGGTGACCTGGCTGTCCCCTAGGAGTCCCTGGGGGTGCCCTGCTTGTCCCCTAGGGGTACCTTGTCTGTCCCTGGGGGTGCCCTGGGTGTCCCTGTTGGTGCCCTGGCTGTCCCCTAGCTGTCCCTGGCGGTGCCCTGGCTGTCCCTGGGGTACCTAGGCTTTCCTTTAGGTGTCCGTAGGGGTGCCCTGGCTGTCCCTTTGGTGTCCCTGGAGGTGCCCTTGCTGTCCCTTGGGGGGCCCTGGCTGTCCCTGAGGGGGCCCTGGCTGTCTTCTAGGTGTCCCTGGGGGGCCCTGGCTGTCCCCTAGGTGTCCCTGGGGGTGCCCTGGCTGTCCCCTAGGTGTCCCAGGGCTGCCCTGGATGTCCCATAGGTGTCGCTGGGGTGCCCTGGCTGGCCCCTAGGTGTCCTTGGGGATGCCCTGGTGTCCCTGGGGGTGCCCTGCCTGTCCCCTAGGTGTCCCTGGGGGTGCCCTGGGTGTCCCTGTCAGGGCCCTGGCTGTCCCTTATGTGTCCCTAGGGGTACCTTGTCTGTCCCTGGGGGGGCCCTGGCTGTCCCTGTGGGGCCCTGGCTGTCTTCTAGGTGTCCCTGGGGGGCCCTGGCTGTCCCCTAGGTGTCCCTGGGGTGCCCAGGCTTTCCTTTAGGTGTCTCTGGGGGTGCCCTGGCTGTTCCTTAGGTGTCCCTAGGGGTGCCCTGGCTGTTCCTTAGGTGTCCCTGGGGTGCCCTGGGTGTCCCTGTGGGTGCCCTGGCTGTCCCCTAGGTGTCCCTGGGGTGCCCTGGCTGTCCTTTAGGTGTCCCTGGGGGTGCCCTGGCTGTCCCCTAGGTGTCCCTGCCTCGCTGGTATCCTCGACTCCGCCTCTGGCGCCATGGTGACACCCCTCCCAGTCTGGACCAGTGTGGCCACACCCCCTCCCCTGGGGCCATTGGACCCATCCCAGTACAGACCAGTAAGGCACCGTGTGCCCACCATCGACCCCCACACGCCTGCCAGTTCGTCCCAGTCCACTCCCCGTCCATCCCAGTTCCCTCTGATCACCCTCCCAGTGCTCCCAGTCCATCCCAGTCCCGCAGGTGCTGGTGCTTGTGGCTTGATCAGCTGGTGCCTGTCCGCAACGTGGAGCGGGTCAAATGAGGCCTCAGGGGGAGGGGGGGCGGATTTTGGGGGGTCCTGGGGGTCCCGAGTTGTCCTGGAGGGGTTTGGGGGGCACTGGGGGGTTCCAGCCCGTGACCCCCCCCCCCCGAGCTGTTTCGGTCTCATCGACGCCCTCCTGAAGCCCAAGGGGGGGTGGGCGCTGGGCCCCCCCCGCTGCCCCCTCCCCTGCCATCCCCGCGACGCCCTGCAGGTGTGGGACCCCCAAAAACCCCTCCCCAGACCCCAAATTCACCCCTGGGACCCCAAAAAACCCCCAAAACCTCTCCCCGGACCCCAAATTCAGCCCTGAGGCCCCAAAAAACCCCCAAACCCCTCCCCATGAACCCCAAATCCACCCCTGGGACCCCCCAAAACCTCCCCAGGACCCCAGATCCACCCCGGGACCCCCAAATCCATCCCTTGGACCCCCAAAAACCCCCAAATCCATCCCTGGGACCCCCCAAAACCTCCCTCCAAACCCCAAATTCACCCCTCGGACCTCCAGAATCCTTCCACAGGACCCCTCAGGGGTCGTTCCCGACGAAAAAGGGCGGGAAACATGAGGGGAGAAAAAGGTCGGGAAACGTGAGGGGAGAAAAAGGGCGGGATCAAGTGGAGGGGATCAATGGAATTTTGGGGGGGGTCAGCGATGCTGAGGAAGGATCAATGGAATATTGGGGGGGCATCAATGACATTGGGGGGGTCAGTGACACTCGGGTGGGGATCAATGATGCTGTGGGGGGTCGATATCAGCTCGGGGGGCGGCCATGGGTTTTTGGGGGGCCGCAACGCAGGCATCCGTGCTGGGTTTGGAGCGGGGGGGCCCCTTCAACCTCTGGGGGGGCCCTGGCTGTCCCCTGGCTGTACCTGGGGGTGCCCTGGCTGTCCCCTAGGTGTCCCTGGGGATGCCCTGGAGTCCCTGGGGGTGCCCTGGCTGTCCCTGGGGGTCCCTGGCTGTCCCCTAGGTGTCCTTGGGGTGCCTTGCTGTCCCCAAGGCGTCCCTGGGGTGCCCTGGCTGTCCCCTAGGTGTCCCTGGGGCTGCCCTGGCTGTCCCTGGGGGTCCCTGGCTGTCCCATAGGTGTCCCTAGGGGTGCCTTGTCTGTCCCTGGGGGGGCCCTGGGGGTACCCTGGTGTCCCTGGGAGGGCCCTGGCTGTCCCCTAAGTGTCCCTGGGGGTGCTCTGGTGTCCCTGGGGATGCCCTGGCTGTCCCCTAGGTGTCCCTGGGGGTGCCCTGGGTGTCCCTGGGGTGCCCTGGCTGTCCCCTAGGTGTCCCTGGGGGTGCCCTGGCTGTCCCTGGTGTGCCCTGGCTGTCCCTGGTGTGCCCTAGCTGTCCCCTACGTGTCCCTGGGGGTGCCCCGGCTGTCCCTGGGGGTGCCCAGGCTGTCCCCTAGGGGTCCATGGGGGTACCCTGGCTGTCCCCTATGTGTCCCTGGGGGCGCCCTGGCTGTCCCTGGGGTGCCCTGGCTGTCCCCTAGGTGTCCCTGGGGTGCCGTGGCTGTCCCCTTGGTGTCCCTGGGGGTGCCCTGGCTGTCCCATAGGTGTCCCTGGAGGTGCCCTGGCTGTCCCCTTGGTGTCCCCGGGGATGCCCTGGCTATCCCTGGGGGGGCCCTGGGTGTCCCTGGGGTGCCCTGGCTCTCCCCTAGGTGTCCCTGGGGTGCCGTGGCTGTCCCCTTGGTGTCCCTGGGGGTGCCCTGGCTGTCCCATAGGTGTCCCTGGAGGTGCCCTGGCTGTCCCCTAGGTGTCCCTGGGGGTGCCCTGGCTGTCCCTGGTGTGCCCTAGCTGTCCCCTACGTGTCCCTGGGGGTGCCCCGGCTGTCCCTGGGGGTGCCCAGGCTGTCCCCTAGGGGTCCATGGGGGTGCCCTGGGTGTCCCTGTCAGGGCCCTGGCTGTCCCTTATGTGTCCCTAGGGGTACCTTGTCTGTCCCTGGGGGGGCCCTGGCTGTTCCTGTGGGGGCCCTGGCTGTCCCTTAGGTGTCCCTGGAGGTGCCCTTGCTATCCATTGGGGGGCCCTGGCTGTCCCTGTGGGGCCCTGGCTGTCTTCTAGGTGTCCCTGGGGGGCCCTGGCTGTCCCCTAGGTGTCCCTGGGGTGCCCAGGCTTTCCTTTAGGTGTCTCTGGGTGTGCCCTGGCTGTTCCTTAGGTGTCCCTAGGGGTGCCCTGGCTGTTCCTTAGGTGTCCCTGGGGTGCCCTGGGTGTCCCTGTGGGTGCCCTGGCTGTCCCCTAGGTGTCCCTGGGGTGCCCTGGCTGTCCTTTAGGTGTCCCTGGGGGTGCCCTGGCTGTCCCCTAGGTGTCCCTGCCTCGCTCGTATCCTCGACTCCGCCTCTGGCGCCATGGTGACACCCCTCCCAGTCTGGACCAGTGTGGCCACACCCCCTCCCCTGGGGCCATTGGACCCATCCCAGTACAGACCAGTAAGGCACCGTGTGCCCACCATCGACCCCCACACGCCTGCCAGTTCGTCCCAGTCCACTCCCCGTCCATCCCAGTTCCCTCTGATCACCCTCCCAGTGCTCCCAGTCCATCCCAGTCCCGCAGGTGCTGGTGCTTGTGGCTTGATCAGCTGGTGCCTGTCCGCAACGTGGAGCGGGTCAAATGAGGCCTCAGGGGGAGGGGGGGGCGGATTTTGGGGGGTCCTGGGGGTCCCGAGTTGTCCTGGAGGGGTTTGGGGGGCACTGGGGGGTTCCAGCCCGTGACCCCCCCCCCCGAGCTGTTTCGGTCTCATCGACGCCCTCCTGAAGCCCAAGGGGGGGTGGGCGCTGGGCCGCCCCTGCTGCCCCCTCCCCCTGCCACCCCCGCGACGCCCTGCAGGTGTGGGACCCCCAAAAACCCCTCCCCAGACCCCAAATTCACCCCTGGGACCCCAAAAAACCCCCAAAACCTCTCCCCGGACCCCAAATTCAGCCCTGAGGCCCCAAAAAAACCCCCAAACCCCTCCCCATGAACCCCAAATCCACCCCTGGGACCCCCCAAAACCTCCCCAGGACCCCAGATCCACCCCGGGACCCCCAAATCCATCCCTTGGACCCCCAAAAACCCCCAAATCCATCCCTGGGACCCCCCAAAACCTCCCTCCAAACCCCAAATTCACCCCTCGGACCTCCAGAATCCTTCCACAGGACCCCTCAGGGGTCGTTCCCGACGAAAAAGGGCGGGAAACATGAGGGGAGAAAAAGGTCGGGAAACGTGAGGGGAGAAAAAGGGCGGGATCAAGTGGAGGGGATCAATGGAATTTTGGGGGGGGTCAGCGATGCTGAGGAAGGATCAATGGAATATTGGGGGGGCATCAATGACATTGGGGGGGTCAGTGACACTCGGGTGGGGATCAATGATGCTGTGGGGGGTCGATATCAGCTCGGGGGGCGGCCATGGGTTTTTGGGGGGCCGCAACGCAGGCATCCGTGCTGGGTTTGGAGCGGGGGGGCCCCTTCAACCTCTGGGGGGGGCCCTGGCTGTCCCCTGGCTGTACCTGGGGGTGCCCTGGCTGTCCCCTAGGTGTCCCTGGGGATGCCCTGGAGTCCCTGGGGGTGCCCTGGCTGTCCCTGGGGGTCCCTGGCTGTCCCCTAGGTGTCCTTGGGGTGCCTTGCTGTCCCCAAGGCGTCCCTGGGGTGCCCTGGCTGTCCCCTAGGTGTCCCTGGGGCTGCCCTGGCTGTCCCTGGGGGTCCCTGGCTGTCCCATAGGTGTCCCTAGGGGTGCCTTGTCTGTCCCTGGGGGGGCCCTGGGGGTACCCTGGTGTCCCTGGGAGGGCCCTGGCTGTCCCCTAAGTGTCCCTGGGGGTGCTCTGGTGTCCCTGGGGATGCCCTGGCTGTCCCCTAGCTGTCCCTGGGGGTGCCCTGGGTGTCCCTGGGGTGCCCTGGCTGTCCCCTAGGTGTCCCTGGGGGTGCCCTGGCTGTCCCTGGTGTGCCCTGGCTGTCCCTGGTGTGCCCTAGCTGTCCCCTACGTGTCCCTGGGGGTGCCCCGGCTGTCCCTGGGGGTGCCCAGGCTGTCCCCTAGGGGTCCATGGGGGTACCCTGGCTGTCCCCTATGTGTCCCTGGGGGCGCCCTGGCTGTCCCTGGGGTGCCCTGGCTGTCCCCTAGGTGTCCCTGGGGATGCCCTGGAGTCCCTGGGGTGCCCTGGCTTTCCCTGGGGTGCCCTGGCTGTCCCCTAGGTGTCCCTGGGGGTGCCCTGGCTGTCCCTTGGGGGGCCCTGGCTGTCCCTGAGGGGGCCCTGGCTGTCTTCTAGGTGTCCCTGGGGGTGCCCTGGCTGTCCCCTAGGTGTCCCTGCCTCGCTCGTATCCTCGACTCCGCCTCCGGCGCCATGGTGACACCCCTCCCAGTCTGGACCAGTGTGGCCACACCCCCTCCCCTGGGGCCATTAGACCCATCCCAGTACAGACCAGTAAGGCACCGTGTGCCCACCATCGACCCCCACACGCCTGCCAGTTCGTCCCAGTCCACTCCCCGTCCATCCCAGTTCCCTCTGATCACCCTCCCAGTGCTCCCAGTCCATCCCAGTCCCGCAGGTGCTGGTGCTTGTGGCTTGATCAGCTGGTGCCTGTCCGCAACGTGGAGCGGGTCAAATGAGGCCTCAGGGGGAGGGGGGGGGCGGATTTTGGGGGGTCCTGGGGGTCCCGAGTTGTCCTGGAGGGGTTTGGGGGGCACTGGGGGGTTCCAGCCCGTGACCCCCCCCGTTTTTGACCCCCCCCCCCCGGGGTTGTTTCGGTCTCATCGACGCCCTCCTGAAGCCCAAGGGGGGGTGGGCGCTGGGCCCCCCCCGCTGCCCCCTCCCCCTGCCACCCCCGCGACGCCCTGCAGGTGAGGGACCCCCAAAAACCCCTCCCCAGACCCCAAATTCACCCCTGGGACCCCAAAAAACCCCCAAAACCTCTCCCAGGACCCCAAATTCAGCCCTGAGGCCCCAAAAAACCCCCAAAAACCCCTCCCCATGAACCCCAAATCCACCCCTGGGACCCCCCAAAACCTCCCCAGGACCCCAGATCCACCCCGGGACCCCCAAATCCATCCCTTGGACCCCCAAAAACCCCCAAATCCATCCCTGGGACCCCCCAAAACCTCCCTCCAAACCCCAAATTCACCCCTCGGACCTCCAGAATCCTTCCACAGGACCCCTCAGGGGTCGTTCCCCACGAAAAAGTGCGGGAAACGTGATGGGGAGAAAAAGGGCGGGAAACGTGAGGGGAGAAAAAGGGCGGGAAACGTGAGGGGAGAAAAAGGGCGGGATCAAGTGGAGGGGATCAATGGAATTTTGGGGGGGGTCAGCGACGCTGAGGAAGGATCAATGGAATATTGGGGGGGCATCAATGACATTGGGGGGGTCAGTGACATTCGGGTGGGGATCAATGATGCTGTGGGGGGGTCGATATCAGCTCGGTGGGCGGCCATGGGTTTTTGGGGGGCCGCAACGCAGGCATCCGTGCTGGGTTTGGAGCGGGGGGGGCCCCTTCAACCTCTGGGGGGGCCCTGGCTGTCCCCTGGCTGTACCTGGGGGTGCCCTGGCTGTCCCCTAGGTGTCCCTGGGGTGCCCTGGCTTTCCCTGGGGTGCCCTGGCTGTCCCCTAGGTGACCCTGGGGTGCCCTGGCTTTCCCTGGGGTGCCCTGGCTGTCCCCTAGGTGTCCCTGGGGCTGCCCTGGCTGTCCCTGGGGGTCCCTGGCTGTCCCATAGGTGTCCCTAGGGGTGCCTTGTCTGTCCCTGGGGGGACCCTGGGGGTACCCTGGTGTCCCTGGGAGGGCCCTGTCTGTCCCCTAAGTGTCCCTGGGGGTGCTCTGGTGTCCCTGGGGATGCCCTGGCTGTCCCCTAGCTGTCCCTGGGGTGCCCTGGGTGTCCCTGGGGTGCCCTGGCTGTCCCCTAGGTGTCCCTGGGGGTGCCCTGGCTGTCCCTGGTGTTCCCCAGCTGTCCCCTACGTGTCCCTGGGGGTGCTCCGGCTGTCCCTGGGGGTGCCCAGGCTGTCCCCTAGGGGTCCATGGGGGTACCCTGGCTGTCCCCTATGTGTCCCTGGGGGCGCCCTGGCTGTCCCTGGGGTGCCCTGGCTGTCCCCTAGGTGTCCCTGGGGTGCCCTGGCTGTCCCCTTGGTGTCCCTGAGGGTGCCCTGGCTGTCCCATAGGTGTCCCTGGAGGTGCCCTGGCTGTCCCCTTGGTGTCCCCGGGGATGCCCTGGCTATCCCTGGGGGTGCCCTGGGTGTCCCTGGGGTGCCCTGGCTGTCCCCTAGGTGTCCCTGCGGGTGCCCTGGCTGTCCCTGGTGTGCCCTAGCTGTCCCCTACGTGTCCCTGGGGGTGCCCCGGCTGTCCCTGGGGGTGCCCAGGCTGTCCCCTAGGGGTCCATGGGGGTACCCTGGCTGTCCCCTATGTGTCCCTGGGGGAGCCCTGGCTGTCCCTGGGGCGCCCTGGCTGTCCCCTAGGTGTCCCTGGGGTGCCCTGGCTGTCCCCTTGGTGTCCCTGGGGGTGCCCTGGCTGTCCCATAGGTGTCCCTGGAGGTGCCCTGGCTGTCCCCTTGGTGTCCCCGGGGATGGCCTGGCTATCCCTGGGGGGGCCCTGGCTGTCCCTGGGGTGCCCTAGCTGTCCCCTAGGTGTCCCTGGGGGTGCCCTGGCTGTCCCCTTGGTGTCCCTGGGGTACCCTGGCTGTCCCTTAGATGTCCCTGGGGGTGCCCTGGCTCTCCTTGGGGTGCCCTGGCTGTCCCTTATGTGTCCCTGGGGGTTCCATGGTGTCCCTGGGGTGCCTTGCTGTCCCCTAGGTGTCCCTGGGGGTGCCCTGGCTGTCCCCTAGTTGTCCCTGGGAGTGCCCTGGCTGTCCCCTAGGTGTCCCTGGGGGTGCCCTGGCTGTCCCCTAGTTGTCCCTGGGAGTGCCCTGGCTGTCCCCTAGGTGTCCCTGGGGGTGCCCTGGCTGTCCCCTAGGTCTCCCTTGGGGTGTCCTGGCTGTCCCCTAGGTGTCCCTGGGGGTGCCCTGGGTGTCCCTTGGGTGCCCTGGCTGTCCCCTAGGTATCCCGGGGGGTGCTCTGGCAATCCCCTAGGTGTCCCTGGGGGTGCCCTGGGTGTCCTAGGGGTGCCCAGGCTGTCCCCTAGGGGTCCCTGTGGGTGCCCTGGGTTTCCCCTAGGTGTCCCTGGGGGTGCCCTTGCTGTCCCTTGGGTGCCCTGGCTGTCCCCTAGGTGTCCCTGGGGGTACCCTGGCTGTCCCCTTGGTGTCCCTGTGGGTGCCCTGGGTGGCCCTGGGGCGCCCTGGGCGTGCCCTTTCTGGCCCTGTGGGTGCCCTGGGTGTCCCTGGGGTGCCCTGGCTGTCCCCTCGGTGTCCCTGGGGGTGCCCTGGCTGTCCCCTAGGTGTCTCTGGGGGTGACCTGGCTGTCCCTGTGGGTGCCCTGCCTGTCCCCTTGGTGTCCTTGGGGGTGCCCTGGGTGTCCCTAGGGGTGCCCTGGCTGTCCTTAGGGTGCAATGTCTGTGCGCTAGGTGTCCCTGGGGTGCCCTGGCTGTCCCCTAACGGTCCCTGGGGGTGCCCTGGCTGCCCCTGGGGTGCCCTGGCTGTCCCCTAGGTGTCCCTGGTGGTGCCCTGGCTGTCCCTGGGGATCCCTGGCTGTCCCCTAGGCGTGCCTGCGGGTGACCTGGCTGTCCTCTAGGTGGTCCTGGGGGTGCCCTGGCTGTCCCCTAGGTGTCCTTGGGGATGCCCTGGTGTCCCTGGGGGTGCCCTGTCTGTCCCCTAGGTGTCCCTGGGGGTGCCCTGGGTGTCCCTGTCAGGGCCCTGGCTGTCCCTATGTGTCCCTAGGGGTACCTTGTCTGTCCCTGGGGGGGCCCTGGCTGTCCCTCTGGGGGCCCTGGCTGTCCCCTAGGTGTCCCTGGGGTGCCCTGGCTGTGCCTGGGGGTCCCTAGCTGTCCCCTAGGTGTCCCTGGGGTGCCCTGGCTGTCCCTGGGGGTGCCCTGGCTGTCCCCTAGGTGTCCCAGGGGTGCCCTGGCTGTCTTTTAGGTGTCCCTGGGGGTGCCCTGACTGTCCCCTAGGTGTCCCTGTGGGGGCCCTGGCTGTTCTCGGGGTTCCCTGACTGTCCCCTAGATGTCCCTGGCATTCGCCAAGGCGTGCCTGCGGGTGACTTGGCTGTCCCCTAGGAGTCCCTGGGGGTGCCCTGCCTGTCCCCTAGGGGTACCTTGTCTGTCCCTGGGGTGCCCTGGCTGTCCCCTAGGTGTCCCCGGGGATGCCCTGGCTATCCCTGGGGTGCCCTGGCTCTCCTTGGGGTGCCCTGGCTGTCCCTTATGTGTCCCTGGGGGTGCCCAGGGTGTCCCTGGGGTGCCTTGCTGACCCCTAGGTGTCCCTGCGGGTGCCCTGCCTGTCCCCTAGGTGTCCCTTGGGGTGCCCTGGCTGTCCCTTAGCTATCCCTGGGGGTGCCCTGGCTGTCCCTGGGGGTCCCTGGCTGTCCCATAGGTGTCCCTAGGGGTGCCTTGTCTGTCCCTGGGGGGGCCCTGAGGGTACCCTGGTGTCCCTGGGAGGGCCCTGGCTGTCCCCTAAGTGTCCCTGGGGGTGCTCTGGTGTCCCTGGGGATGACCTGGCTGTCCCCTAGCTCTCCCTGGGGGTGCCCTGGGTGTCCCTGGGGTGCCCTGGCTGTCCCCTAGGTGTCCCTGGGGGTGCCCTGGCTGTCCCTGGTGTGCCCTAGCTGTCCCCTACGTGTCCCTGGGGGTGCCCCGGCTGTCCCTGGGGGTGCCCAGGCTGTCCCCTAGGGGTCCATGGGGGTACCCTGGCTGTCCCCTATGTGTCCCTGGGGGCGCCCTGGCTGTCCCCTAGGTGTCCCTGGGGTGCCCTGGCTGTCCCCTTGGTGTCCCTGGGGGTGCCCTGGCTGTCCCATAGGTGTCCCTGGAGGTGCCCTGGCTGTCCCCTTGGTGTCCCCGGGGATGCCCTGGCTATCCCTGGGGGGGCCCTGGCTGTCCCTGGGGTGCCCTGGCTGTCCCCTTGGTGTCCCTGGGGGTGCCCTGGCTGTCCCCTTGGTGTCCCTGGGGTACCCTGGCTGTCCCTTAGATGTCCCTGGGGGTGCCCTGGCTCTCCTTGGGGTGCCCTGGCTGTCCCTTATGTGTCCCTGGGGGTGCCATGGTGTCCCTGGGGTGCCTTGCTGTCCCCTAGGTGTCCCTGGGGGTGCCCTGGCTGTCCCCTAGGTCTCCCTTGGGGTGTCCTGGCTGTCCCCTAGGTGTCCCTGGGGGTGCCCTGGGTGTCCCTTGGGTGCCCTGGCTGTCCCCTAGGTATCCCGGGGGGTGCTCTGGCAATCCCCTAGGTGTCCCTGGGGGTGCCCTGGGTGTCCTAGGGGTGCCCTGGCTGTCCCCTTGGTTTCCCTGGGGGTGCCCTGGGTGTCTTTGGGGTGCCCTGGGGGTGCCCTGGGTGTCCCTGTGGGTGCCCTGGGTTTCCCCTAGGTGTCCCTGGGGGTGCCCTGGCTGTCCCTGAAGTGCCCTGGCTGTCCCCTAGGTGTCCCTGGGGGTACCCTGGCTGTCCCCTTGGTGTCCCTGTGGGTGCCCTGGGTGGCCCTGGGGCGCCCTGGGCGTGCCCTTTCTGGCCCTGTGGGTGCCCTGGGTGTCCCTGGGGTGCCCTGGCTGTCCCCTCGGTGTCCCCGGGGATGCCCTGGTGTCCCTGGGGGTGCCCTGTCTGTCCCCTAGGTGTCCCTGGGGGTGCCCTGGGTGTCCCTGTCAGGCCCCTGGCTGTCCCTATGTGTCCCTAGGGGTACCTTGTCTGTCCCTGGGGGGGCCCTGGCTGTCCCTCTGGGGGCCCTGGCTGTCCCCTAGGTGTCCCTGGGGTGCCCTGGCTGTGCCTGGGGGTCCCTAGCTGTCCCCTAGGTGTCCCTGGGGTGCCCTGGCTGTCCCTGGGGGTGCCCTGGCTGTCCCCTAGGTGTCCCAGGGGTGCCCTGGCTGTCTTTTAGGTGTCCCTGGGGGTGCCCTGACTGTCCCCTAGGTGTCCCTGTGGGGGCCCTGGCTGTTCTCGGGGTTCCCTGACTGTCCCCTAGATGTCCCTGGCATTCGCCAAGGCGTGCCTGCGGGTGACTTGGCTGTCCCCTAGGAGTCCCTGGGGGTGCCCTGCCTGTCCCCTAGGGGTACCTTGTCTGTCCCTGGGGTGCCCTGGCTGTCCCCTAGGTGTCCCCGGGGATGCCCTGGCTATCCCTGGGGTGCCCTGGCTCTCCTTGGGGTGCCCTGGCTGTCCCTTATGTGTCCCTGGGGGTGCCCAGGGTGTCCCTGGGGTGCCTTGCTGACCCCTAGGTGTCCCTGCGGGTGCCCTGCCTGTCCCCTAGGTGTCCCTTGGGGTGCCCTGGCTGTCCCTTAGCTATCCCTGGGGGTGCCCTGGCTCTCCTTGGGGTGCCCTGGCTGTCCCTTATGTGTCCCTGGGGGTGCCATGGTGTCCCTGGGGTGCCTTGCTGTCCCCTAGGTGTCCCTGGGGGTGCCCTGCCTATCCCCTAGGTGTCCCTGGGGTTGCCTTGGCTGTCCCCTAGGTGTCCCTGGGTGTGCCCTGGTGTCCTTGGGGTGCTCTGGCCGTCCCCTAGGTGTCCCCGGAGTGCCCTGACTGTCCCCTAGGTGTCCCTGGGGGTTCCCTGGCTGTCCCCTAGTTGTCCCTGGGAGTGCCCTGGCTGTCCCCTAGGTGTCCCTGGGGGTGCCCTGGCTGTCCCCTAGGTCTCCCTTGGGGTGCCCTGGGTTTCCCCTAGGTGTCCCTGGGGGTGCCCTTGCTGTCCCTTGGGTGCCCTGGCTGTCCCCTAGGTGTCCCTGGGGGTACCCTGGCTGTCCCCTTGGTGTCCCTGTGGGTGCCCTGGGTGGCCCTGGGGCGCCCTGGGCGTGCCCTTTCTGGCCCTGTGGGTGCCCTGGGTGTCCCTGGGGTGCCCTGGCTGTCCCCTCGGTGTCCCTGGGGGTGCCCTGGCTGTCCCCTAGGTGTCTCTGGGGGTGACCTGGCTGTCCCTGTGGGTGCCCTGCCTGTCCCCTTGGTGTCCTTGGGGGTGCCCTGGGTGTCCCTAGGGGTGCCCTGGCTGTCCTTAGGGTGCGGTGTCTGTGCGCTAGGTGTCCCTGGGGTGCCCTGGCTGTCCCCTAACGGTCCCTGGAGGTGCCCTGGCTGCCCCTGGGGTGCCCTGGCTGTCCCCTAGGTGTCCCTGGTGGTGCCCTGGCTGTCCCTGGGGATCCCTGGCTGTCCCCTAGGCGTGCCTGCGGGTGACCTGGCTGTCCTCTAGGTGGTCCTGGGGGTGCCCTGCCTGTCCCCTAGGTGTCCCTGGGGTGCCCTAGCTTTCCTTGGGGTGCCCTGGCTGTCCCCTAGGTGTCCTTGGGGATGCCCTGGTGTCCCTGGGGGTGCCCTGTCTGTCCCCTAGGTGTCCCTGGGGGTGCCCTGGGTGTCCCTGTCAGGGCCCTGGCTGTCCCTATGTGTCCCTAGGGGTACCTTGTCTGTCCCTGGGGGGGCCCTGGCTGTCCCTCTGGGGGCCCTGGCTGTCCCCTAGGTGTCCCTGGGGTGCCCTGGCTGTGCCTGGGGGTCCCTAGCTGTCCCCTAGGTGTCCCTGGGGTGCCCTGGCTGTCCCTGGGGGTGCCCTGGCTGTCCCCTAGGTGTCCCAGGGGTGCCCTGGCTGTCTTTTAGGTGTCCCTGGGGGTGCCCTGACTGTCCCCTAGGTGTCCCTGTGGGGGCCCTGGCTGTTCTCGGGGTTCCCTGACTGTCCCCTAGATGTCCCTGGCATTCGCCAAGGCGTGCCTGCGGGTGACTTGGCTGTCCCCTAGGAGTCCCTGGGGGTGCCCTGCCTGTCCCCTAGGGGTACCTTGTCTGTCCCTGGGGTGCCCTGGCTGTCCCCTAGGTGTCCCCGGGGATGCCCTGGCTATCCCTGGGGTGCCCTGGCTCTCCTTGGGGTGCCCTGGCTGTCCCTTATGTGTCCCTGGGGGTGCCCAGGGTGTCCCTGGGGTGCCTTGCTGACCCCTAGGTGTCCCTGCGGGTGCCCTGCCTGTCCCCTAGGTGTCCCTTGGGGTGCCCTGGCTGTCCCTTAGCTATCCCTGGGGGTGCCCTGGCTGTCCCTGGGGGTCCCTGGCTGTCCCATAGGTGTCCCTAGGGGTGCCTTGTCTGTCCCTGGGGGGGCCCTGAGGGTACCCTGGTGTCCCTGGGAGGGCCCTGGCTGTCCCCTAAGTGTCCCTGGGGGTGCTCTGGTGTCCCTGGGGATGACCTGGCTGTCCCCTAGCTCTCCCTGGGGGTGCCCTGGGTGTCCCTGGGGTGCCCTGGCTGTCCCCTAGGTGTCCCTGGGGGTGCCCTGGCTGTCCCTGGTGTGCCCTAGCTGTCCCCTACGTGTCCCTGGGGGTGCCCCGGCTGTCCCTGGGGGTGCCCAGGCTGTCCCCTAGGGGTCCATGGGGGTACCCTGGCTGTCCCCTATGTGTCCCTGGGGGCGCCCTGGCTGTCCCCTAGGTGTCCCTGGGGTGCCCTGGCTGTCCCCTTGGTGTCCCTGGGGGTGCCCTGGCTGTCCCATAGGTGTCCCTGGAGGTGCCCTGGCTGTCCCCTTGGTGTCCCCGGGGATGCCCTGGCTATCCCTGGGGGGGCCCTGGCTGTCCCTGGGGTGCCCTGGCTGTCCCCTTGGTGTCCCTGGGGGTGCCCTGGCTGTCCCCTTGGTGTCCCTGGGGTACCCTGGCTGTCCCTTAGATGTCCCTGGGGGTGCCCTGGCTCTCCTTGGGGTGCCCTGGCTGTCCCTTATGTGTCCCTGGGGGTGCCATGGTGTCCCTGGGGTGCCTTGCTGTCCCCTAGGTGTCCCTGGGGGTGCCCTGGCTGTCCCCTAGGTCTCCCTTGGGGTGTCCTGGCTGTCCCCTAGGTGTCCCTGGGGGTGCCCTGGGTGTCCCTTGGGTGCCCTGGCTGTCCCCTAGGTATCCCGGGGGGTGCTCTGGCAATCCCCTAGGTGTCCCTGGGGGTGCCCTGGGTGTCCTAGGGGTGCCCTGGCTGTCCCCTTGGTTTCCCTGGGGGTGCCCTGGGTGTCTTTGGGGTGCCCTGGGGGTGCCCTGGGTGTCCCTGTGGGTGCCCTGGGTTTCCCCTAGGTGTCCCTGGGGGTGCCCTGGCTGTCCCTGAAGTGCCCTGGCTGTCCCCTAGGTGTCCCTGGGGGTACCCTGGCTGTCCCCTTGGTGTCCCTGTGGGTGCCCTGGGGCGCCCTGGGCGTGCCCTTTCTGGCCCTGTGGGTGCCCTGGGTGTCCCTGGGGTGCCCTGGCTGTCCCCTTGGTGTCCCCGGGGATGGCCTGGCTATCCCTGGGGGGGCCCTGGCTGTCCCTGGGGTGCCCTAGCTGTCCCCTAGGTGTCCCTGGGGGTGCCCTGGCTGTCCCCTTGGTGTCCCTGGGGTACCCTGGCTGTCCCTTAGATGTCCCTGGGGGTGCCCTGGCTCTCCTTGGGGTGCCCTGGCTGTCCCTTATGTGTCCCTGGGGGTTCCATGGTGTCCCTGGGGTGCCTTGCTGTCCCCTAGGTGTCCCTGGGGGTGCCCTGGCTGTCCCCTAGTTGTCCCTGGGAGTGCCCTGGCTGTCCCCTAGGTGTCCCTGGGGGTGCCCTGGCTGTCCCCTAGTTGTCCCTGGGAGTGCCCTGGCTGTCCCCTAGGTGTCCCTGGGGGTGCCCTGGCTGTCCCCTAGGTCTCCCTTGGGGTGTCCTGGCTGTCCCCTAGGTGTCCCTGGGGGTGCCCTGGGTGTCCCTTGGGTGCCCTGGCTGTCCCCTAGGTATCCCGGGGGGTGCTCTGGCAATCCCCTAGGTGTCCCTGGGGGTGCCCTGGGTGTCCTAGGGGTGCCCAGGTCGTCCCCTAGGGGTCCCTGTGGGTGCCCTGGGTTTCCCCTAGGTGTCCCTGGGGGTGCCCTTGCTGTCCCTTGGGTGCCCTGGCTGTCCCCTAGGTGTCCCTGGGGGTACCCTGGCTGTCCCCTTGGTGTCCCTGTGGGTGCCCTGGGTGGCCCTGGGGCGCCCTGGGCGTGCCCTTTCTGGCCCTGTGGGTGCCCTGGGTGTCCCTGGGGTGCCCTGGCTGTCCCCTCGGTGTCCCTGGGGGTGCCCTGGCTGTCCCCTAGGTGTCTCTGGGGGTGACCTGGCTGTCCCTGTGGGTGCCCTGCCTGTCCCCTTGGTGTCCTTGGGGGTGCCCTGGGTGTCCCTAGGGGTGCCCTGGCTGTCCTTAGGGTGCGGTGTCTGTGCGCTAGGTGTCCCTGGGGTGCCCTGGCTGTCCCCTAACGGTCCCTGGGGGTGCCCTGGCTGCCCCTGGGGTGCCCTGGCTGTCCCCTAGGTGTCCCTGGTGGTGCCCTGGCTGTCCCTGGGGATCCCTGGCTGTCCCCTAGGCGTGCCTGCGGGTGACCTGGCTGTCCTCTAGGTGGTCCTGGGGGTGCCCTGCCTGTCCCCTAGGTGTCCCTGGGGTGCCCTAGCTTTCCTTGGGGTGCCCTGGCTGTCCCCTAGGTGTCCTTGGGGATGCCCTGGTGTCCCTGGGGGTGCCCTGTCTGTCCCCTAGGTGTCCCTGGGGGTGCCCTGGGTGTCCCTGTCAGGGCCCTGGCTGTCCCTATGTGTCCCTAGGGGTACCTTGTCTGTCCCTGGGGGGGCCCTGGCTGTCCCTCTGGGGGCCCTGGCTGTCCCCTAGGTGTCCCTGGGGTGCCCTGGCTGTGCCTGGGGGTCCCTAGCTGTCCCCTAGGTGTCCCTGGGGTGCCCTGGCTGTCCCTGGGGGTGCCCTGGCTGTCCCCTAGGTGTCCCAGGGGTGCCCTGGCTGTCTTTTAGGTGTCCCTGGGGGTGCCCTGACTGTCCCCTAGGTGTCCCTGTGGGGGCCCTGGCTGTTCTCGGGGTTCCCTGACTGTCCCCTAGATGTCCCTGGCATTCGCCAAGGCGTGCCTGCGGGTGACTTGGCTGTCCCCTAGGAGTCCCTGGGGGTGCCCTGCCTGTCCCCTAGGGGTACCTTGTCTGTCCCTGGGGTGCCCTGGCTGTCCCCTAGGTGTCCCCGGGGATGCCCTGGCTATCCCTGGGGTGCCCTGGCTCTCCTTGGGGTGCCCTGGCTGTCCCTTATGTGTCCCTGGGGGTGCCCAGGGTGTCCCTGGGGTGCCTTGCTGACCCCTAGGTGTCCCTGCGGGTGCCCTGCCTGTCCCCTAGGTGTCCCTTGGGGTGCCCTGGCTGTCCCTTAGCTATCCCTGGGGGTGCCCTGGCTGTCCCTGGGGGTCCCTGGCTGTCCCATAGGTGTCCCTAGGGGTGCCTTGTCTGTCCCTGGGGGGGCCCTGAGGGTACCCTGGTGTCCCTGGGAGGGCCCTGGCTGTCCCCTAAGTGTCCCTGGGGGTGCTCTGGTGTCCCTGGGGATGACCTGGCTGTCCCCTAGCTCTCCCTGGGGGTGCCCTGGGTGTCCCTGGGGTGCCCTGGCTGTCCCCTAGGTGTCCCTGGGGGTGCCCTGGCTGTCCCTGGTGTGCCCTAGCTGTCCCCTACGTGTCCCTGGGGGTGCCCCGGCTGTCCCTGGGGGTGCCCAGGCTGTCCCCTAGGGGTCCATGGGGGTACCCTGGCTGTCCCCTATGTGTCCCTGGGGGCGCCCTGGCTGTCCCCTAGGTGTCCCTGGGGTGCCCTGGCTGTCCCCTTGGTGTCCCTGGGGGTGCCCTGGCTGTCCCATAGGTGTCCCTGGAGGTGCCCTGGCTGTCCCCTTGGTGTCCCTGGGGGTGCCCTGGCTGTCCCCTTGGTGTCCCTGGGGGTGCCCTGGCTGTCCCCTTGGTGTCCCTGGGGTACCCTGGCTGTCCCTTAGATGTCCCTGGGGGTGCCCTGGCTCTCCTTGGGGTGCCCTGGCTGTCCCTTATGTGTCCCTGGGGGTGCCATGGTGTCCCTGGGGTGCCTTGCTGTCCCCTAGGTGTCCCTGGGGGTGCCCTGGCTGTCCCCTAGGTCTCCCTTGGGGTGTCCTGGCTGTCCCCTAGGTGTCCCTGGGGGTGCCCTGGGTGTCCCTTGGGTGCCCTGGCTGTCCCCTAGGTATCCCGGGGGGTGCTCTGGCAATCCCCTAGGTGTCCCTGGGGGTGCCCTGGGTGTCCTAGGGGTGCCCTGGCTGTCCCCTTGGTTTCCCTGGGGGTGCCCTGGGTGTCTTTGGGGTGCCCTGGGGGTGCCCTGGGTGTCCCTGTGGGTGCCCTGGGTTTCCCCTAGGTGTCCCTGGGGGTGCCCTGGCTGTCCCTGAAGTGCCCTGGCTGTCCCCTAGGTGTCCCTGGGGGTACCCTGGCTGTCCCCTTGGTGTCCCTGTGGGTGCCCTGGGTGGCCCTGGGGCGCCCTGGGCGTGCCCTTTCTGGCCCTGTGGGTGCCCTGGGTGTCCCTGGGGTGCCCTGGCTGTCCCCTCGGTGTCCCCGGGGATGGCCTGGCTATCCCTGGGGGGGCCCTGGCTGTCCCTGGGGTGCCCTAGCTGTCCCCTAGGTGTCCCTGGGGGTGCCCTGGCTGTCCCCTTGGTGTCCCTGGGGTACCCTGGCTGTCCCTTAGATGTCCCTGGGGGTGCCCTGGCTCTCCTTGGGGTGCCCTGGCTGTCCCTTATGTGTCCCTGGGGGTTCCATGGTGTCCCTGGGGTGCCTTGCTGTCCCCTAGGTGTCCCTGGGGGTGCCCTGGCTGTCCCCTAGTTGTCCCTGGGAGTGCCCTGGCTGTCCCCTAGGTGTCCCTGGGGGTGCCCTGGCTGTCCCCTAGTTGTCCCTGGGAGTGCCCTGGCTGTCCCCTAGGTGTCCCTGGGGGTGCCCTGGCTGTCCCCTAGGTCTCCCTTGGGGTGTCCTGGCTGTCCCCTAGGTGTCCCTGGGGGTGCCCTGGGTGTCCCTTGGGTGCCCTGGCTGTCCCCTAGGTATCCCGGGGGGTGCTCTGGCAATCCCCTAGGTGTCCCTGGGGGTGCCCTGGGTGTCCTAGGGGTGCCCAGGCTGTCCCCTAGGGGTCCCTGTGGGTGCCCTGGGTTTCCCCTAGGTGTCCCTGGGGGTGCCCTTGCTGTCCCTTGGGTGCCCTGGCTGTCCCCTAGGTGTCCCTGGGGGTACCCTGGCTGTCCCCTTGGTGTCCCTGTGGGTGCCCTGGGTGGCCCTGGGGCGCCCTGGGCGTGCCCTTTCTGGCCCTGTGGGTGCCCTGGGTGTCCCTGGGGTGCCCTGGCTGTCCCCTCGGTGTCCCTGGGGGTGCCCTGGCTGTCCCCTAGGTGTCTCTGGGGGTGACCTGGCTGTCCCTGTGGGTGCCCTGCCTGTCCCCTTGGTGTCCTTGGGGGTGCCCTGGGTGTCCCTAGGGGTGCCCTGGCTGTCCTTAGGGTGCGGTGTCTGTGCGCTAGGTGTCCCTGGGGTGCCCTGGCTGTCCCCTAACGGTCCCTGGGGGTGCCCTGGCTGCCCCTGGGGTGCCCTGCCTGTCCCCTAGGTGTCCCTGGGGTGCCCTAGCTTTCCTTGGGGTGCCCTGGCTGTCCCCTAGGTGTCCTTGGGGATGCCCTGGTGTCCCTGGGGGTGCCCTGTCTGTCCCCTAGGTGTCCCTGGGGGTGCCCTGGGTGTCCCTGTCAGGGCCCTGGCTGTCCCTATGTGTCCCTAGGGGTACCTTGTCTGTCCCTGGGGGGGCCCTGGCTGTCCCTCTGGGGGCCCTGGCTGTCCCCTAGGTGTTCCTGGGGTGCCCTGGCTGTGCCTGGGGGTCCCTAGCTGTCCCTGGGGTGCCCTGGCTGTCCCTGGGGGTGCCCTGGCTGTCCCCTAGGTGTCCCAGGGGTGCCCTGGCTGTCTTTTAGGTGTCCCTGGGGGTGCCCTGACTGTCCCCCTAGGTGTCCCTGTGGGGGCCCTGGCTGTTCTCGGGGTTCCCTGACTGTCCCCTAGATGTCCCTGGCATTCGCCAAGGCGTGCCTGCGGGTGACTTGGCTGTCCCCTAGGAGTCCCTGGGGGTGCCCTGCCTGTCCCCTAGGGGTACCTTGTCTGTCCCTGGGGTGCCCTGGCTGTCCCCTAGGTGTCCCCGGGGATGCCCTGGCTATCCCTGGGGTGCCCTGGCTCTCCTTGGGGTGCCCTGGCTGTCCCTTATGTGTCCCTGGGGGTGCCCAGGGTGTCCCTGGGGTGCCTTGCTGACCCCTAGGTGTCCCTGCGGGTGCCCTGCCTGTCCCCTAGGTGTCCCTTGGGGTGCCCTGGCTGTCCCTTAGCTATCCCTGGGGGTGCCCTGGCTGTCCCTGGGGGTCCCTGGCTGTCCCATAGGTGTCCCTAGGGGTGCCTTGTCTGTCCCTGGGGGGGCCCTGAGGGTACCCTGGTGTCCCTGGGAGGGCCCTGGCTGTCCCCTAAGTGTCCCTGGGGGTGCTCTGGTGTCCCTGGGGATGACCTGGCTGTCCCCTAGCTCTCCCTGGGGGTGCCCTGGGTGTCCCTGGGGTGCCCTGGCTGTCCCCTAGGTGTCCCTGGGGGTGCCCTGGCTGTCCCTGGTGTGCCCTAGCTGTCCCCTACGTGTCCCTGGGGGTGCCCCGGCTGTCCCTGGGGGTGCCCAGGCTGTCCCCTAGGGGTCCATGGGGGTACCCTGGCTGTCCCCTATGTGTCCCTGGGGGCGCCCTGGCTGTCCCTGGGGTGCCCTGGCTGTCCCCTAGGTGTCCCTGGGGTGCCCTGGCTGTCCCCTTGGTGTCCCTGGGGGTGCCCTGGCTGTCCCATAGGTGTCCCTGGAGGTGCCCTGGCTGTCCCCTTGGTGTCCCCGGGGATGCCCTGGCTATCCCTGGGGGGGCCCTGGCTGTCCCTGGGGTGCCCTGGCTGTCCCCTTGGTGTCCCTGGGGGTGCCCTGGCTGTCCCCTTGGTGTCCCTGGGGTACCCTGGCTGTCCCTTAGATGTCCCTGGGGGTGCCCTGGCTCTCCTTGGGGTGCCCTGGCTGTCCCTTATGTGTCCCTGGGGGTGCCATGGTGTCCCTGGGGTGCCTTGCTGTCCCCTAGGTGTCCCTGGGGGTGCCCTGGCTGTCCCCTAGGTCTCCCTTGGGGTGTCCTGGCTGTCCCCTAGGTGTCCCTGGGGGTGCCCTGGGTGTCCCTTGGGTGCCCTGGCTGTCCCCTAGGTATCCCGGGGGGTGCTCTGGCAATCCCCTAGGTGTCCCTGGGGGTGCCCTGGGTGTCCTAGGGGTGCCCTGGCTGTCCCCTTGGTTTCCCTGGGGGTGCCCTGGGTGTCTTTGGGGTGCCCTGGGGGTGCCCTGGGTGTCCCTGTGGGTGCCCTGGGTTTCCCCTAGGTGTCCCTGGGGGTGCCCTGGCTGTCCCTGAAGTGCCCTGGCTGTCCCCTAGGTGTCCCTGGGGGTACCCTGGCTGTCCCCTTGGTGTCCCTGTGGGTGCCCTGGGTGGCCCTGGGGCGCCCTGGGCGTGCCCTTTCTGGCCCTGTGGGTGCCCTGGGTGTCCCTGGGGTGCCCTGGCTGTCCCCTCGGTGTCCCTGGGGGTGCCCTGGCTGTCCCCTAGGTGTCTCTGGGGGTGACCTGGCTGTCCCTGTGGGTGCCCTGCCTGTCCCCTTGGTGTCCTTGGGGGTGCCCTGGGTGTCCCTAGGGGTGCCCTGGCTGTCCTTAGGGTGCGGTGTCTGTGCGCTAGGTGTCCCTGGGGTGCCCTGGCTGTCCCCTAACGGTCCCTGGGGGTGCCCTGGCTGCCCCTGGGGTGCCCTGGCTGTCCCCTAGGTGTCCCTGGTGGTGCCCTGGCTGTCCCTGGGGATCCCTGGCTGTCCCCTAGGCGTGCCTGCGGGTGACCTGGCTGTCCTCTAGGTGGTCCTGGGGGTGCCCTGCCTGTCCCCTAGGTGTCCCTGGGGTGCCCTAGCTTTCCTTGGGGTGCCCTGGCTGTCCCCTAGGTGTCCTTGGGGATGCCCTGGTGTCCCTGGGGGTGCCCTGTCTGTCCCCTAGGTGTCCCTGGGGGTGCCCTGGGTGTCCCTGTCAGGGCCCTGGCTGTCCCTATGTGTCCCTAGGGGTACCTTGTCTGTCCCTGGGGGGGCCCTGGCTGTCCCTCTGGGGGCCCTGGCTGTCCCCTAGGTGTCCCTGGGGTGCCCTGGCTGTGCCTGGGGGTCCCTAGCTGTCCCCTAGGTGTCCCTGGGGTGCCCTGGCTGTTCCTGGCTGTCCCCTTGGTGTCCTTGCGGGTGCCCTGGGTGTCTTTCGGGTGCCCTGGGGGTGCCCTGGCTGTCCCTGGGGGTGCCCTGTCTGTCCCCTAGGTGTCCCGGGGGTGCCCTGGCTGTCTTTTAGGTGTCCCTGGGGGTGCCCTGACTGTCCCCTAGGTGTCCCTGTGGGGGCCCTGGCTGTTCTCGGGGTTCCCTGACTGTCCCCTAGATGTCCCTGGCATTCGCCAAGGCGTGCCTGCGGGTGACTTGGCTGTCCCCTAGGAGTCCCTGGGGGTGCCCTGCCTGTCCCCTAGGGGTACCTTGTCTGTCCCTGGGGTGCCCTGGCTGTCCCCTAGGTGTCCCCGGTGATGCCCTGGCTATCCCTGGAGTGCCCTGGCTCTCCTTGGGGTGCCCTGGCTGTCCCTTATGTGTCCCTGGGGGTGCCCAGGGTGTCCCTGGGGTGCCTTGCTGTCCCCTAGGTGTCCCTGCGGGTGCCCTGCCTGTCCCCTAGGTGTCCCTTGGGGTGCCCTGGCTGTCCCTTAGCTATCCCTGGGGGTGCCCTGGCTGTCCCTGGGGGTCCCTGGCTGTCCCATAGGTGTCCCTAGGGGTGCCTTGTCTGTCCCTGGGGGGGCCCTGAGGGTACCCTGCTGTCCCTGGGAGGGCCCTGGCTGTCCCCTAAGTGTCCCTGGGGGTGCTCTGGTGTCCCTGGGGATGACCTGGCTGTCCCCTAGCTCTCCCTGGGGGTGCCCTGGGTGTCCCCTAGGTGTCCCTGGGGGTGCCCTGGCTGTCCCTGGTGTGCCCAAGCTGTCCCCTACGTGTCCCTGGGGGTGCCCTGGCTGTCCCTGAGGGTGCCCTAGGGGTGCCCCGGCTGTCCCTGGGGGTGCCCAGGCTGTCCCCTAGGGGTCCCTGGGGGTACCCTGGCTGTCCCCTATGTGTCCCTGGGGGCGCCCTGGCTGTCCCTGGGGTGCCCTGGCTGTCCCCTAGGTGTCCCTGGGGGTTCCGTGGCTGTCCCCTAGGTGTCCCTGGGGGTGCCCTGCCTGTCCCCTAGGTGTCCCTGGGGTTGCCTTGGCTGTCCCTTAGGTGTCCCTGGGGGTGCCCTGCCTGTCCCCTAGGTGTCCCTGGGGGTGCCCTGGCTGTCCCCTAGGTGTCCCTGGGGGTGCCCTGCCTGTCCCCGAGGTGTCTCTGGGGGTGCCCTGGCTGTCCTTGGGGTGCTCTGGCTGTCCCCTAGGTGTCCCTGGAGTACCCTGACTGTCCCCTAGGTGTCCCTGGGGGTCCCTGGCTGTCCCCCAGTTGTCCCTGGGGGAGCCCTGGCTGTCCCTAGGGTGCCCTGCCTGTCCCCTAGGTGTCCCTGGGAGTGCCCTGGCTGACCCCTGGGTGTCCCTGGGGTGCCCTGGCTGTCCCTGGGGTACCCAGGCTTTCCTTTAGGTGTCCGTAGGGGTGCCCTGGCTTTCCCGTAGTTGTCCCTGGGGTGCCCTGGCTGTCCCTTTGGTGTCCCTGGAGGTGCCCTTGCTGTCCCTTGGGGGGCCCTGGGTGTCCCCTGAGGGGGCCCTGGCTGTCTTCTAGGTGTCCCTGGGGGGCTCTGGCTGTCCCCTAGCTGTCCCTGGGGTGCCCAAGCTGTCCCTGGGGTTCCCAGGCTTTCCTTTAGGTGTCCCTGGGGGTGCCCTGGCTGTCCCCTAGGTGTCCCAGGGCTGCCCTGGCTGTCCCATAGGTGTCCCTGGGGGTGCCCTGGCTGTTCCTTAGGTGTCCCTGGGGTGCCCTGGCTCTCCCCTAACGGTCCCTGGGGGTGCCCTGGCTGCCCCTGGGGTGCCCTGGCTGTCCCCTAGGTGTCCCTGGTGGTGCCCTGGCTCTCCCTGGGGTGCCCTGGCTGTCCCCTAGGTGTCCCTGGGGGTGCCCTGGGTGTCCCTGTCAGGGCCCTGGCTGTCCCTTTTGTGTCCCTAGGGGTACCTTGTCTGTCCCTGGGGGGGGCCCTGGCTGTCTCTGTGGGGGCCCTGACTGTCCCGTAGTTGTCCCTGGGGTGCCCTGGCTGTTCCTTAGGTGTCCCTGGGGGTGCCCTGGCTGTCCTTTAGGTGTCCGTAGGGGTGCCCTGGCTTTCCTGTAGTTGTCCCTGGGGTGCCCTGGCTGTCCCTTTGGTGTCCCTGGAGGTGCCCTTGCTGTCCCTTGGGGGGCGCTGGCTGTCCCTGGGGTGCCCTGGCTGTCCTTTAGGTGTCCCTGGGGGTGCCCTGGCTGTCCCCTAGGTGTCCCTGCCTTGCTCGTATCCTCGACTCCGCCTCCGGCGCCATGGTGACACCCCTCCCAGTCTGGACCAGTGTGGCCACACCCCCTCCCCTGGGGCCATTAGACCCATCCCAGTACAGACCAGTAAGGCACCGTGTGCCCACCATCGACCCCCACACGCCTGCCAGTTCGTCCCAGTCCACTCCCCGTCCATCCCAGTTCTCTCTGATCACCCTCCCAGTGCTCCCAGTCCATCCCAGTCCCGCAGGTGCTGGTGCTTGTGGCTTGATCAGCTGGTGCCTGTCCGCAACGTGGAGCGGGTCAAATGAGGCCTCAGGGGGAGGGGGGGGGCGGATTTTGGGGGTCCTGGGGGTCCCGAGTTGTCCTGGAGGGGTTTGGGGGGTTTTGGGGGGTCTGCGGGGAGTCTCAAGGGGCTGCTGTGGGTGTTTTTGGGGGGGCTTCGGGAGGTTTGGGCGGCCCATTTGAGGCATCAAAGGAACCTGAGGAGGGTTTTGCGGGCTCCTGGAGGTCGGGGGGGCCCTGGGGGTGGTTTGGGGGGCACTGGGGGGTTCCAGCCCGTGACCCCCCCCCGTTTTTGACCCCCCCCCCCCCCCGAGCTGTTTCGGTCTCATCGACGCCCTCCTGAAGCCCAAGGGGGGGTGGGCGCTGGGCCCCCCCCGCTGCCCCCTCCCCTGCCACCCCCGCGACGCCCTGCAGGTGAGGGACCCCCAAAAACCCCTCCCCGGACCCCAAATTCACCCCTGGGACCCCAAAAAACCCCCAAAACCTCTCCCCGGACCCCAAATTCAGCCCTGAGGCCCCAAAAAACCCCCAAAAACCCCTCCCCATGAACCCCAAATCCACCCCTGGGACCCCCCAAAACCTCCCCAGGACCCCAGATCCACCCCGGGACCCCCAAATCCATCCCTTGGACCCCCAAAAACCCCCAAATCCATCCCTGGGACCCCCCAAAACCTCCCTCCAAACCCCAAATTCACCCCTCGGACCTCCAGAATCCCTCCACAGGACCCCTCAGGGGTCGTTCCCCACGAAAAAGGGCGGGAAACGTGAGGGGAGAAAAAGGGCGGGAAACGTGAGGGGAGAAAAAGGGCGGGATCAAGTGGAGGGGATCAATGGAATTTTGGGGGGGGTCAGCGACGCTGAGGAAGGATCAATGGAATATTGGGGGGGCATCAATGACATTGGGGGGATCAGTGACATTCGGGTGGGGATCAATGATGCTGTGGGGGGGTCGATATCAGCTCGGGGGGCGGCCATGGGTTTTTGGGGGGACGCAACGCAGGCATCCGTGCTGGGTTTGGAGCGGGGGGGCCCCTTCAACCTCTGGGGGGGCCCTGGCTGTCCCCTGGCTGTACCTGGGGGTGCCCTGGCTGTCCCCTAGGTGTCCCTGGGGATGCCCTGGAGACCCTGGGGGTGCCCTGGCTGTCCCTGGGGTGCCCTAGCTGTCCCCTAGGTGTCCCTGGGGGTGCCCTGGCTGTCCCCTTGGTGTCCCTGGGGTACCCTGGCTGTCCCTTAGATGTCCCTGGGGGTGCCCTGGCTCTCCTTGGGGTGCCCTGGCTGTCCCTTATGTGTCCCTGGGGGTGCCATGGTGTCCCTGGGGTGCCTTGCTGTCCCCTAGGTGTCCCTGCGGGTGCCCTGCCTATCCCCTAGGTGTCCCTGGGGTTGCCTTGGCTGTCCCCTAGGTGTCCCTGGGTGTGCCCTGGTGTCCTTGGGGTGCTCTGGCTGTCCCCTAGGTGTCCCCGGAGTGCCCTGACTGTCTCCTAGGTGTCCCTGGGGGTTCCCTGGCTGTCCCCTAGGTATCCCGGGGGGAGCCCTGGCAATCCCCTAGGTGTCCCTGGCGGTGCCCTGGGTGTCCTAGGGGTGCCCTGGCTGTCCCCTTGGTGGCCCTGGGGGTGCCCTGGGTGTCCCTGGGGTGCCCTAGCTGTCCCCTAGGTGTCCCTGGGGGTGCCCTGGCTGTCCCCTATGTGTCCCTGGGGTGCCCTGGCTGTCCCTGGGGTGCCCTGGCTGTCCCCTAGGTGTCCCTGGGGTGCCGTGGCTGTCCCCTAGGTGTCCCTGGAGGTGCCCTGGCTGTCCCCTAGGTGTCCCTGGGGGTGCCCTGGCATTCCCTGGGGTGCCCTGCCTGTCCCCTAGGTGTCCCTGGGGGTGCCCTGGCTGTCCCCTAGGTGTCCCTTGGGGTGCCCTGGCTGTCCCCTAGGTATCCCTGGGGGTGCCCTTGCTGTCTCTGGAGTGCCCTGCCTGTCCCCTAGGTGTCCCTGGGGTGCCCTGTCTGTCCCCTATGTGTCCCTGGATGTGCCCTGGCTGTCCCCTTGGTGTCCCCGGGGATGCCCTGGCTATCCCTGGGGGGGCCCTGGCTGTCCCTGGGGTGCCCTAGCTGTCCCCTAGGTGTCCCTGGGGGTGCCCTGGCTGTCCCCTTGGTGTCCCTGGGGTACCCTGGCTGTCCCTTAGATGTCCCTGGGGGTGCCCTGGCTCTCCTTGGGGTGCCCTGGCTGTCCCTTATGTGTCCCTGGGGGTGCCATGGTGTCCCTGGGGTGCCTTGCTGTCCCCTAGGTGTCCCTGCGGGTGCCCTGCCTATCCCCTAGGTGTCCCTGGGGTTGCCTTGGCTGTCCCCTAGGTGTCCCTGGGTGTGCCCTGGTGTCCTTGGGGTGCTCTGGCTGTCCCCTAGGTGTCCCCGGAGTGCCCTGACTGTCTCCTAGGTGTCCCTGGGGGTTCCCTGGCTGTCCCCTAGGTATCCCGGGGGGAGCCCTGGCAATCCCCTAGGTGTCCCTGGCGGTGCCCTGGGTGTCCTAGGGGTGCCCTGGCTGTCCCCTAGGTGTCCCTGGGGGTGCCCCGGCTGTCCCTGGGGGTGCCCAGGCTGTCCCCTAGGTGTCCCTGGGGGTACCCTGGCTGTCCCCTATGTGTCCCTGGGGTGCCCTGGCTGTCCCTGGGGTGCCCTGGCTGTCCCCTAGGTGTCCCTGGGGTGCCGTGGCTGTCCCCTATGTGTCCCTGGGGGTGCCCTGGCTGTCCCCTAGGTGTCCCTGGGGTGCCGTGGCTGTCCCCTTGGTGTCCGTGGGGGTGCCCTGGCTGTCCCCTAGCTGTCCCTGGGGGTGCCCTGGGTGTCCTTGGGGTGCCTTGGCTGTCCCCTAGGTGTCCCTGGGGGTGCCCTGGAGGTCCCCTAGGTGTCCCTGGGGGTGCCCTGGCTGTCCTTGGGGTGCACTGGCTGTCCCCTAGGTGTCCTTGGGGGTGCCCTGGGTGTCCCTGGGGCGCCCAGGCTGTCCCCTTGGGATCCCTGGAGTACCCTGGCTGTCTCTTATGTGTCCCTGGCTTTCCCCTAGGTGTCCCTGGGAGTGCCCTGGCTGTCCCTGGGGTGTCCTGGCTGTCCCCTAGGTGTCCCTGGGGATGCCCTGGCTGTCACCTTGGTGTCCCTGGGGCGCCCTGGGAGTGCCCTGGCTGTCCCTGGGTTGCCCTGGCTGTCCCCTAGGTGTCCCTGGGGTGCCCTGCCTGTCCCCTAGGTATCCCTGGGGGTGCCCTGGCTGTTTCTGGAGTACCCTGGCTGTCCCCTTCGTGTCCCTGGGGGTGCCCTGGGGGTGCCCAGGCTGTCCCCTAGGTGTCCCTGGGGGTACCCTGGCTGTCCCCTATGTGTCCCTGGGGTGCCCTGGCTGTCCCCTAGGTGTCCCTGGGGTGCCGTGGCTGTCCCCTAGGTGTCCCTGGAGGTGCCCTGGCTGTCCCCTAGGTGTCCCTGGGGGTGCCCTGGCATTCCCTGGGGTGCCCTGCCTGTCCCCTAGGTGTCCCTGGGGGTGCCCTGGCTGTCCCCTAGGTGTCCCTGGGGGTGCCCTGGCTGTCCTTGGGGTGCTCTGGCTGTCCCCTTGGTGTCCCTGGGGGGTGCCATGGCTGTCCCCTAGGTGTCCCTGGGGGTGCCCTGGAGGTCCCCTAGGTGTCCCTGGGGGTGCCCTGGGTGTCCCTGGGGGTGCCCTGGCTGTCCCTGGGGGTGCCCTGGCTATCGCCTAGGTGTCCCTGGGGGTGCCCTGGCTGTCCCCTAGGTGTCCCTGGGGGTGCCCTGTCTGTCCCCTGGGTGTCCGTGGGGGTGCCCTGGCTGTCCCCTAGGTGTCCCTGCCTCGCTCGTATCCTCGACTCCGCCTCCGGCGCCATGGTGACACCCCTCCCAATCTGGACCAGTATGGCCACACCCCCTCCCCTGGGGCCATTAGACCCATCCCAGTACAGACCAGTAAGGCACCGTGTGCCCACCATGGACCCCCACACGCCTGCCAGTTCGTCCCAGTCCACTCCCCGTCCATCCCAGTTCCCTCTGATCACCCTCCCAGTGCTCCCAGTCCATCCCAGTCCCGCAGGTGCTGGTGCTTGTGGCTTGATCAGCTGGTGCCTGTCCGCAACGTGGAGCGGGTCAAATGAGGCCTCAGGGCGAGGGGGGGGCGGATTTTGGGGGTCCTGGGGGTCCCGAGTTGTCCTGGAGGGGTTTGGGGGGTTTTGGGGGGTCTGCGGGGAGTCTCAAGGGGCTGCTGTGGGTGTTTTTGGGGGGGCTTCGGGAGGTTTGGGCGGCCCATTTGAGGCATCAAAGGAACCTGAGGAGGGTTTTGCGGGCTCCTGGAGGTCGGGGGGGCCCTGGGGGTGGTTTGGGGGGCACTGGGGGGATCCAGCCCGTGACCCCCCCCGTTTTTGACCCCCCCCCGAGCTGTTTCAGTCTCATCGACGCCCTCCTGAAGCCCAAGGGGGGGTGGGCGCTGGGCCCCCCCCGCTGCACCCTCCCCTGCCACCCCCGCGACGCCCTGCAGGTGAGGGACCCCCAAAAACCCCTCCCCAGACCCCAAATTCACCCCTGGGACCCCGAAAAACCCCCCAAACCTCTCCCCGGACCCCAAATTCACCCCTGAGGCCCCCAAAAAACCCCCAAACCCCTCCCCATGAACCCCAAATCCACCCTTGGGACCCCCCAAAACCTCCCCAGGACCCCAGATTCACACCGGGACCCCCAAATCCATCCCTTGGACCCCCAAAACCCCCAAATCCATCCCTGGGACCCCCCAAAACTCCCCTCCAAACCCCAAATTCACCCCTCGGACCTCCAGAATCCCTCCACAGGACCCCTCAGGGGTCGTTCCCGACGAAAAAGTGCGGGAAACGTGAGGGGAGAAAAAGGGCGGGAAACGTGAGGGGAGAAAAAGGGCGGGATCAAGTGGGGAGATCAGTGGAATATTGGGGGGGGTCAGTGACGCTGAGGAAGGATCAATGGAATATTGGGGGGGCATCAATGACATTGGGGGGGTCAGTGACACTCGGGTGGGGATCAATGATGCTGTGGGGGGGTCGATATCAGAGGTTATCAGAGGAAATCGCCGCCGCCGTCCTCCCGTGCCCAGAGCCCCGGCAGGACCCCAGCGCAGCTCCGGCTGCAGGCGGAGCAGGAGCGGCTCCTGCCGCCCGCAGCGATCCCGGTCCCGATCCCGACCGCAACGCCAGGTTGGGCCTCAGGCCCCGAGACCCACAGCCCGCCCGCCGGGGGGGGCCGCACCGCTCGGGAGCCGCAGCCGACACTGACAGGACCCGAACCAGAACGCCCGCTCCCATTCCCGGCCCCGCCTGGCTCCGCGCAGGGCCGCGAGCAACCTCGGCTCGGCTCGGCTCGGCTCGGCTCAGCTGCGAGGGGCGGGGCGGGGTCGCGTGCGATGGTCCCGCCCCCAAGCCGGGGCGTGCTCGGGTCGGAGCCGGGGCGGGCTCGGGGCGGAGCCGGGGCGGGCTCGGGGCGGAGCCGGGGCGGGCTCGGGGCGGATCCGGGGCGGGCTCGGGGCGGAGCCGGGGCGGGCTCTGGGCGGAGCCGGGTCGGGCTCGGGGCGTGGCCGGGGCGGGCTCGGGGCGGAGCCGGGGCGGGCTCGGGGTGGGCTCGGGGCGGAGCAGGGGCAGAGCCGGGGCGGGCTCGGGGCGGGGCCGGGGCGGAGCCGGGGCTCAGTGAGGCGGGGCCGGAGGCAGCCGGGGCCGGGCAGTACCGGGGGCGCGGCTTCAGGGGCGCGGGGCGGGTCCCAAGTGCACGGCGCCGGGACCCCACCGGGGCGTTCCTCACCGAGCCCATAGAGCAGCAGCTACTTCCGCCACCCTTTTGAATCCCCGCGATTGGCGGGCTCGCTGAGGCATCGGCAGTGCTGATTGGACAGCGGGCCCCGGGAACCGCCCCCGCCCCCCGGCCCGCGCTGAGGGCCCGGGGCCTCCGCCCTCAGACCGGCTCCGGCTCCAACCCGGCCCGGGCTCTGCTCCGGTCCCCCCGGCCCGCCCTGAGGGCCCGGGGGCTCTGCGCCGAGACCGGCCTTGCCCCTCCCCGCCTCGCCCTGTAGTAGATTTCTGTTTGGTTTGTGGGAAGAAACAGGTGTGAGAAGTGAGATTTGTGCTGGAGAGGTGCTGCTGGGAAGAAAGGATGGAGTAAATCTGCTCCAAGGATGTGCGATGAAGAATTCAGGGTCAGAGGTGGGCAGTATTTATAAACTGTCTCCATATTTCCCTGTATCTCTGGGTGTTTGGATTGAGCCTGGGATTGTCAGCTATGTTATAAACAAGCCAACCCGGCTACTGAACTCCCAATGAACGTTTGGAAACCCTTGCACAGAAAGACAAGGTAGTAATGATTCCAAAGGAGAAAATGTAAATGAAGGGTAACGATTGCTGGGAAATTTCCTTAGGAATTGTGAACCTCACACAAACGGAATTTAGGAGGTGGAATCCCAGTTTCAGCCTTGGGCACGTGCAGGAGAAGAGGGATCCTTATTCACAGCAAGGAAAGCCCGGTGCCCCAGTGTGTCAGTGCACACAGTGCAATGTCCAGGAAATGAGCAGCAGGGACTGGCAGCAGCTGCAGGTGAGAGCTGTCACAGGCTGATTGAGGGGACAGAGCAGCCCCAGGTGAGAGCTGTCACACTGATGAGGGGACAGAGCAGCCCCAGGTGAGAGCTGTCACACTGATGAGGGGACAGGTGTAAGCTGTAAAGGATAACGAGGGGGCGGGTCCTGCCAGCACTGCTTTAAGAGGGGAGCCCGAGCTCAGTTTGGCACGGAGCTGCGGGAGGAGAGGGGTTTATGCTGGGCTCCCAGGTGAGGCTCATGGAAGGATGGTGAGTTCATCTCACAGGGGCTGGGGGAGGCCTTGGGCGTGGAACATTACTTCAGGAGGTGCTGAGGGACAAACCTTTGTGCCGAGCAGCAGCAGCACAAAAGGTTGAAATAAGTTTTGGTTTGGCATGTAGTGATGGGATTGGCGTCTATGGTGTGCTAGTGTTATCTAAAGGTTTAAACTTTAATGTTTATTTTTAAAGCTTTAAGTTAATGAATTAATATAGGTTGCAAGACATGGGCTTTTTCCTTTTTATTTGGCTAGCGGGAGGCCTTTAACTTTGGGGGGGCTCTGAGTATATGTTCTGGAGTATTATTGAGGGGATTGGACGTGGGGTTGTTTTTATTATATTCAGTAGTTTGACTGGGGGTGATAAGAGTTGGCTTTTTTTGCTGGAATTTTTTTGGGGTTGTCTGTTTGAAAATTTATGTATTTATGCAGTTAAGTGTAGTGGTGTTTCCGGTGTAACTCTTCAGCTTATGTTATTGTTTGTGTGTTTGAGGTGGTCCACTTGTCTTACGCCCTGACCGATTGGCCAACAGATCTGCTGAGATCATACATCGATGTTTGTTTTATTTCTTGTAGCCGAATAAGAGACAGCAGCCCGGTGACAGCAGGAAATTCCCAGAGGGCGAGGCGGCCTTCTGTGGCACCCGACGTGGATTCTCATCCCCAGACGTCCAAGAGATAAGTGGAGGGTTCAGAGCCACAGAGGGGATGAAAGTGGAGTGCTGGGTCAGGACTTGTCAGGAGGGGTTTTTGAGTCAGGTTTGGAGATAGGGATGTCCAAGATGTGCCAATTGAGAGTACAGGTGTACCAGCCCGACCCAAACCCGAAGGAGTAGCCCTAAAGACATGCCCGTTTCCCTGAGTGCGGGTACAGGCAGGAGCCCTTATGCAGGACAATGCCAGAAGGCCTGGCTGCGAGGTGTAGGGCTCTAAAGAAGTTGGGTTTAGAAGGGGGGAGGTGTAGCCACACACACAGAGGCTGAGGTAAAGGACTCAAGGACTAGAGGACACACGGTGAAACTCAGGGGAGCAGGCTAGGATACAAGTCAGAGTACAGGTGTAGCGGCCCTCACAGCACTGCTACCAGCACACTTCCCCTGAGAGCAGGTGCAGGCAGCAGCCCTAGTGCAGGAACACACCAGAAGCTCTGACCTGTGCAGACACTGTCAGGCTAGGGCCAGGCAGGAAGCGATAGTGGGGAGCAGGATCCAGCAGGGCTGGGGATAACGGGGGTTTCCCGCCCCACCCACCCTGGGATTCCCTGTCTCTCCGCAGCCGGTGGAAGTGCTCCTGATTTCCCTCTCGAGGCGGCGGTTGGTAAGGCTTCGTGCCTTTTGCCACCGCAAAGAGTTCGGCTCTGTCAGCCTCTGCCCTGTCTCAGGGCCACGTTTAGGGTAGGCAGGGAACAACTGTGGATGTACCTGTCCTGCGTGCGGGACAGCTCTTGGGACCCTAACGGTGCAGAGCGTCCCCGGCTGCAAGGTCTAGGGCTCTGAAGAAGCAGGGTTCAGAAGGGGGGAGGTTACAGTGATGCACACAGAGGCTGAGGTAAAGGACTGAAGGACTAGAGAACACAGAGTGAAAATCAGGGGTACAGCCTAGGATACAAGTCAGAGTACAGGTATCCCGGTCCTCACAGTGCTGCTTCCAACACTGTTTCCCTGAGAGCAGGTGCAGGCAGCAATCCTAATGGCAAGGCAATGCCAGAAGTCCTGAGAGGTGCAGGCAGTAACCCTAAGCTAGGGCCAGGCAGGAAGTGACAGTGGTGGGGCCGAGTCCACAGGGTTGAGGTTCACCGGGGATGTCCACGCTGCGTTCCTGTCCTGCTCTGACCGGGGATGCTCACAGCCCTAATGGAGGCCACGGTGGGTGGGCTCAGTGCCAGTAATGCCTCTAAGGCTTTGGCGCTGCGAGCGTCAGCCTCCGAGCTCAGCTGAAGCACACACGGGGCCCGAGGACCCGGTCCTGCTTAAGAGACGGTGAGTAGCAGAGCTGCTGGTTTTTGGCTGATGTGCAGCTAAGATTATGCTTTGGTGTTTGGTTTTCTTTATTGTAGCTGACTAGGAGACAGCAGGCAAGTGACAGGAGGAATTTCCCAGAGGCATAGGCGGCCTTCTTTGGGACCCAGCGTGGATTCACCTCCCCAGACATCTGAGAGATAAGTGGAGGGCTCGGAACTAGGGAGAGGATGAAAGCGGGGTACCAGGGCAGGGGTCAGCGGGAGGGATTTTTTGAGTCGGGTTTGGAGATGGGGATGTCCCAGATGTGACCCCTTAGGCTACAATAAGGGAAAGTCTCATTCTGGATCACAGTGCTGAGGTGTGCAGGGCAGAGCAGTCCCAGGGTGTGTTGTGTCTGTTGTGCACTTTGTGTCTTTTGGGTGTCTTGTCTTTTCCTTTCGTCCTTTGAGGGGCCTGTCAAAACCTCTGGCATCAGTCTTAGCATTTCTGATCTCTGTGCTCCTCAGCCAGGTGCCTTTGTCTCAGCTGCTCGGACACTCATCAGAATCCATCTCTCTTCACAAGCA
The DNA here is from genome assembly GCF_029207755.1 of Chamaea fasciata. NCBI lineage: Eukaryota > Metazoa > Chordata > Aves > Passeriformes > Sylviidae > Chamaea > Chamaea fasciata. Next base: position 138,300 of record NW_027094176.1, read on the forward strand.
TCTAGTCCGATGCCTTTTCAGGTCTTGTTCTGAGCTGTACTGACAGCCGTGCACCGCCCTGATCCATTCCGGCGGGTTAGGTCTTGTGAGAATGCAAAGACAGGTCGAGGATTCTGACCGTAGGGTTCTCGGGCATCCATCTCTGCATTTCTTGGGATAAGTCATCCCGATGGCATCTTGTTCCTGCAGGGTTCTCTGAGCCTGGCCAGCTCACCTTCCTTCTCACCTCGGTCATCTCATTCCGAGTTCTCTGGACCCTCAGGGTCATTCTTCTTGCCAGAGTTTTCTGTCCTTGTTGTGTCCCCTCGTTTGTCCTGTGCTGTGTCACGGGTGTTGGTGTGTGTTTGGCCGGGAGCTGCTCTGCCTTGCTGCTCAGTCTGGGTGTAGGGGTACGAGGGTAATAGTGCCGGGGGCTTGAAATTTGTGATGTGGGGTGTAGTTAGACTGTAGAGGGTATTCCTAGATTGCCACAAGATGTCTGGAGCTGTCAAGGTATCCTGCAGCACTCTGACTTTTGTCCAAACTCTGTTTCAGATGCAGAGGGATGAAATCTGTGGCAGAGCCCCCCAGTCTGGGTGAGAGGGCTCCCCTGAGAAGGTCAGTCCCTGTTTCTGTTTGCAGGGGAGGTGTAAATGGTAGCCGTGTTACTGCTCTGTTCTTTGTCTTTATTTTTAGGTGGTGAAGCCGGATCTCAGCAGTCAAGCTGACGTGGGCGAGGTGAGCAGCGATGGGTGGACAGAAGCAGTTGCTATTGTTCAAGCCTCACTCGCTGGTGCAACTCTAAGCCTCCGTTATTGTGTGTTTTAGGGAGTCCACTCGCAGGAGGCCGAGCTCCCCTCTCACCAACGGGACGACAGACCCGCGTCACCTCACCCGTGAGCCCTCCGGGAGCGTTCCAGGAGTCTGTGATGGAGCCTTGATCTTCTCCTTGTGAAGGCCCCATCCAGGTAGTCTTGGATAACGGCCGAGGAGTTGAGGTGAGTCAGGGAGGAGAAGGAGGGATGGTCCCCTCAAGTTCCAGCGCTGCCACGTCACATTGTCTGCTCTTTACCCAGGCAGACCCTGCGACGCCGGCGTTGGCCTCTGAGCGCAGCTGAAGCACGGGGCCGAGGACACAGGCAAGCTTAGGAGACAGTGAGTAGCAGAATTGTCGGGTTTTGGGTGATGGGCTGCCAAGATTATGCTTTGATGTTTGGTTTTCTTTATTGTAGCTGTGTAGGAGACAACAGCCCAGCAACAGCAGGAATTTCCCTGAGGGAGAGGCGGCCTTCTTTGCCACCCAGCGTGGATTCACCTCCCTAGACGTCCGAGAGATAAGTGGAGGGCTCGGAGCCAGGGAGGGCTTGAAAGCGGGGTGTGGGATCAGGGGCCACCGGGAGGGATTTTTTGAGTCATTTTTGGTGACAGGGATGTCCAAGAAGTGACCGCTTAGGCTACAGAAAGTCTCATTCTGGATCAGAGTGCCGAGGTGTGCCGGGCAGAGCAGTCCTGGTGTGTGTTGTGTCACTTGTCTGTTATGCACTCTGTCTGTTTGGTGTCTTGTCTTTTCCTTTTGTCCTTTGAGGGGCCTATCAAAACCCCTGGCATCAGTCTTAGCATTTCTGATCTCTGTGCTCCTCAGCCAGGTGCCTTTGTCTCAGCTGCTCGGACACTCATCAGAATCCATCTCTCTTCACAAGCATCCAGTCCGATGCCTTTTCAGGTCTTGTTCTGAGCTGTACTGACAGCCGTGCACCGCCCTGATCCATTCCGGCGGGTTAGGTCTTGTGAGAATGCAAAGGCAGGTAGAGGATTCTGACCGTAGGATTCTCGGGCATCCATCTCTGCATTTCTTGGGATAAGTCATCCCGATGGCATCTTGTTCCTGCAGGGTTCTCTGAGCCTGGCCAGCTCACCTTCCTTCTCACCTCGGTCATCTCATTCCGAGTTCTCTGGACCCTCAGGGTCATTCTTCTTGCCCAGAGTTTTCTGTCCCTGTTGTGTCCCCTCGTTTGTCCTGTGCTGTGTCACGGGTGTTGGTGTGTGTTTGGCCCGGAGCTGCTCTGCCTTGATGCTCAGTCTGGGTGTAGGGGTAATAGGATAATAGTGCTGGGGGCTTGAAATTTGTGATGTGGAGTGTAGCAGGGCTGTCGAGGGTATTCCTAGATTTCCACAAGATATGTGGAGCTGTCAAGGTATCCTGCAGCACTCTGACTGTTGTTCTGACTTTCTTTCAGATGCAGGTGGATGAAATCTGTGGCAGAGCCCCCCATCCTGGGTGAGGGGGCTCCCCTGAGAAGGTCGGTCACTGTTTTGATTTGCAGGGGAGGTGTAAATGGTGGCCGTGTTACAGCTCTGTTCTTTGTCTTTATTTTTAGACCAGACCCTGCGACGCCGGCGTTGGCCTCTGAGCGCAGCTGAAGCACAGGGCCGAGGACACAGGCAAGCTTAGGAGACTGTGAGTAGCAGAATTGCTGGTTTCTGGCTGATGTGCTGCTAAGAGCACAGGGTCACGTTTAGTTCTCTTTATTGTAGCTGACGAGGAGACACCAGCCTGGTCACAGCAGGAATTTCCCCGAGGGAGAGGCAGCCTTCTTTGGGACCCGGCGTGGATGCACCTCCCCAGACATCTGAGAGATAAGTGGAGAGCTCAGAGCCGTAGAGGGCATGAAAGAAGAGTGTGGGGTCACTAGCAAGGTTTTTTGAGTCAGGTTTGAAGACAGGGATGTCTAAGCTGTGACCCCTTAGGTTTCATCCAGGGAGAGTCTCATTCTGGATCACAGTGCCGAGGTGTGCAGGGCAGAGCAGTCCTGGTGTGTGTTGTGTCTGTTGTGCACTCTGTGTCTTGGGTGTCTTGTGTGTGCTGTCTTTTCCCTTAGCCCTTCAGGGGCCTGTCAAAACCTCTGGCATCAGTCTTAGCATTTCTGATCTCTGTGCTCCTCAGCCAGGTGCCTTTGTCTCAGCTGCTCGGACACTCATCAGAATCCATCTCTCTTCACAAGCATCCAGTCCGATGCCTTTTCAGGTCTTGTTCTGAGCTGTACTGACAGCCGTGCACCGCCCTGATCCATTCGGCGGGTTAGGTCTTGTGAGAATGCAAAGACAGGTCGAGGATTCTGACCGTAGGATTCTCGGGCATCCATCTCTGCATTTCTTGGGATAAGTCATCCCGATGGCATCTTGTTCCTGCAGGGTTCTCTGAGCCTGGCCAGCTCACCTTCCTTCTCACCTCGGTCATCTCATTCCGAGTTCTCTGGACCCTCAGGGTCATTCTTCTTGCCAGAGTTTTCTGTCCCTGTTGTGTCCCCTCGTTTGTCCTGTGCTGTGTCACGGGTGTTGGTGTGTGTTTGGCCGGGAGCTGCTCTGCCTTGATGCTCAGTCTGGGTGTAGGGGTACGAGGGTAATAGTGCCGGGGGCTTGAAATTTGTGATGTGGGGTGTAGTTAGACTGTAGAGGGTATTCCTAGATTGCCACAAGATGTCTGGAGCTGTCAAGGTATCCTGCAGCACTCTGACTTTTGTCCAAACTCTGTTTCAGATGCAGAGGGATGAAATCTGTGGCAGAGCCCCCCATCCTGGGTGAGAGGGCTCCCCTGAGAAGGTCAGTCCCTGTTTCTGTTTGCAGGGGAGGTGTAAATGGTAGCCGTGTTACAGCTCTGTTCTTTGTCTTTATTTTTAGGTGGTAAAGCCGGATCTCAGCAGTCAAGCTGACGTGGGCGAGGTGAGCAGCGATGGGTGGACAGAAGCAGTTGCTATTGTTCAAGCCTCACTCGCTGGTGCAACTCTAAGCCTCCGTTATTGTGTGTTTTAGGGAGTCCACTCGCAGGAGGCCGAGCTCCCCTCTCACCAACGGGACGACAGACCCGCGTCACCTCACCCGTGAGCCCTCCGGGAGCATTCCAGGAGTCTGTGATGGAGCCTTGATCTTCTCCTTGTGAAGGCCCCATCCAGGTAGGCTTGGATAACGGGCGAGGAGTTGAGGTGAGTCAGGGAGGAGAAGGAGGGATGGTCCCCTCAAGTTCCAGCGCTGCCACGTCACCTTGTCTGCTCTTTACCCAGGCAGACCCTGCGACGCCGGCGTTGGCCTCTGAGCGCAGCTGAAGCACGGGGCCGAGGACACGGGCAAGCTTAGGAGACAGTGAGTAGCAGAATTGTCGGGTTTTGGGTGATGGGCTGCCAAGATTATGCTTTGATGTTTGGTTTTCTTTATTGTAGCTGTGTAGGAGACAACAGCCCAGCAACAGCAGGAATTTCCCTGAGGGAGAGGCGGCCTTCTTTGCCACCCAGTGTGGATTCACCTCCCTAGACGTCCGAGAGATAAGTGGAGGGCTCGGAGCCAGGGAGGGCTTGAAAGTGGGGTGTGGGATCAGGGGCCACCGGGAGGGATTTTTTGAGTCATTTTTGGTGACAGGGATGTCCAAGAAGTGACCGCTTAGGCTACAGAAAGTCTCATTCTGGATCAGAGTGCCGAGGTGTGCAGGGCAGAGCAGTCCTGGTGTGTGTTGTGTCACTTGTCTGTTGTGCACTCTGTCTGTTTGGTGTCTTGTCTTTTCCTTTCGTCCTTTGAGGGGCCTGTCAAAACCTCTGGCATCAGTCTTAGCATTTCTGATCTCTGTGCTCCTCAGCCAGGTGCCTTTGTCTCAGCTGCTCGGACACTCATCAGAATCCATCTCTCTTCACAAGCATCCAGTCCGATGCCTTTTCAGGTCTTGTTCTGAGCTGTACTGACAGCCGTGCACCGCCCTGATCCATTCCGGCGGGTTAGGTCTTGTGAGAATGCAAAGACAGGTCGAGGATTCTGACCGTAGGATTCTCGGGCATCCATCTCTGCATTTCTTGGGATAAGTCATCCCGATGGCATCTTGTTCCTGCAGGGTTCTCTGAGCCTGGCCAGCTCACCTTCCGTCTCACCTCGGTCATCTCATTCCGAGTTCTCTGGACCCTCAGGGTCATTCTTCTTGCCCAGCGTTTTCTGTCCCTGTTGTGTCCCCTCGTTTGTCCTGTGCTGTGTCACGGGTGTTGGTGTGTGTTTGGCCGGGAGCTGCTCTGCCTTGCTGCTCAGTCTGGGTGTGGGGGTAATAGGATAATAGTGCTGGGGGCTTGAAATTTGTGATGTGGAGTGTAGCAGGGCTGTCGAGGGTATTCCTAGATTTCCACAAGATATGTGGAGCTGTCAAGGTATCCTGCAGCACTCTGACTTTTGTCCCAACTTTCTTTCAGATGCAGAGGGATGAAATCCGTGGCAGAGCCCCCCATCCTGGGTGAGGGGCTCCCCTGAGAAGATCGATCGCTATTCAAGGTGAGAGTCACATATTTCACATTTTTTGGCACTCCAGTGCAGGCCACCTGCATTTACAGCTTGAAACAGGTGAGTCCCTTGGTAACCCCTGGGCAGCAGCTGGAGCCTGCTCCGGGCTGGGCTGAGGGAGCAAACACTTGTGGCTGACACAGCTCCACACTGGGGGTACTTGGGAAAACACCTGCCTTGTCCTGGATTGGTTTTTTTTTTGAGCTTTTGACAAGGTTTTAGTCATCACCTTGGTAAAAATAAATGGTAAGGACTGAAAACATGAGAGGCTGGCAGGTTATATGCACGAAAGACAACTTTTTTTTTCTTAAATATTTGTGCAACCTATATCTTAATTTTGAGACTCTTTTTTGGTCAACTTTATTGTAAAACCCCCTTATTTTCAAGTTAGCTGCTTCAATAATGAATTTGTTTTACAAATACCCGCTAATGTCCGAAGGTTAAAGCACTAACACCAACATCCCACCTCTTTTATTTTTGCAGCAAAATTTTATCTTTACTAAACTTGAAACTTGATGTTTTTGCAGGTAGTAAGTTAAAGAAGGTGTTTATCTGCCCATCACTGATAGTCAGGGTCATGAAGAAATTGCTCTAGTGTTCTAAAATAAATGCAGATTTTTAGGCCTCTCCCATTCTCTCTGACTAGCAGCATGTGAATTGATTTTTGATCTCCTTTCTGTTGGTGTCTGTGGGTTTTAAGCTGCATGGAGAAGGTGTCTGTGGACATGGCACCCAGGGAATGGTGCTGGGAAGGGCAGGATGGAAAGGAGCTGCTCAGGAATCCAGAGCAGCAGTGGAGTGGGAGCTGGTGCTGCTGCCTCAGTCACACCCTCCTGGACAGTCTGTGCAGTGATAATATTCCTACTTTCCTTCCTGAACCTGGGGTTGGAGGAGAACATGAGTCTTGGCATTGTTGGAAAAGGGAACTCCAGGGAAAAACTGCTGTTTGTGTCCTCAGAGAGCAGTGGGAAGAGCCTGGGAGAAATCCTGGCTGGCTGAGGGATCCTTGTGTCCCCTCAGGAATAAATCCCTGCGTCTCCTCAGACCTGCTGGTTTGCAGTAGAGTTTGGGCACCTTTCGCTGCAGCTGTGGTTCTTAATAACTGGAAGTCCATGGATTGCTGGGCGATTCCCATAAGTTCTCCTATTTTGTAGGAGCTGCACGGTGAGGTCAGCATTCTGATGGAGGCCCTGGCACAGCTGCCAAGGGCAAGGAACGTGGAGCATCCCGGGGCTTCTCCCACCCGAGTTTCTCCCGGAGCGTGCTGCGTGTCGTGCCGGATGTTTAACCCGGGTTTGGGGTGTTCTCCTGCAGTCCCAGCTCTGACTGCTGCCCCCGAGCCCCGGCCTTGCTCGGTCCCAGCACTGAACCTGGCAGGTGGGTGTGCTTTTCCAGCCCTTGAATCCCACGGGCAATCCCAGATTCCCGGAGCTCCCCGAGGCACAGCCTGGCCTCCCTCCCTGGGAGCTGCATTTCAGTCTGCCTGGACCAAGGCCATCCTGTTTGAGACTTTATTCCTGTTGCTTTTCCTCTTCCAGGTTGTGGGCAAAAAGGAGAGAGCCAGTAGGAAGTGAAGCCACTGGAAGGCCTTATCCCAGTCCAAGGTTGGATAGGAGTAACTGGACCTGTTGAATTCCCACTTCCCTTTAAATTAGAGCAGAGGAAGCAGATTTTAAATCATCATTCCATGAACTTTCACCAACTTCATGACTCTTGCAGAAGTTTTCAATGTTAGAAATTCCTGAGCTTGTTTTCCAGGCAAGCTTGGATTTAGATGTTATTCCTTCCTTTTATTTGAAGGAATAACTCTGATTTTCTCTCTGATTTTAGTAAGGGAATATTTATTTATTCCAATTTTCCATCCTAATTGGAATTTTTGCACCTTGTAGAGCACATTTCCAAGGAAATTTACCCAATTAATGTTGGTAAATCAGGAATTGTCCAGCACCATCTCCACAAAATTCTGTGAATTCCCAAGAAAACGTTGAAGTATTTATTTGCCATGATTCATCTCTTTGTAAAGTTCAATTTACTGCATTTTTAATTACATAAATGCCATTAAAACCTGAATCCAGGCCTAGCTGCTGTTCCTTGGACACAGGGGGCTGGTTCTTTCCTACCTTGGCACATTTGGGTGTTTGTCCAAAATGAGCTTCCCACTAAAATAGAATTTGTTTCCAAGCAAAAGTGGGAATTGTCTAGAAAACCTTCTGTTCTGGGGGGCACTGGGTTTGTTTCCCTTATTGCTGCATAATTGAGGAAAGCCATGGTGCTTTTTTAGGCAGTGGCAGGAGGTGAAAGCTGCATTTATTTAATTTTGTATTTTATTTCTTGTTATTTTTGTATTTTTATGCTCTTTTGTTGTGGTTTCTCATGTTGCGTTTTGTGGTTTTTCAAAGACTTTTTCTTCCGTTTTTTAATTTTTATATTTTTTTCTTTAGCTATTTATTTACTTGTTAAAACTACTTTTAGTTTTTTATTTTAATTTTTTGTTTAAATTTTTTTTTCCACTTTTTTGTTACTTTGAAATTTTTTTCTTTTGGTATTTTAATTTTATTTATTATTTTCTATAGTTTTGGTTTATTTTTTCATGTTTTCTTTGTTCCTTTTTTTTTTCCCCATACTCTTTCTTCCCCCGGGCGCCTGGGGGTTTGGCTGTTGGCAAGAAAGATGAGAAATGACCTCGGTGCCCGCTGGACGTCGGGATGTCATAGAGAGCGCAGTTGGCAAAAGCTCTGTATTTTCTGCTCCATAAAACTCCTGAAGGGAGAAAGCTGTGACCACCGTGGTGCCGTTTTTTCCTTCCCAGCCCCGACCAGGTCTCCTCCTACCCGTGCACAGTGTTACCAGAAGCAGCCTGCTGTCCAGGCTGTCGAGGCGTATTTCAGAGGGGGCAATAAAAACAAAGTAGACGTTTTATTTTGAACTCTCCGACCCTGCTTGTTTATTAGCAAAGAACTCCAAAACAAAGCGAACAAAAAAAGAAAACCCACAAACTAAACTCCCCCGCAACCCACCAAAAAAAAACCATAGAGAAAGAGAAAACATGCCCATATTATTTGAATAAAGATTAAAACTTTACCCCTTAGAAAACCAGGCTCATTTAATTCAAATTAATTGTGTTTCTGATGTGTTAGGTTAATGAATTCATCTAGTGTAAAATATCGTTTAAAATATAAACAAACGAATTAAAAAATAATGAAAAAGAAAAATAACAAAAAGTATAGGATATGAAAAATAATATAAATAATAAATACACAATATATTATTACATACTACACGTTTTATAAATATATATAATATACATAATATAAACATCTATAATGTACATAATCATGATATTTCAATGAAATGTATTATTATTTATAACATTACATAATAAATAATAAATTATTTTATATATAACTTTCTATACTTAATATATATAATAAATATAATAGTATAATAAACATAATACATGATGTATAATGTACATAATATAAAAGCTGAATTGTAATGATTAATGTAAATATCAGAATCACAAAGATAAAAAATATTGAAATAGAGCCTGAACGAAAGGCTTTTTTGTTTCGGTCTGGTTGCTGGCAGGGTTCTCGCAGGTGTGCTCGGGGGTCTTTTGGGCCATTTATTCCGGAGGCTGTTCGGAAGGGCATTCCTGGGCACGTTCGTTTATGGCTCCGCTCCGCGCCGCCGCGCGGCAGTGCTGCCACCCTGTGGGCAGAGAGCGGTAGTGCAGCTTCCCCCCCGCCCGGCCCGCCCGATCTGTGCGGCAATGCTGCCACCGTGTGGGCAAACAGCGGTAGTGCAGCTGTCCCTCCCGCCCGTCCCGCCTGATCTGTGCGGCAATGCTGCCATCGTGTGGGCAAACAGCGGTAGTGCAGCTGTCCCTCCCGCCCGTCCCGCCTGATCTGTGCGGCAATGCTGCCACCCTGTGGGCAAAGAGCGGTAGTGCAGCTGTCCCCCCCCGCCCGTCCCCGACGCGCGTGGCAGCCCCGCATTGTGAGCTCGGGGGCGGCGCTGCCGCCCGCCCGCCCGCCCGCAGCTCGGGGCCGAAAGGGAGGGAAAAAGGCAAGGAGCCCGGGCTCGTGGCAGCCGGCTGCCTGCGCGCGCCACCCGGACCCCGGAGCCGTCCGGGCGCGATTTTCCGCGGCGTCTGCGGGTGTGCGGACACGGGATGGGGGCGCAGCGGCGCCGCGGGCGGCAGTCCATTGAGTCAGGCGCTTGTGTGAGCGGCCGAGGGGGCATTTTAGTGGGTTCCACTACCAAGATGGCGGCGAGACGCGAGGCGCCTGACCTTCTAAAAAGGGCGGCCAAAAGGGCGGGAAAAATAAGGACCCTATAGGTGTTTATGCAGCTGCCTGCACAAAACCCCGACTACGGCGCCGCCCGGGGGCAATTTTCCGCGGCGTTTCCAGGTGTGGGGACACGGGCCGTGTGCTCAGTCGCGACGCGCTTGCGTTCGGATTCGTGGATTTAGTCAGGCGTCTGTGTAAACACCTGGCGGAGGCCTATGCCGAGCCACAAAGAACATGGCGGCCGGGACGGAAGTGGCCTCAGGAGCAACCAAGATGGCGGCAAGGAAAAGCGGAAGTCACGCGTCGCCCCTCACAAAATGGCGCCGAGGCGCGAGGCGCCCGACCTTCCAAAAAGGGCGGCCAAAAGGGCGGGAAAAAATAAGGACCCTGTAGGCGTTTACGCAGATGCCTGCACAAAAACCCCGACTACAGCGCCGCCCGGGCGCAATTTTCCGCGGCGTTTCCAGGTGTGTAGACACCGGCCATGTGCTCATCCGCGCCGCCTCCGGGTTCGGATTCGTGGATTTAGTCAGGCGTCTGTGTAAACACCTGCCGGGGGCCTTAGCGGTGCCGCAAAAAAGATGCCGGCGGGACCGGAAGTGGCCTCAGACGCAACCAAGATGGCGGCAAGGAAGGGCGGAATGCTCGTGGGGCTCATCGCGGCCGAAAATCACCGAGTGCAGCTCACACCCTGCAATGGCAAAAGCTGTTTTATTAAAACTCAGCCGAGAATTTTCCTCTTATTTCCAGGTCACAGGATATACTGAGCCTGAGAGGGATCCTAAAATCTGACTCTCAAGCAGACGGACCGTTTGAGAATCGAACTCAGCACCTTGGCATTACCCGGACTCTGCTCCAAGCAGCTGAACCAATCTCTGCATTATGGGGATGGACCTCCATAGGATGGCAACGCTTGGCCCCACTAAGGTAAGTGCAGTGCCGCCTTCTCTGCCAAAGCTGCTTCACACAGCAGCCCCTGGAATGGCTCGAGGGCAGAAGTGGCTGGCAGGTCACGACAGCACAAAGCTCTTCCAGTGACGCTGATTTCCTGTCCTTTCCAGGATTTACTCAACAGCTGCCGTAAAAGTACTTACACAAAGTCTCTTTCTGGGCGGAAAGGAGCAGGACAAGTCCTGAGGCTTCCCTTCTTCCACGGCCAAAGTTCTGGAGAGAGGCAGGGCCGGTCCCACCCGCACAGGGGCGTTTCCTGCAGGTGAGTGTTGCCGGGCCAAACTGATGGCAGCTGCTGAGGCCGGGGCTGCTTTTCTGGCCGGAGGCCTCGGTGCCCCCCCGTGCCGCCTGCAGTGTCCCTCGGTGTTTCCTGCAGGTGTCCCGGGTGCCCGGAGGCGCAGGGAGGAAGGAGGCCGGCAGCCCCAGCGGGGCCAGCAGCCCTGGGGTGATGTGCAGGGGAGGAGCTGTGTCTGCGGGGCCCCGCCCGTGGCAGCGGCGGCCAAACGCAGGGCCCGGGGCCGGGCTCGGGGCTGGCACGGACACGGCCCCGGGGCTGCCGCGGCTCCTCGGCCAGGGGCTGCTCCCACCGGGCACGGGGAGATGCTGCAGCCCGGACAGAGGCACCCACAGCCCAAGAGCTCCCCAGGGAACAGCTGGCATTGCCCGGGAACGGCGGCTCGGGCTGTCTGCAGAGGGGCTCAGACAGCAATTCCCACCTCCCGGAGCTCCCACACAGTTGCCAGGGATGTCCTGGCCACCCCAAATCCCCTCCCTTTCAGCCTGAGGACATCACCCATCGGCAGCATTAAAGCCAAGGTGCTCCTCTCTCACAGAAATTAAATCCAGAGCAACGGCCCTCGGAGATGCCTCAAAATCAAAGGTTTGAGTGGGATGGAGTTTCGTTTGGATGAAGTCTGGACTTTTCCAGGGAGCCAGCCGGAGTGCAGCAGTGATGGAAAGCTTTTGCAGGTGGGTCCCACTGGAGGTGTGCTGAAGGCAGGGATGGGCATCCCTTGCCTGAGGGAAAGGCACTTGCAGAGGCCACTGCTGGGGCTCGGAAAGGAGCTGAGCTCCTGCAGGGAGCTGTGTCCTCCCGAGGGCACAGGGGCTGCCTCAGCACAGGCCGGCCAGTGCCTTCTCCTGCTCTGAAACATCACCTGGAGCCCGAGCTCAGGGGGTGGCTGAATTCCAGGGAAATCTGACAGGTGACCCCCAGGGGATGAGGGTTAGAATTAACCAAATCTATGGAATAGAAACCTATCCTGTCCCCATCCTGCTGAGCTTCCTTGGAAGCTCTGCTGGTTCCTGACACATCTGGCATTCAAGCAGCAGCTCTGCGTGGGAATATCCATGCTCTGTGAGGCACTGTGAGGTTATTGCAGCAGGAACTGAGCAGGGAATTCGGGGCCGTGGGTATAATTCATCTAAACTAGCAAAGGTGACAATGAACCTCAAATCTGGGCACCACACAGAGAACAATCTTTGTGCTGCCCTGTCAGCTCAAGCCCCTGGGCTGGGAAGTTTTGGGAGTCAAACATATGGAATGATAAAAGTCACAGCAACTGGTGTCACCCCGAGGGACAGTCCAAGTCCCAGACAATTCCTCTGCAGTCCCCTGGGGGGGAAAACACCCTCTGTCTGCCAGGAGCCCTGACTCTGTTTCTCCTATCAGCTGTGTTGGGCTTTAAGAACTTGAAATAACTTTGAAGCCAAAGAAATCACCTTTTCCTTCTGGTTTGATTGTGTTTTTTTTGTTGTTTTTTTTTTTTTTTTTTTCTTTCAGATGCTGGACTTGCTTCTGTGGATGTGTGCTGAGCTCTGGCTGCAGGGGACTGTCAGGCCTGAATGGCTGTGAGTTTGTGTTCTTCTCGCTGGGGAAGCAGAAATAATTATTAATTAGACTGCAGAAATGTTTTCAGAAACCTTTCCCCTTTCCTGCCCTTTGCTGGTGGATCTTCTCTTTCTGCCTTTGACTTTACAAAGCTGTTCCCTGATGTCAATTCCCCTGCCTGAATTCCTTGCAGCTCCTAGCTGGGAAAAACTGGGATGATGTCCTAGGGATGTTCTTAGGGGAGGACAGAGGTGAGATTTTTGCTTGTATTTTTCTAATATTTTCTAAAATTTCAGGGAGCTGCTCCTGCTCCTGCCCCTAATCCTGCTGCTGCTGCACAAGTGGAGCCTTGTCAGCGAAGACCTGCATCTGCAGGAGGCCCCGCAGGCCCTGGCTGGGAAGTGCCAAAACAAAGAAGTGATCAGTAAGTGCTGAACTGCTTCCAGGAGGGCATATTTTGTTGCAGCCGTTACAGACCAACCGTGTGGTGCTGGTGACTTTGTGTGAGTTGCTTTATTAAAGCCAATCGTTGGTAAGGGTTTTGAGCCTGCCTTGGAGAGCACTTGGAGCTCTGGGTGCCCTGGCTTTCCCCTAGGTGGCCCTGGGGGCGCCCTGGCTGTCCCCTAGGTGTCCCTGGGGTGCTCTGGCTGTCCCTGGGGTTGCCCTGGCTGTCCCCTAGGTGTCCCTGGAGTGCCCTGGCTGTCCCCTAGGTGTCCCTTGGGGTCCACGGGCTGTCCCCTAGGTGTCCCTTGGGGGGACCTGACTGTCCCTAGGATGCCCTGGCTGTCCCCTAGGTGTCCCTGGGGGTGCCCTGGCTGTCCCCTAGTTGTCCCTGGGGTGCCCTGGCTGTCTCTTAGGTGTCCCTGGGGGTGCCCTGGCTGTCCCTTAGGTGTCCCAGGGCTGCCCTGGCTGTCTTTTAGGTGTCCCTGGGGGTGCCCTGACTGTCCCCTAGGTGTCCCTGTGGGGGCCCTGGCTGTTCTCGGGGTGCCCTGACTGTCCCCTAGATGTCCCTGGCATTCCCCAAGGCGTGCCTGCGGGTGACTTGGCTGTCCCCTAGGAGTCCCTGGGGGTGCCCTGCCTGTCCCCTAGGGGTACCTTGTCTGTCCCTGGGGGGGCCCTGGCTGTCCCTGTGGGGGCCCTGGCTGTCTTCCTAGGTGTCCCTGGGGGTGCCCTGGCTGTCCCATAGGTGTCTCTGGGGTGCCCTGGCTGTCCCCTAGGTGTCCCCGGGGATGCCCTGGCTATCCCTGGGGGTGTCCTGGCTCTCCTTGGGGTGCCCTGGCTGTCCCTTATGTGTCCCTGGGGGTGCCCAGGGTGTCCCTGGGGTGCCTTGCTGTCCCCTAGGTGTCCCTGGGGGTGCCCTGCCTGTCCCCTAGGTGTCCCTTGGGGTGTCCTGGCTGTCCCCTAGGTGTCCCTGGGGGTGCCCTGGGTGTCCCTGTGGGTGCCCTGGCTGTCCCTGGGGTACCTAGGCTTTCCTTTAGGTGTCCGTAGGGGTGCCCTGGCTGTCCCTTTGGTGTCCCTGGAGGTGCCCTTGCTGTCCCTTGGGGGGCCCTGGGTGTCCCTGAGGGGGCCCTGGCTGTCTTCTAGGTGTCCCTGGGGGTGCCCTGGCTGTCCCCTAGGTGTCCCAGGGCTGCCCTGGATGTCCCATAGGTGTCGCTGGGGTGCCCTGGCTGTCCCCTAGGTGTCCTTGGGGATGCCCTGGTGTCCCTGGGGGTGCCCTGCCTGTCCCCTAGGTGTCCCTGGGGGTGCCCTGGGTCTCCCTGTCAGGGCCCTGGCTGTCCCTTATGTGTCCCTAGGGGTACCTTGTCTGTCCCTGGGGGGGCCCTGGCTGTTCCTGTGGGGGCCCTGGCTGTCCCCTAGGTGTCCCTGGGGTGCCCTGGCTGTCCCTGGGGTACCCAGGCTTTCCTTTAGGTGTCCCTAGGGGTGCCCTGGCTGTCCCTTAGGTGTCCCTGGAGGTGCCCTTGCTATCCCTTGGGGGGCCCTGGCTGTCTTCTAGGTGTCCCTGGGGGGCCCTGGCTGTCCCCTAGGTGTCCCTGGGGTGCCCTGGCTGTCCCTGGGGTGCCCAGGCTTTCCTTTAGGTGTCTCTGGGGGTGCCCTGGCTGTTCCTTAGGTGTCCCTAGGGGTGCCCTGGCTGTTCCTTAGGTGTCCCTGGGGTGCCCTGGGTGTCCCTGTGGGTGCCCTGGCTGTCCCCTAGGTGTCCCTGGGGTGCCCTGGCTGTCCTTTAGGTGTCCCTGGGGGTGCCCTGGCTGTCCCCTAGGTGTCCCTGCCTCGCTGGTATCCTCGACTCCGCCTCTGGCGCCATGGTGACACCCCTCCCAGTCTGGACCAGTGTGGCCACACCCCCTCCCCTGGGGCCATTGGACCCATCCCAGTACAGACCAGTAAGGCACCGTGTGCCCACCATCGACCCCCACACGCCTGCCAGTTCGTCCCAGTCCACTCCCCGTCCATCCCAGTTCCCTCTGATCACCCTCCCAGTGCTCCCAGTCCATCCCAGTCCCGCAGGTGCTGGTGCTTGTGGCTTGATCAGCTGGTGCCTGTCCGCAACGTGGAGCGGGTCAAATGAGGCCTCAGGGGGAGGGGGGGCGGATTTTGGGGGGTCCTGGGGGTCCCGAGTTGTCCTGGAGGGGTTTGGGGGGCACTGGGGGGTTCCAGCCCGTGACCCCCCCCCGTTTTTGACCCCCCCCCCCCCGAGCTGTTTCGGTCTCATCGACGCCCTCCTGAAGCCCAAGGGGGGGTGGGCGCTGGGCCGCCCCCGCTGCCCCCTCCCCCTGCCACCCCCGCGACGCCCTGCAGGTGAGGGACCCCCAAAAACCCCTCCCCAGACCCCAAATTCACCCCTGGGACCCCAAAAAACCCCCAAAACCTCTCCCCGGACCCCAAATTCAGCCCTGAGGCCCCAAAAAACCCCCAAAAACCCCTCCCCATGAACCCCAAATCCACCCCTGGGACCCCCCAAAACCTCCCCAGGACCCCAGATCCACCCCGGGACTCCCAAATCCATCCCTTGGACCCCCAAAAACCCCCAAATCCATCCCTGGGACCCCCCAAAACCTCCCTCCAAACCCCAAATTCACCCCTCGGACCTCCAGAATCCTTCCACAGGACCCCTCAGGGGTCGTTCCCCACGAAAAAGGGCGGGAAACGTGAGGGGAGAAAAAGGGCGGGAAACGTGAGGGGAGAAAAAGGTCGGGAAACGTGAGGGGAGAAAAAGGGCGGGATCAAGTGGAGGGGATCAATGGAATTTTGGGGGGGGTCAGCGATGCTGAGGAAGGATCAATGGAATATTGGGGGGGCATCAATGACATTGGGGGGGTCAGTGACACTCGGGTGGGGATCAATGATGCTGTTGGGGGATCGATATCAGCTCGGGGGGCGGCCATGGGTTTTTGGGGGGCCGCAACGCAGGCATCCGAGCTGGGTTTGGAGCGGGGAGGCCCCTTCAACCTCTGGGGGGGCCCTGGCTGTCCCCTGGCTGTACCTGGGGGTGCCCTGGCTGTCCCCTAGGTGTCCCTGGGGTGCCCTGGCTTTCCCTGGGGTGCCCTGGCTGTCCCCTAGGTGACCCTGGGGTGCCCTGGCTTTCCCTGGGGTGCCCTGGCTGTCCCCTAGGTGTCCCTGGGGCTGCCCTGGCTGTACCCTGGGGGTCCCTGGCTGTCCCATAGGTGTCCCTAGGGGTGCCTTGTCTGTCCCTGGGGGGACCCTGGGGGTACCCTGGTGTCCCTGGGAGGGCCCTGGCTGTCCCCTAAGTGTCCCTGGGGGTGCTCTGGTGTCCCTGGGGATGCCCTGGCTGTCCCCTAGCTGTCCCTGGGGTGCCCTGGGTGTCCCTGGGGTGCCCTGGCTGTCCCCTATGTGTCCCTGGGGGCGCCCTGGCTGTCCCTGGGGTGCCCTGGCTGTCCCCTAGGTGTCCCTGGGGTGCCCTGGCTGTCCCCTTGGTGTCCCTGAGGGTGCCCTGGCTGTCCCATAGGTGTCCCTGGAGGTGCCCTGGCTGTCCCCTTGGTGTCCCCGGGGATGCCCTGGCTATCCCTGGGGGTGCCCTGGGTGTCCCTGGGGTGCCCTGGCTGTCCCTGGTGTGCCCTAGCTGTCCCCTACGTGTCCCTGGGGGTGCCCCGGCTGTCCCTGGGGGTGCCCAGGCTGTCCCCTAGGGGTCCATGGGGGTACCCTGGCTGTCCCCTATGTGTCCCTGGGGGCGCCCTGGCTGTCCCTGGGGCGCCCTGGCTGTCCCCTAGGTGTCCCTGGGGTGCCCTGGCTGTCCCCTTGGTGTCCCTGGGGGTGCCCTGGCTGTCCCATAGGTGTCCCTGGAGGTGCCCTGGCTGTCCCCTTGGTGTCCCCGGGGATGCCCTGGCTATCCCTGGGGGGGCCCTGGCTGTCCCTGGGGTGCCCTAGCTGTCCCCTAGGTGTCCCTGGGGGTGCCCTGGCTGTCCCCTTGGTGTCCCTGGGGTACCCTGGCTGTCCCTTAGATGTCCCTGGGGGTGCCCTGGCTCTCCTTGGGGTGCCCTGACTGTCCCTTATGTGTCCCTGGGGGTTCCATGGTGTCCCTGGGGTGCCTTGCTGTCCCCTAGGTGTCCCTGGGGGTGCCCTGGCTGTCCCCTAGTTGTCCCTGGGAGTGCCCTGGCTGTCCCCTAGGTGTCCCTGGGGGTGCCCTGGGAGTGCCCTAGTTGTCCCTGGGAGTGCCCTGGCTGTCCCCTAGGTGTCCCTGGGGGTGCCCTGGCTGTCCCCTAGGTCTCCCTTGGGGTGTCCTGGCTGTCCCCTAGGTGTCCCTGGGGGTGCCCTGGGTGTCCTAGGGGTGCCCTTGGGGTGCCCTGGGTGTCCCTGTGGGTGCCCTGGGTTTCCCCTAGGTGTCCCTGGGGGTGCCCTTGCTGTCCCTGAAGTGCCCTGGCTGTCCCCTAGGTGTCCCTGGGGGTACCCTGGCTGTCCCCTTGGTGTCCCTGTGGGTGCCCTGGGGCGCCCTGGGCGTGCCCTTTCTGGCCCTGTGGGTGCCCTGGGTGTCCCTGGGGTGCCCTGGCTGTCCCCTCGGTGTCCCTGGGGGTGCCCTGGCTGTCTCCTAGGTGTCTCTGGGGGTGACCTGGCTGTCCCTGTGGGTGCCCTGCCTGTCCCCTTGGTGTCCTTGGGGGTGCCCTGGGTGTCCCTAGGGGTGCCCTGGCTGTCCTTAGGGTGCGGTGTCTGTGCGCTAGGTGTCCCTGGGGTGCCCTGGCTGTCCCCTAACGGTCCCTGGGGGTGCCCTGGCTGCCCCTGGGGTGCCCTGGCTGTCCCCTAGGTGTCCCTGGTGGTGCCCTGGCTGTCCCTGGGGATCCCTGGCTGTCCCCTAGGCGTGCCTGCGGGTGACCTGGCTGTCTTCTAGGTGGTCCTGGGGGTGCCCTGCCTGTCCCCTAGGTGTCCCTGGGGTGCCCTAGCTTTCCTTGGGGTGCCCTGGCTGTCCCCTAGGTGTCCTTGGGGATGCCCTGGTGTCCCTGGGGGTGCCCTGTCTGTCCCCTAGGTGTCCCTGGGGGTGCCCTGGGTGTCCCTGTCAGGGCCCTGGCTGTCCCTATGTGTCCCTAGGGGTACCTTGTCTGTCCCTGGGGGGGCCCTGGCTGTCCCTCTGGGGGCCCTGGCTGTCCCCTAGGTGTCCCTGGGGTGCCCTGGCTGTGCCTGGGGGTCCCTAGCTGTCCCCTAGGTGTCCCTGGGGTGCCCTGGCTGTCCCTGGGGGTGCCCTGGCTGTCCCCTAGGTGTCCCGGGGGTGCCCTGGCTGTCTTTTAGGTGTCCCTGGGGGTGCCCTGACTGTCCCCTAGGTGTCCCTGTGTGGGCCCTGGCTGTTCTCGGGGTTCCCTGACTGTCCCCTAGATGTCCCTGGCATTCGCCAAGGCGTGCCTGCGGGTGACTTGGCTGTCCCCTAGGAGTCCCTGGGGGTGCCCTGCCTGTCCCCTAGGGGTACCTTGTCTGTCCCTGGGGTGCCCTGGCTGTCCCCTAGGTGTCCCCGGGGATGCCCTGGCTATCCCTGGGGTGCCCTGGCTCTCCTTGGGGTGCCCTGGCTGTCCCTTATGTGTCCCTGGGGGTGCCCAGGGTGTCCCTGGGGTGCCTTGCTGACCCCTAGGTGTCCCTGCGGGTGCCCTGCCTGTCCCCTAGGTGTCCCTTGGGGTGCCCTGGCTGTCCCTTAGCTATCCCTGGGGGTGCCCTGGCTGTCCCTGGGGGTCCCTGGCTGTCCCATAGGTGTCCCTAGGGGTGCCTTGTCTGTCCCTGGGGGGGCCCTGAGGGTACCCTGGTGTCCCTGGGAGGGCCCTGGCTGTCCCCTAAGTGTCCCTGGGGGTGCTCTGGTGTCCCTGGGGATGACCTGGCTGTCCCCTAGGTCTCCCTGGGGGTGCCCTGGGTGTCCCTGGGGTGCCCTGGCTGTCCCCTAGGTGTCCCTGGGGGTGCCCTGGCTGTCCCTGGTGTGCCCTAGCTGTCCCCTACGTGTCCCTGGGGGTGCCCCGGCTGTCCCTGGGGGTGCCCAGGCTGTCCCCTAGGGGTCCATGGGAGTACCCTGGCTGTCCCCTATGTGTCCCTGGGGGCGCCCTGGCTGTCCCTGGGGTGCCCTGGCTGTCCCCTTGGTGTCCCTGGGGGTGCCCTGGCTGTCCCATAGGTGTCCCTGGAGGTGCCCTGGCTGTCCCCTTGGTGTCCCCGGGGATGCCCTGGCTATCCCTGGGGGGGCCCTGGCTGTCCCTGGGGTGCCCTAGCTGTCCCCTAGGTGTCCCTGGGGGTGCCCTGGCTGTCCCCTTGGTGTCCCTGGGGTACCCTGGCTGTCCCTTAGATGTCCCTGGGGGTGCCCTGGCTCTCCTTGGGGTGCCCTGGCTGTCCCTTATGTGTCCCTGGGGGTGCCATGGTGTCCCTGGGGTGCCTTGCTGTCCCCTAGGTGTCCCTGGGGGTGCCCTGCCTATCCCCTAGGTGTCCCTGGGGTTGCCTTGGCTGTCCCCTAGATGTCCCTGGGTGTGCCCTGGTGTCCTTGGGGTGCTCTGGCCGTCCCCTAGGTGTCCCCGGAGTGCCCTGACTGTCCCCTAGGTGTCCCTGGGGGTTCCCTGGCTGTCCCCTAGTTGTCCCTGGGAGTGCCCTGGCTGTCCCCTAGGTGTCCCTGGGGGTGCCCTGGCTGTCCCCTAGGTCTCCCTTGGGGTGTCCTGGCTGTCCCCTAGGTGTCCCTGGGGGTGCCCTGGGTGTCCCTTGGGTGCCCTGGCTGTCCCCTAGGTATCCCGGGGGGTGCTCTGGCAATCCCCTAGGTGTCCCTGGGGGTGCCCTGGGTGTCCTAGGGGTGCCCTGGCTGTCCCCTTGGTTTCCCTGGGGGTGCCCTGGGTGTCTTTGGGGTGCCCTGGGGGTGCCCTGGGTGTCCCTGTGGGTGCCCTGGGTTTCCCCTAGGTGTCCCTGGGGGTGCCCTGGCTGTCCCTGAAGTGCCCTGGCTGTCCCCTAGGTGTCCCTGGGGGTACCCTGGCTGTCCCCTTGGTGTCCCTGTGGGTGCCCTGGGTGGCCCTGGGGCGCCCTGGGCGTGCCCTTTCTGGCCCTGTGGGTGCCCTGGGTGTCCCTGGGGTGCCCTGGCTGTCCCCTCGGTGTCCCTGGGGGTGCCCTGGCTGTCCCCTAGGTGTCTCTGGGGGTGACCTGGCTGTCCCTGTGGGTGCCCTGCCTGTCCCCTTGGTGTCCTTGGGGGTGCCCTGGGTGTCCTAGGGGTGCCCTGGCTGTCCCTGAGGGTGCCCTAGGGGTGCCCCGGCTGTCCCTGGGGGTGCCCTGGCTGTCCCCTAGGGGTCCCTGGGGGTACCCTGGCTGTCCCCTATGTGTCCCTGGGGGCGCCCTGGCTGTCCCTGGGGTGCCCTGGCTGTCCCCTAGGTGTCCCTGGGGGTGCCCTGCCTGTCCCCTAGGTGTCCCTGGGGTTGCCTTGGCTGTCCCCTAGGTGTCCCTGGGGGTGCCCTGCCTGTCCCCTAGGTGTCCCTGGGGGTGCCCTGGCTGTCCTTGGGGTGCTCTGGCTGTCCCCTAGGTGTCCCTGGAGTACCCTGACTGTCCCCTAGGTGTCCCTGGGGGTCCCTGGCTGTCCCCCAGTTGTCCCTGGGGGAGCCCTGGCTGTCCCTAGGGTGCCCTGCCTGTCCCCTAGGTGTCCCTGGGAGTGCCCTGGCTGACCCCTGGGTGTCCCTGGGGTGCCCTGGCTGTCCCTGGGGTACCCAGGCTTTCCTTTAGGTGTCCGTAGGGGTGCCCTGGCTTTCCCGTAGTTGTCCCTGGGGTGCCCTGGCTGTCCCTTTGGTGTCCCTGGAGGTGCCCTTGCTGTTACTTGGGGGGCCCTGGGTGTCCCTGAGGGGGCCCTGGCTGTCTTCTAGGTGTCCCTGGGGGGCCCTGGCTGTCCCCTAGCTGTCCCAGGGGTGCCCTGGCTGTCCCTGGGGTTCCCAGGCTTTCCTTTAGGTGTCCCTGGGGGTGCCCTGGCTGTCCCCTAGGTGTCCCAGGGCTGCCCTGGCTGTCCCATAGGTGTCCCTGGGGGTGCCCTGGCTGTTCCTTAGGTGTCCCTGGGGTGCCCTGGCTCTCCCCTAACGGTCCCTGGGGGTGCCCTGGCTGCCCCTGGGGTGCCCTGGCTGTCCCCTAGGTGTCCCTGGTGGTGCCCTGGCTCTCCCTGGGGTGCCCTGGCTGTCCCCTAGGTGTCCCTGGGGGTGCCCTGGGTGTCCCTGTCAGGGCCCTGGCTGTCCCTTTTGTGTCCCTAGGGGTACCTTGTCTGTCCCTGGGGGGGCCCTGGCTGTCCCTGTGGGGGCCCTGACTGTCCCGTAGTTGTCCCTGGGGTGCCCTGGCTGTTCCTTAGGTGTCCCTGGGGGTGCCCTGGCTGTCCTTTAGGTGTCCGTAGGGGTGCCCTGGCTTTCCCGTAGTTGTCCCTGGGGTGCCCTGGCTGTCCCTTTGGTGTCCCTGGAGGTGCCCTTGCTGTCCCTTGGGGGGCGCTGGCTGTCCCTGGGGTGCCCTGGCTGTCCTTTAGGTGTCCCTGGGGGTGCCCTGGCTGTCCCCTAGGTGTCCCTGCCTTGCTCGTATCCTCGACTCCGCCTCCGGCGCCATGGTGACACCCCTCCCAGTCTGGACCAGTGTGGCCACACCCCCTCCCCTGGGGCCATTAGACCCATCCCAGTACAGACCAGTAAGGCACCGTGTGCCCACCATCAACCCCCACACGCCTGCCAGTTCGTCCCAGTCCACTCCCCGTCCATCCCAGTTCTCTCTGATCACCCTCCCAGTGCTCCCAGTCCATCCCAGTCCCGCAGGTGCTGGTGCTTGTGGCTTGATCAGCTGGTGCCTGTCCGCAACGTGGAGCGGGTCAAATGAGGCCTCAGGGGGAGGGGGGGGCGGATTTTGGGGGTCCTGGGGGTCCCGAGTTGTCCTGGAGGGGTTTGGGGGGTTTTGGGGGGTCTGCGGGGAGTCTCAAGGGGCTGCTGTGGGTGTTTTTGGGGGGGCTTCGGGAGGTTTGGGCGGCCCATTTGAGGCATCAAAGGAACCTGAGGAGGGTTTTGCGGGCTCCTGGAGGTCGGGGGGGCCCTGGGGGTGGTTTGGGGGGCACTGGGGGGTTCCAGCCCGTGACCCCCCCCCGTTTTTGACCCCCCCCCCCCGAGCTGTTTCGGTCGCATTGACGCCCTCCTGAAGCCCAAGGGGGGGTGGGCGCTGGGCCCCCCCCGCTGCCCCCTCCCCTGCCACCCCCGCGACGCCCTGCAGGTGAGGGACCCCCAAAAACCCCTCCCCGGACCCCAAATTCACCCCTGGGACCCCAAAAACCCCCCAAAACCTCTCCCCGGACCCCAAATTCAGCCCTGAGGCCCCAAAAAAACCCCCAAAAACCCCTCCCCATGAACCCCAAATCCACCCCTGGGACCCCCCAAAACCTCCCCAGGACCCCAGATCCACCCCGGGACCCCCAAATCCATCCCTTGGACCCCCAAAAACCCCCAAATCCATCCCTGGGACCCCCCAAAACCTCCCTCCAAACCCCAAATTCACCCCTCGGACCTCCAGAATCCTTCCACAGGACCCCTCAGGGGTCGTTCCCCACGAAAAAGGGCGGGAAACGTGAGGGGAGAAAAAGGGCGGGAAACGTGAGGGGAGAAAAAGGGCGGGATCAAGTGGAGGGGATCAATGGAATTTTGGGGGGGGTCAGCGACGCTGAGGAAGGATCAATGGAATATTGGGGGGGCATCAATGACATTGGGGGGGTCAGTGACATTCGGGTGGGGATCAATGATGCTGTGGGGGGGTCGATATCAGCTCGGGGGGCGGCCATGGGTTTTTGGGGGGCCGCAACGCAGGCATCCGTGCTGGGTTTGGAGCGGGGGGGCCCCTTCAACCTCTGGGGGGGCCCTGGCTGTCCCCTGGCTGTACCTGGGGGTGCCCTGGCTGTCCCCTAGGTGTCCCTGGGGATGCCCTGGAGACCCTGGGGGTGCCCTGGCTGTCCCTGGGGTGCCCTAGCTGTCCCCTAGGTGTCCCTGGGGGTGCCCTGGCTGTCCCCTTGGTGTCCCTGGGGTACCCTGGCTGTCCCTTAGATGTCCCTGGGGGTGCCCTGGCTCTCCTTGGGGTGCCCTGGCTGTCCCTTATGTGTCCCTGGGGGTGCCATGGTGTCCCTGGGGTGCCTTGCTGTCCCCTAGGTGTCCCTGCGGGTGCCCTGCCTATCCCCTAGGTGTCCCTGGGGTTGCCTTGGCTGTCCCCTAGGTGTCCCTGGGTGTGCCCTGGTGTCCTTGGGGTGCTCTGGCTGTCCCCTAGGTGTCCCCGGAGTGCCCTGACTGTCTCCTAGGTGTCCCTGGGGGTTCCCTGGCTGTCCCCTAGGTATCCCGGGGGGAGCCCTGGCAATCCCCTAGGTGTCCCTGGCGGTGCCCTGGGTGTCCTAGGGGTGCCCTGGCTGTCCCCTTGGTGGCCCTGGGGGTGCCCTGGGTGTCCCTGGGGTGCCCTAGCTGTCCCCTAGGTGTCCCTGGGGGTGCCCTGGCTGTCCCCTATGTGTCCCTGGGGTGCCCTGGCTGTCCCTGGGGTGCCCTGGCTGTCCCCTAGGTGTCCCTGGGGTGCCGTGGCTGTCCCCTAGGTGTCCCTGGAGGTGCCCTGGCTGTCCCCTAGGTGTCCCTGGGGGTGCCCTGGCATTCCCTGGGGTGCCCTGCCTGTCCCCTAGGTGTCCCTGGGGGTGCCCTGGCTGTCCCCTAGGTGTCCCTTGGGGTGCCCTGCCTGTCCCCTAGGTGTCCCTGGGGGTGCCCTGTCTGTCCCCTATGTGTCCCTGGATGTGCCCTGGCTGTCCCCTTGGTGTCCCCGGGGATGCCCTGGCTATCCCTGGGGGGGCCCTGGCTGTCCCTGGGGTGCCCTAGCTGTCCCCTAGGTGTCCCTGGGGGTGCCCTGGCTGTCCCCTTGGTGTCCCTGGGGTACCCTGGCTGTCCCTTAGATGTCCCTGGGGGTGCCCTGGCTCTCCTTGGGGTGCCCTGGCTGTCCCTTATGTGTCCCTGGGAGTGCCATGGTGTCCCTGGGGTGCCTTGCTGTCCCCTAGGTGTCCCTGCGGGTGCCCTGCCTATCCCCTAGGTGTCCCTGGGGTTGCCTTGGCTGTCCCCTAGGTGTCCCTGGGTGTGCCGTGGTGTCCTTGGGGTGCTCTGGCTGTCCCCTAGGTGTCCCCGGAGTGCCCTGACTGTCTCCTAGGTGTCCCTGGGGGTTCCCTGGCTGTCCCCTAGGTATCCCGGGGGGAGCCCTGGCAATCCCCTAGGTGTCCCTGGCGGTGCCCTGGGTGTCCTAGGGGTGCCCTAGCTGTCCCCTAGGTGTCCCTGGGGGTGCCCCGGCTGTCCCTGGGGGTGCCCAGGCTGTCCCCTAGGTGTCCCTGGGGGTACCCTGGCTGTCCCCTATGTGTCCCTGGGGTGCCCTGGCTGTCCCTGGGGTGCTCTGGCTGTCCCCTATGTGTCCCTGGGGGTGCCCTGGCTGTCCCCTAGGTGTCCCTGGGGTGCCGTGGCTGTCCCCTTGGTGTCCGTGGGGGTGCCCTGGCTGTCCCCTAGCTGTCCCTGGGGGTGCCCTGGGTGTCCTTGGGGTGCCTTGGCTGTCCCCTAGGTGTCCCTGGGGGTGCCCTGGAGGTCCCCTAGGTGTCCCTGGGGGTGCCCTGGCTGTCCTTGGGGTGCACTGGCTGTCCCCTAGGTGTCCTTGGGGGTGCCCTGGGTGTCCCTGGGGTGCCCAGGCTGTCCCCTTGGGATCCCTGGAGTACCCTGGCTGTCTCTTATGTGTCCCTGGCTTTCCCCTAGGTGTCCCTGGGAGTGCCCTGGCTGTCCCTGGGGTGTCCTGGCTGTCCCCTAGGTGTTCCTGGGGGTGTCCTGGCTGTCACTGGGGTGCTCTGGCTGTCCCTGGGGGTGCCCTGGCTGTCCCCTAGGTGTCCCTGGGGATGCCCTGGCTGTCACCTTGGTGTCCCTGGGGCGCCCTGGGAGTGCCCTGGCTGTCCCTGGGGGTGCCGTGGGTGTCCCTGGGCGTGCCCTGGCTGTCCCTGGGTTGCCCTGGCTGTCCCCTAGGTGTCCCTGGGGGTGCCCTGGCTGTCCCCTAGGTGTCCCTGGGGTGCCCTGCCTGTCCCCTAGGTATCCCTGGGGGTGCCCTGGCTGTTTCTGGAGTACCCTGGCTGTCCCCTTCGTGTCCCTGGGGGTGCCCTGGGTGTCCCTGGGGTGCCCTAGGTGTGCCCCGGCTGTCCCTGGGGGTGCCCAGGCTGTCCCCTAGGTGTCCCTGGGGGTACCCTGGCTGTCCCCTATGTGTCCCTGGGGTGCCCTGGCTGTCCCTGGGGTGCCCTAGCTGTCCCCTAGGTGTCCCTGCGGGTGCCCTGCCTGTCCCCTAGGTGTCCCTTGGGGTGCCCTGGCTGTCCCTTAGCTATCCCTGGGGGTGCCCTGGCTGTCCCTGGGGGTCCCTGGCTGTCCCATAGGTGTCCCTAGGGGTGCCTTGTCTGTCCCTGGGGGGGCCCTGAGGGTACCCTGGTGTCCCTGGGAGGGCCCTGGCTGTCCCCTAAGTGTCCCTGGGGGTGCTCTGGTGTCCCTGGGGATGACCTGGCTGTCCCCTAGCTCTCCCTGGGGGTGCCCTGGGTGTCCCTGGGGTGCCCTGGCTGTCCCCTAGGTGTCCCTGGTGGTGCCCTGGGTGTCCCTGGGGTGCCCTGGCTGTCCCCTAGGTGTCCCTGGGGGTGCCCTGGCTGTCCCTGGTGTGCCCAAGCTGTCCCCTACGTGTCCCTGGGGGTGCTCTGGCTGTCCCTGAGGGTGCCCTAGGGGTGCCCCGGCTGTCCCTGGGGGTGCCCAGGCTGTCCCCTAGGGGTCCCTGGGGGTACCCTGGCTGTCCCCTATGTGTCCCTGGGGGCGCCCTGGCTGTCCCTGGGGTACCCTGGCTGTCCCCTAGGTGTCCCTGGGGTTCCGTGGCTGTCCCCTAGGTGTCCCTGGGGGTGCCCTGCCTGTCCCCTAGGTGTCCCTGGGGTTGCCTTGGCTGTCCCTTAGGTGTCCCTGGGGGTGCCCTGCCTGTCCCCTAGGTGTCCCTGGGGGTGCCCTGGCTGTCCCCTAGGTGTCCCTGGAGTACCCTGACTGTCCCCTAGGTGTCCCTGGGGGTCCCTGGCTGTCCCCCAGTTGTCCCTGGGGGAGCCCTGGCTGTCCCTAGGGTGCCCTGCCTGTCCCCTAGGTGTCCCTGGGAGTGCCCTGGCTGACCCCTGGGTGTCCCTGGGGTGCCCTGGCTGTCCCTGGGGTACCCAGGCTTTCCTTTAGGTGTCCCTTGGGGTGCCCTGGCTTTCCCGTAGTTGTCCCTGGGGTGCCCTGGCTGTCCCTTTGGTGTCCCTGGAGGTGCCCTTGCTGTCCCTTGGGGGGCCCTGGGTGTCCCTGAGGGGGCCCTGTCTGTCTTCTAGGTGTCCCTGGGGGGCCCTGGCTGTCCCCTAGCTGTCCCTGGGGTGCCCTGGCTGTCCCTGGGGTTCCCAGGCTTTCCTTTAGGTGTCCCTGGGGGTGCCCTGGCTGTCCCCTAGGTGTCCCAGGGCTGCCCTGGCTGTCCCATAGGTGTCCCTGGGGGTGCCCTGGCTGTTCCTTAGGTGTCCCTGGGGTGCCCTGGCTCTCCCCTAACGGTCCCTGGGGGTGCCCTGGCTGCCCCTGGGGTGCCCTGGCTGTCCCCTAGGTGTCCCTGGTGGTGCCCTGGCTCTCCCTGGGGTGCCCTGGCTGTCCCCTAGGTGTCCCTGGGGGTGCCCTGGGTGTCCCTGTCAGGGCCCTGGCTGTCCCTTATGTGTCCCTAGGGGTACCTTGTCTGTCCCTGGGGGGGCCCTGGCTGTCCCTCTGGGGGCCCTGGCTGTCCCCTAGGTGTCCCTGGGGTGCCCTGGCTGTGCCTGGGGGTCCCTAGCTGTCCCCTAGGTGTCCCTGGGGTGCCCTGGCTGTCCCTGGGGGTCCCTGGCTGTCCCCTTGGTGTCCCTGCGGGTGCCCTGGGTGTCTTTCGGGTGCCCTGGGGGTGCCCTGGCTGTCCCTGGGGGTGCCCTGGCTGTCCCCTAGGTGTCCCGGGGGTGCCCTGGCTGTCTTTTAGGTGTCCCTGGGGGTGCCCTGACTGTCCCCTAGGTGTCCCTGTGGGGGCCCTGGCTGTTCTCGGGGTTCCCTGACTGTCCCCTAGATGTCCCTGGCATTCGCCAAGGCGTGCCTGCGGGTGACTTGGCTGTCCCCTAGGAGTCCCTGGGGGTGCCCTGCCTGTCCCCTAGGGGTACCTTGTCTGTCCCTGGGGTGCCCTGGCTGTCCCCTAGGTGTCCCCGGGGATGCCCTGGCTATCCCTGGAGTGCCCTGGCTCTCCTTGGGGTGCCCTGGCTGTCCCTTATGTGTCCCTGGGGGTGCCCAGGGTGTCCCTGGGGTGCCTTGCTGTCCCCTAGGTGTCCCTGCGGGTGCCCTGCCTGTCCCCTAGGTGTCCCTTGGGGTGCCCTGGCTGTCCCTTAGCTATCCCTGGGGGTGCCCTGGCTGTCCCTGGGGGTCCCTGGCTGTCCCATAGGTGTCCCTAGGGGTGCCTTGTCTGTCCCTGGGGGGGCCCTGAGGGTACCCTGGTGTCCCTGGGAGGGCCCTGGCTGTCCCCTAAGTGTCCCTGGGGGTGCTCTGGTGTCCCTGGGGATGACCTGGCTGTCCCCTAGCTCTCCCTGGGGGTGCCCTGGGTGTCCCCTAGGTGTCCCTGGGGGTGCCCTGGCTGTCCCTGGGGGTGCCCAGGCTGTCCCCTAGGGGTCCCTGGGGGTACCCTGGCTGTCCCCTATGTGTCCCTGGGGGCGCCCTGGCTGTCCCTGGGGTGCCCTGGCTGTCCCCTAGGTGTCCCTGGGGTTCCGTGGCTGTCCCCTAGGTGTCCCTGGGGGTGCCCTGCCTGTCCCCTAGGTGTCCCTGCGGTTGTCTTGGCTGTCCCCTAGGTGTCCCTGGGGGTGCCCTGCCTGTCCCCTAGGTGTCCCTGGGGGTGCCCTGGCTGTCCTTGGGGTGCTCTGGCTGTCCCCTAGGTGTCCCTGGAGTACCCTGACTGTCCCCTAGGTGTCCCTGGGGGTCCCTGGCTGTCCCCTAGGTGTCCCTGGGGGTCCCTGGCTGTCCCCCAGTTGTCCCTGGGGGAGCCCTGGCTGTCCCTAGGGTGCCCTGCCTGTCCCCTAGGTGTCCCTGGGAGTGCCCTGGCTGACCCCTGGGTGTCCCTGGGGTGCCCTGGCTGTCCCTGGGGTACCCAGGCTTTCCTTTAGGTGTCCGTAGGGGTGCCCTGGCTTTCCCGTAGTTGTCCCTGGGGTGCCCTGGCTGTCCCTTTGGTGTCCCTGGAGGTGCCCTTGCTGTCCCTTGGGGGGCCCTGGGTGTCCCTGAGGGGGCCCTGGCTGTCTTCTAGGTGTCCCTGGGGGGCCCTGGCTGTCCCCTAGCTGTCCCTGGGGTGCCCTGGCTGTCCCTGGGGTTCCCAGGCTTTCCTTTAGGTGTCCCTGGGGGTGCCCTGGCTGTCCCCTAGGTGTCCCAGGGCTGCCCTGGCTGTCCCATAGGTGTCCCTGGGGGTGCCCTGGCTGTTCCTTAGGTGTCCCTGGGGTGCCCTGGCTCTCCCCTAACGGTCCCTGGGGGTGCCCTGGCTGCCCCTGGGGTGCCCTGGCTGTCCCCTAGGTGTCCCTGGTGGTGCCCTGGCTCTCCCTGGGGTGCCCTGGCTGTCCCCTAGGTGTCCCTGGGGGTGCCCTGGGTGTCCCTGTCAGGGCCCTGGCTGTCCCTTTTGTGTCCCTAGGGGTACCTTGTCTGTCCCTGGGGGGGCCCTGGCTGTCCCTGTGGGGGCCCTGACTGTCCCGTAGTTGTCCCTGGGGTGCCCTGGCTGTTCCTTAGGTGTTCCTGGGGGTGCCCTGGCTGTCCTTTAGGTGTCCGTAGGGGTGCCCTGGCTTTCCCGTAGTTGTCCCTGGGGTGCCCTGGCTGTCCCTTTGGTGTCCCTGGAGGTGCCCTTGCTGTCCCTTGGGGGGCGCTGGCTGTCCCTGGGGTGCCCTGGCTGTCCTTTAGGTGTCCCTGGGGGTGCCCTGGCTGTCCCCTAGGTGTCCCTGCCTTGCTCGTATCCTCGACTCCGCCTCCGGCGCCATGGTGACACCCCTCCCAGTCTGGACCAGTGTGGCCACACCCCCTCCCCTGGGGCCATTAGACCCATCCCAGTACAGACCAGTAAGGCACCGTGTGCCCACCATCAACCCCCACACGCCTGCCAGTTCGTCCCAGTCCACTCCCCGTCCATCCCAGTTCTCTCTGATCACCCTCCCAGTGCTCCCAGTCCATCCCAGTCCCGCAGGTGCTGGTGCTTGTGGCTTGATCAGCTGGTGCCTGTCCGCAACGTGGAGCGGGTCAAATGAGGCCTCAGGGGGAGGGGGGGGCGGATTTTGGGGGTCCTGGGGGTCCCGAGTTGTCCTGGAGGGGTTTGGGGGGTTTTGGGGGGTCTGCGGGGAGTCTCAAGGGGCTGCTGTGGGTGTTTTTGGGGGGGCTTCGGGAGGTTTGGGCGGCCCATTTGAGGCATCAAAGGAACCTGAGGAGGGTTTTGCGGGCTCCTGGAGGTCGGGGGGGCCCTGGGGGTGGTTTGGGGGGCACTGGGGGGTTCCAGCCCGTGACCCCCCCCCGTTTTTGACCCCCCCCCCGAGCTGTTTCGGTCTCATCGACGCCCTCCTGAAGCCCAAGGGGGGGTGGGCGCTGGGCCCCCCCCGCTGCCCCCTCCCCTGCCACCCCCGCGACGCCCTGCAGGTGAGGGACCCCCAAAAACCCCTCCCCGGACCCCAAATTCACCCCTGGGACCCCAAAAAACCCCCAAAACCTCTCCCCGGACCCCAAATTCAGCCCTGAGGCCCCAAAAAACCCCCAAAAACCCCTCCCCATGAACCCCAAATCCACCCCTGGGACCCCCCAAAACCTCCCCAGGACCCCAGATCCACCCCGGGACCCCCAAATCCATCCCTTGGACCCCCAAAAACCCCCAAATCCATCCCTGGGACCCCCCAAAACCTCCCTCCAAACCCCAAATTCACCCCTCGGACCTCCAGAATCCCTCCACAGGACCCCTCAGGGGTCGTTCCCCACGAAAAAGGGCGGGAAACGTGAGGGGAGAAAAAGGGCGGGAAACGTGAGGGGAGAAAAAGGGCAGGATCAAGTGGAGGGGATCAATGGAATTTTGGGGGGGGTCAGCGACGCTGAGGAAGGATCAATGGAATATTGGGGGGGCATCAATGACATTGGGGGGGTCAGTGACATTCGGGTGGGGATCAATGATGCTGTGGGGGGGTCGATATCAGCTCGGGGGGCGGCCATGGGTTTTTGGGGGGCCGCAACGCAGGCATCCGTGCTGGGTTTGGAGCGGGGGGGCCCCTTCAACATCTGGGGGGGCCCTGGCTGTCCCCTGGCTGTCCCTGGGGGTGCCCTGGCTGTCCCCTAGGTGTCCCTGGGGATGCCCTGGAGACCCTGGGGGTGCCCTGGCTGTCCCTGGGGTGCCCTAGCTGTCCCCTAGGTGTCCCTGGGGGTGCCCTGGCTGTCCCCTTGGTGTCCCTAGGGTACCCTGGCTGTCCCTTAGATGTCCCTGGGGGTGCCCTGGCTCTCCTTGGGGTGCCCTGGCTGTCCCTTATGTGTCCCTGGGGGTGCCATGGTGTCCCTGGGGTGCCTTGCTGTCCCCTAGGTGTCCCTGCGGGTGCCCTGCCTATCCCCTAGGTGTCCCTGGGGTTGCCTTGGCTGTCCCCTAGGTGTCCCTGGGTGTGCCCTGGTGTCCTTGGGGTGCTCTGGCTGTCCCCTAGGTGTCCCCGGAGTGCCCTGACTGTCTCCTAGGTGTCCCTGGGGGTTCCCTGGCTGTCCCCTAGGTATCCCGGGGGGAGCCCTGGCAATCCCCTAGGTGTCCCTGGCGGTGCCCTGGGTGTCCTAGGGGTGCCCTGGCTGTCCCCTTGGTGGCCCTGGGGGTGCCCTGGGTGTCCCTGGGGTGCCCTAGCTGTCCCCTAGGTGTCCCTGGGGGTGCCCTGGCTGTCCCCTATGTGTCCCTGGGGTCCCCTAGGTGTCCCTGGGGTGCCCTGGCTGTCCCCTAGGTGTCCCTGGGGTGCCCTGGCTGTCCCTGGGGTGCCCTGGCTGTCCCCTAGGTGTCCCTGGGGTGCCGTGGCTGTCCCCTATGTGTCCCTGGGGGTGCCCTGGCTGTCCCCTAGGTGTCCCTGGGGTGCCGTGGCTGTCCCCTTGGTGTCCGTGGGGGTGCCCTGGCTGTCCCCTAGCTGTCCCTGGGGGTGCCCTGGGTGTCCTTGGGGTGCCTTGGCTGTCCCCTAGGTGTCCCTGGGGGTGCTCTGGAGGTCCCCTAGGTGTCCCTGGGGGTGCCCTGGCTGTCCTTGGGGTGCACTGGCTGTCCCCTAGGTGTCCTTGGGGGTGCCCTGGGTGTCCCTGGGGTGCCCAGGCTGTCCCCTTGGGATCCCTGGAGTACCCTGGCTGTCTCTTATGTGTCCCTGGCTTTCCCCTAGGTGTCCCTGGGAGTGCCCTGGCTGTCCCTGGGGTGTCCTGGCTGTCCCCTAGGTGTTCCTGGGGGTGTCCTGGCTGTCACTGGGGTGCTCTGGCTGTCCCTGGGGGTGCCCTGGCTGTCCCCTAGGTGTCCCTGGGGATGCCCTGGCTGTCACCTTGGTGTCCCTGGGGCGCCCTGGGAGTGCCCTGGCTGTCCCTGGGGGTGCCGTGGGTGTCCCTGGGCGTGCCCTGGCTGTCCCTGGGTTGCCCTGGCTGTCCCCTAGGTGTCCCTGGGGGTGCCCTGGCTGTCCCCTAGGTGTCCCTGGGGTGCCCTGCCTGTCCCCTAGGTATCCCTGGGGGTGCCCTGGCTGTTTCTGGAGTACCCTGGCTGTCCCCTTCGTGTCCCTGGGGGTGCCCTGGGTGTCCCTGGGGTGCCCTAGGGGTGCCCCGGCTGTCCCTGGGGGTGCCCAGGCTGTCCCCTAGGTGTCCCTGGGGGTACCCTGGCTGTCCCCTATGTGTCCCTGGGGTGCCCTGGCTGTCCCTGGGGTGCCCTAGCTGTCCCCTAGGTGTCCCTGCGGGTGCCCTGCCTGTCCCCTAGGTGTCCCTTGGGGTGCCCTGGCTGTCCCTTAGCTATCCCTGGGGGTGCCCTGGCTGTCCCTGGGGGTCCCTGGCTGTCCCATAGGTGTCCCTAGGGGTGCCTTGTCTGTCCCTGGGGGGGCCCTGAGGGTACCCTGGTGTCCCTGGGAGGGCCCTGGCTGTCCCCTAAGTGTCCCTGGGGGTGCTCTGGTGTCCCTGGGGATGACCTGGCTGTCCCCTAGCTCTCCCTGGGGGTGCCCTGGGTGTCCCTGGGGTGCCCTGGCTGTCCCCTAGGTGTCCCTGGTGGTGCCCTGGGTGTCCCTGGGGTGCCCTGGCTGTCCCCTAGGTGTCCCTGGGGGTGCCCTGGCTGTCCCTGGTGTGCCCAAGCTGTCCCCTACGTGTCCCTGGGGGTGCCCTGGCTGTCCCTGAGGGTGCCCTAGGGGTGCCCCGGCTGTCCCTGGGGGTGCCCAGGCTGTCCCCTAGGGGTTCCTGGGGGTACCCTGGCTGTCCCCTATGTGTCCCTGGGGGCGCCCTGGCTGTCCCTGGGGTGCCCTGGCTGTCCCCTAGGTGTCCCTGGGGTTCCGTGGCTGTCCCCTAGGTGTCCCTGGGGGTGCCCTGCCTGTCCCCTAGGTGTCCCTGGGGTTGCCTTGGCTGTCCCTTAGGTGTCCCTGGGGGTGCCCTGCCCTTCCCCTAGGTGTCCCTGGGGGTGCCCTGGCTGTCCCCTAGGTGTCCCTGGGGGTGCCCTGGCTGTCCCCGAGGTGTCCCTGGGGGTGCCCTGGCTGTCCTTGGGGTGCTCTGGCTGTCCCCTAGGTGTCCCTGGAGTACCCTGACTGTCCCCTAGGTGTCCCTGGGGGTCCCTGGCTGTCCCCCAGTTGTCCCTGGGGGAGCCCTGGCTGTCCCTAGGGTGCCCTGCCTGTCCCCTAGGTGTCCCTGGGAGTGCCCTGGCTGACCCCTGGGTGTCCCTGGGGTGCCCTGGCTGTCCCTGGGGTACCCAGGCTTTCCTTTAGGTGTCCCTTGGGGTGCCCTGGCTTTCCCGTAGTTGTCCCTGGGGTGCCCTGGCTGTCCCTTTGGTGTCCCTGGAGGTGCCCTTGCTGTCCCTTGGGGGGCCCTGGGTGTCCCTGAGGGGGCCCTGGCTGTCTTCTAGGTGTCCCTGGGGTGCCCTGGCTGTCCCTGGGGTTCCCAGGCTTTCCTTTAGGTGTCCCTGGGGGTGCCCTGGCTGTCCCCTAGGTGTCCCAGGGCTGCCCTGGCTGTCCCATAGGTGTCCCTGGGGGTGCCCTGGCTGTTCCTTAGGTGTCCCTGGGGTGCCCTGGCTCTCCCCTAACGGTCCCTGGGGGTGCCCTGGCTGCCCCTGGGGTGCCCTGGCTGTCCCCTAGGTGTCCCTGGTGGTGCCCTGGCTCTCCCTGGGGTGCCCTGGCTGTCCCCTAGGTGTCCCTGGGGGTGCCCTGGGTGTCCCTGTCAGGGCCCTGGCTGTCCCTTTTGTGTCCCTAGGGGTACCTTGTCTGTCCCTGGGGGGGCCCTGGCTGTCCCTGTGGGGGCCCTGACTGTCCCGTAGTTGTCCCTGGGGTGCCCTGGCTGTTCCTTAGGTGTCCCTGGGGGTGCCCTGGCTGTCCTTTAGGTGTCCGTAGGGGTGCCCTGGCTTTCCCGTAGTTGTCCCTGGGGTGCCCTGGCTGTCCCTTTGGTGTCCCTGGAGGTGCCCTTGCTGTCCCTTGGGGGGCGCTGGCTGTCCCTGGGGTGCCCTGGCTGTCCTTTAGGTGTCCCTGGGGGTGCCCTGGCTGTCCCCTAGGTGTCCCTGCCTTGCTCGTATCCTCGACTCCGCCTCCGGCGCCATGGTGACACCCCTCCCAGTCTGGACCAGTGTGGCCACACCCCCTCCCCTGGGGCCATTAGACCCATCCCAGTACAGACCAGTAAGGCACCGTGTGCCCACCATCAACCCCCACACGCCTGCCAGTTCGTCCCAGTCCACTCCCCGTCCATCCCAGTTCTCTCTGATCACCCTCCCAGTGCTCCCAGTCCATCCCAGTCCCGCAGGTGCTGGTGCTTGTGGCTTGATCAGCTGGTGCCTGTCCGCAACGTGGAGCGGGTCAAATG
Organism: Chamaea fasciata; assembly: GCF_029207755.1. Classification (NCBI taxonomy): domain Eukaryota; kingdom Metazoa; phylum Chordata; class Aves; order Passeriformes; family Sylviidae; genus Chamaea; species Chamaea fasciata. The sequence continues at coordinate 172,166 of NW_027094176.1, forward strand.
AGGCCTCAGGGGGAGGGGGGGGCGGATTTTGGGGGTCCTGGGGGTCCCGAGTTGTCCTGGAGGGGTTTGGGGGGTTTTGGGGGGTCTGCGGGGAGTCTCAAGGGGCTGCTGTGGGTGTTTTTGGGGGATCTTCGGGAGGTTTGGGCGGCCCATTTGAGGCATCAAAGGAACCTGAGGAGGGTTTTGCGGGCTCCTGGAGGTCGGGGGGGCCCTGGGGGTGGTTTGGGGGGCACTGGGGGGTTCCAGCCCGTGACCCCCCCCCGTTTTTGACCCCCCCCCCCCCGAGCTGTTTCGGTCTCATCGATGCCCTCCTGAAGCCCAAGGGGGGGTGGGCGCTGGGCCCCCCCCGCTGCCCCCTCCCCTGCCACCCCCGCGACGCCCTGCAGGTGAGGGACCCCCAAAAACCCCTCCCCGGACCCCAAATTCACCCCTGGGACCCCAAAAAACCCCCAAAACCTCTCCCCGGACCCCAAATTCAGCCCTGAGGCCCCAAAAAACCCCCAAAAACCCCTCCCCATGAACCCCAAATCCACCCCTGGGACCCCCCAAAACCTCCCCAGGACCCCAGATCCACCCCGGGACCCCCAAATCCATCCCTTGGACCCCCAAAAACCCCCAAATCCATCCCTGGGACCCCCCAAAACCTCCCTCCAAACCCCAAATTCACCCCTCGGACCTCCAGAATCCCTCCACAGGACCCCTCAGGGGTCGTTCCCCACGAAAAAGGGCGGGAAACGTGAGGGGAGAAAAAGGGCGGGAAACGTGAGGGGAGAAAAAGGGCGGGATCAAGTGGAGGGGATCAATGGAATTTTGGGGGGGGTCAGCGACGCTGAGGAAGGATCAATGGAATATTGGGGGGGCATCAATGACATTGGGGGGGTCAGTGACATTCGGGTGGGGATCAATGATGCTGTGGGGGGGTCGATATCAGCTCGGGGGGCGGCCATGGGTTTTTGGGGGGCCGCAACGCAGGCATCCGTGCTGGGTTTGGAGCGGGGGGGCCCCTTCAACCTCTGGGGGGGCCCTGGCTGTCCCCTGGCTGTCCCTGGGGGTGCCCTGGCTGTCCCCTAGGTGTCCCTGGGGATGCCCTGGAGACCCTGGGGGTGCCCTGGCTGTCCCTGGGGTGCCCTAGCTGTCCCCTAGGTGTCCCTGGGGGTGCCCTGGCTGTCCCCTTGGTGTCCCTGGGGTACCCTGGCTGTCCCTTAGATGTCCCTGGGGGTGCCCTGGCTCTCCTTGGGGTGCCCTGGCTGTCCCTTATGTGTCCCTGGGGGTGCCATGGTGTCCCTGGGGTGCCTTGCTGTCCCCTAGGTGTCCCTGCGGGTGCCCTGCCTATCCCCTAGGTGTCCCTGGGGTTGCCTTGGCTGTCCCCTAGGTGTCCCTGGGTGTGCCCTGGTGTCCTTGGGGTGCTCTGGCTGTCCCCTAGGTGTCCCCGGAGTGCCCTGACTGTCTCCTAGGTGTCCCTGGGGGTTCCCTGGCTGTCCCCTAGGTATCCCGGGGGGAGCCCTGGCAATCCCCTAGGTGTCCCTGGCGGTGCCCTGGGTGTCCTAGGGGTGCCCTGGCTGTCCCCTTGGTGGCCCTGGGTGTCCCTGGGGTGCCCTAGCTGTCCCCTAGGTGTCCCTGGGGGTGCCCTGGCTGTCCCCTATGTGTCCCTGGGGTCCCCTAGGTGTCCCTGGGGTGCACTGGCTGTCCCCTAGGTGTCCCTGGGGTGCCCTGGCTGTCCCCTAGGTGTCCCTGGGGGTGCCCTGGCATTCCCTGGGGTGCCCTGCCTGTCCCCTAGGTGTCCCTGGGGGTGCCCTGGCTGTCCCCTAGGTGTCCCTTGGGGTGCCCTGGCTGTCCCCTAGGTATCCCTGGGGGTGCCCTTGCTGTCTCTGGAGTGCCCTGCCTGTCCCCTAGGTGTCCCTGGGGTGCCCTGTCTGTCCCCTATGTGTCCCTGGATGTGCCCTGGCTGTCCCCTTGGTGTCCCTGGGGTGCCCTGGCTGTCCCTGGGGTGCCCTGGCTGTCCCCTAGGTGTCCCTGGGGTGCCGTGGCTGTCCCCTATGTGTCCCTGGGGGTTCCCTGGCTGTCCCCTAGGTATCCCGGGGGGAGCCCTGGCAATCCCCTAGGTGTCCCTGGCGGTGCCCTGGGTGTCCTAGGGGTGCCCTGGCTGTCCCCTTGGTGGCCCTGGGTGTCCCTGGGGTGCCCTAGCTGTCCCCTAGGTGTCCCTGGGGGTGCCCTGGCTGTCCCCTATGTGTCCCTGGGGTCCCCTAGGTGTCCCTGGGGTGCACTGGCTGTCCCCTAGGTGTCCCTGGGGTGCCCTGGCTGTCCCCTAGGTGTCCCTGGGGGTGCCCTGGCATTCCCTGGGGTGCCCTGCCTGTCCCCTAGGTGTCCCTGGGGGTGCCCTGGCTGTCCCCTAGGTGTCCCTTGGGGTGCCCTGGCTGTCCCCTAGGTATCCCTGGGGGTGCCCTTGCTGTCTCTGGAGTGCCCTGCCTGTCCCCTAGGTGTCCCTGGGGTGCCCTGTCTGTCCCCTATGTGTCCCTGGATGTGCCCTGGCTGTCCCCTTGGTGTCCCTGGGGTGCCCTGGCTGTCCCTGGGGTGCCCTGGCTGTCCCCTAGGTGTCCCTGGGGTGCCGTGGCTGTCCCCTATGTGTCCCTGGGGGTGCCCTGGCTGTCCCCTAGGTGTCCCTGGGGTGCCGTGGCTGTCCCCTTGGTGTCCGTGGGGGGTGCCCTGGCTGTCCCCTAGCTGTCCCTGGGGGTGCCCTGGGTGTCCTTGGGGTGCCTTGGCTGTCCCCTAGGTGTCCCTGGGGGTGCCCTGGAGGTCCCCTAGGTGTCCCTGGGGGTGCCCTGGCTGTCCTTGGGGTGCACTGGCTGTCCCCTAGGTGTCCTTGGGGGTGCCCTGGGTGTCCCTGGGGTGCCCAGGCTGTCCCCTTGGGATCCCTGGAGTACCCTGGCTGTCTCTTATGTGTCCCTGGCTTTCCCCTAGGTGTCCCTGGGAGTGCCCTGGCTGTCCCTGGGGTGTCCTGGCTGTCCCCTAGGTGTCCCTGGGGATGCCCTGGCTGTCACCTTGGTGTCCCTGGGGCGCCCTGGGAGTGCCCTGGCTGTCCCTGGGGGTGCCGTGGGTGTCCCTGGGCGTGCCCTGGCTGTCCCTGGGTTGCCCTGGCTGTCCCCTAGGTGTCCCTGGGCTGCCCTGGCTGTCCCCTAGGTGTCCCTGGGGTGCCCTGCCTGTCCCCTAGGTATCCCTGGGGGTGCCCTGGCTGTTTCTGGAGTACCCTGGCTGTCCCCTTCGTGTCCCTGGGGGTGCCCTGGGTGTCCCTGGGGTGCCCTAGGGGTGCCCCGGCTGTCCCTGGGGGTGCCCAGGCTGTCCCCTAGGTGTCCCTGGGGGTACCCTGGCTGTCCCCTATGTGTCCCTGGGGGGCCCTGGCTGTCCCTGGGGTGCCCTAGCTGTCCCCTATGTGTCCCTGCGGGTGCCCTGCCTGTCCCCTAGGTGTCCCTTGGGGTGCCCTGGCTGTCCCTTAGCTATCCCTGGGGGTGCCCTGGCTGTCCCTGGGGGTCCCTGGCTGTCCCATAGGTGTCCCTAGGGGTGCCTTGTCTGTCCCTGGGGGGGCCCTGAGGGTACCCTGGTGTCCCTGGGAGGGCCCTGGCTGTCCCCTAAGTGTCCCTGGGGGTGCTCTGGTGTCCCTGGGGATGACCTGGCTGTCCCCTAGCTCTCCCTGGGGGTGCCCTGGGTGTCCCTGGGGTGCCCTGGCTGTCCCCTAGGTGTCCCTGGTGGTGCCCTGGGTGTCCCTGGGGTGCCCTGGCTGTCCCCTAGGTGTCCCTGGGGGTGCCCTGGCTGTCCCTGGTGTGCCCAAGCTGTCCCCTACGTGTCCCTGGGGGTGCCCTGGCTGTCCCTGAGGGTGCCCTAGGGGTGCCCCGGCTGTCCCTGGGGGTGCCCTGGCTGTCCCCTAGGTGTCCCTGGGGATGCCCTGGAGACCCTGGGGGTGCCCTGGCTGTCCCTGGGGTGCCCTAGCTGTCCCCTAGGTGTCTCTGGGGGTGCCCTGGCTGTCCCCTAGGTGTCCCTTGGGGTGCCCTGGCTGTCCCCTAGGTATCCCTGGGGGTGCCCTTGCTGTCTCTGGAGTGCCCTGCCTGTCCCCTAGGTGTCCCTGGGGTGCCCTGTCTGTCCCCTATGTGTCCCTGGATGTGCCCTGGCTGTCCCCTTGGTGTCCCCGGGGATGCCCTGGCTATCCCTGGGGGGGCCCTGGCTGTCCCTGGGGTGCCCTAGCTGTCCCCTAGATGTCCCTGGGGGTGCCCTGGCTCTCCTTGGGGTGCCCTGGCTGTCCCTTATGTGTCCCTGGGGGTGCCATGGTGTCCCTGGGGTGCCTTGCTGTCTGCTAGGTGTCCCTGGGGGTTCCCTGGCTGTCCCCTAGGTATCCCGGGGGGAGCCCTGGCAATCCCCTAGGTGTCCCTGGGGGTGCCCTGGGTGTCCTAGGGGTGCCCTGGCTGTCCCCTAGGTGTCCCTGGGGGTGCCCCGGCTGTCCCTGGGGGTGCCCAGGCTGTCCCCTAGGTGTCCCTGGGGGTACCCTGGCTGTCCCCTATGTGTCCCTGGGGTGCCCTGGCTGTCCCTGGGGTGCCCTGGCTGTCCCCTAGGTGTCCCTGGGGTGCCGTGGCTGTCCCCTATGTGTCCCTGGGGGTGCCCTGGCTGTCCCCTAGGTGTCCCTGGGGTGCCGTGGCTGTCCCCTTGGTGTCCGTGGGGGTGCCCTGGCTGTCCCCTAGCTGTCCCTGGGGGTGCCCTGGGTGTCCTTGGGGTGCCTTGGCTGTCCCCTAGGTGTCCCTGGGGGTGCCCTGGAGGTCCCCTAGGTGTCCCTGGGGGTGCCCTGGCTGTCCTTGGGGTGCACTGGCTGTCCCCTAGGTGTCCTTGGGGGTGCCCTGGGTGTCCCTGGGGTGCACTGGCTGTCCCCTTGGGATCCCTGTAGTACCCTGGCTGTCTCTTATGTGTCCCTGGCTTTCCCCTAGGTGTCCCTGGGAGTGCCCTGGCTGTCCCTGGGGTGTCCTGGCTGTCCCCTAGGTGTTCCTGGGGGTGTCCTGGCTGTCACTGGGGTGCTCTGGCTGTCCCTGGGGGTGCCCTGGCTGTCCCCTAGGTGTCCCTGGGGATGCCCTGGCTATCACCTTGGTGTCCCTGGGGCGCCCTGGGAGTGCCATGGCTGTCCCTGGGGGTGCCGTGGGTGTCCCTGGGCGTGCCCTGGCTGTCCCTGGGTTGCCCTGGCTGTCCCCTAGGTGTCCCTGGGGGTGCCCTGGCTGTCCCCTAGGTGTCCCTGGGGTGCCCTGCCTGTCCCCTAGGTATCCCTGGGGGTGCCCTGGCTGTTTCTGGAGTACCCTGGCTGTCCCCTTCGTGTCCCTGGGGGTGCCCTGGGTGTCCCTGGGGTGCCCTAGGGGTGCCCCGGCTCTCCCTGGGGGTGCCCAGGCTGTCCCCTAGGTGTCCCTGGGGGTACCCTGGCTGTCCCCTATGTGTCCCTGGGGTGCCCTGGCTGTCCCTGGGGTGCCCTGGCTGTCCCCTAGGTGTCCCTGGGGTGCCGTGGCTGTCCCCTAGGTGTCCCTGGAGGTGCCCTGGCTGTCCCCTAGGTGTCCCTGGGGGTGCCCTGGCATTCCCTGGGGTGCCCTGCCTGTCCCCTAGGTGTCCCTGGGGTGCCCTGGCTGTCCCCTAGGTGTCCCTGGGGTGCCGTGGCTGTCCCCTAGGTGTCCCTGGAGGTGCCCTGGCTGTCCCCTAGGTGTCCCTGGGGGTGCCCTGGCTGTCCCTGGGGGTGCCCTGGCTATCGCCTAGGTGTCCCTGGGGGTGCCCTGGCTGTCCCCTAGGTGTCCCTGGGGGTGCCCTGTCTGTCCCCTGGGTGTCCCTGGGGGTGCCCTGGCTGTCCCCTAGGTGTCCCTGCCTCGCTCGTATCCTCGACTCCGCCTCCGGCGCCATGGTGACACCCCTCCCAATCTGGACCAGTATGGCCACACCCCCTCCCCTGGGGCCATTGGACCCATCCCAGTATAGACCTGTAAGGCACCGTGTGCCCACCATGGACCCCCATACGCCTGCCAGTTCATCCCAGTCCACTCACCGTCCATCCCAATTCTCTCTGATCACCCTCCCAGTGCTCCCAGTCCATCCCAGTCCCGCAGGTGCTGGTGCTTGTGGCTTGATCAGCTGGTGCCTGTCCGCAACGTGGAGCGGGTCAAATGAGGCCTCAGGGCGAGGGGGGGGGCGGATTTTGGGGGTCCTGGGGGTCCCGAGTTGTCCTGGAGGGGTTTGGGGGGTTTTGGGGGGTCTGCGGGGAGTCTCAAGGGGCTGCTGTGGGTGTTTTTGGGGGGGCTTCGGGAGGTTTGGGCGGCCCATTTGAGGCATCAAAGGAACCTGAGGAGGGTTTTGCGGGCTCCTGGAGGTCGGGGGGGCCCTGGGGGTGGTTTTGGGGGCACTGGGGGGATCCAGCCCGTGACCCCCCCCCGTTTTTGACCCCCCCCCGAGCTGTTTCAGTCTCATCGACGCCCTCCTGAAGCCCAAGGGGGGGTGGGCGCTGGGCCCCCCCCCGCTGCCCCCTCCCCTGCCACCCCCGCGACGCCCTGCAGGTGAGGGACCCCCAAAAACCCCTCCCCAGACCCCAAATTCACCCCTGGGACCCCGAAAAACCCCCCAAACCTCTCCCCGGACCCCAAATTCACCCCTGAGGCCCCAAAAAACCCCCAAACCCCTCCCCATGAACCCCAAATCCACCCTTGGGACCCCCCAAAACCTCCCCAGGACCCCAGATCCACACCGGGACCCCCAAATCCATCCCTCGGACCCCCAAAACCCCCAAATCCATCCCTGGGACCCCCCAAAACTCCCCTCCAAACCCCAAATTCACCCCTCGGACCTCCAGAATCCCTCCACAGGACCCCTCAGGGGTCGTTCCCGACGAAAAAGTGCGGGAAACGTGAGAGGAGAAAAAGGGCGGGAAACGTGAGGGGAGAAAAAGGGCGGGATCAAGTGGGGAGATCAGTGGAATATTGGGGGGGGTCAGTGACGCTGAGGAAGGATCAATGGAATATTGGGGGGGCATCAATGACATTGGGGGGGTCAGTGACACTCGGGTGGGGATCAATGATGCTGTGGGGGGGTCGATATCAGAGGTTATCAGAGGAAATCGCCGCCGCCGTCCTCCCGTGCCCAGAGCCCCGGCAGGACCCCAGCGCAGCTCCGGCTGCAGGCGGAGCAGGAGCGGCTCCTGCCGCCCGCAGCGATCCCGGTCCCGATCCCGACCGCAACGCCAGCTTGGGCCTCAGGCCCCGAGACCCACATCCCGCCCGCCGGGGGGGGCCGCACCGCTCGGGAGCCGCAGCCGACACTGACAGGACCCGAACCAGAACGCCCGCTCCCATTCCCGGCCCCGCCTGGCTCCGCGCAGGGCCGCGAGCAACCTCGGCTCGGCTCGGCTCGGCTCGGCTCGGCTCAGCTGCGAGGGGCGGGGCGGGGTCGCGGGCGATGGTCCCGCCCCCAAGCCGGGGCGTGCTCGGGGCGGAGCCGGGGCGGGCTCGGGGCGGAGCCGGGGCGGGCTCGGGGCGGAGCCGGGGCGGGCTCGGGGCGGATCCGGGGCGGGCTCGGGGCGGAGCCGGGGCGGGCTCTGGGCGGAGCCGGGGCGGGCTCGGGGCGTGGCCGGGGCGGGCTCGGGGCGGAGCCGGGGCGGGCTCGGGGTGGGCTCGGGGCGGAGCAGGGGCAGAGCCGGGGCGGGCTCGGGGCGGGGCCGGGGCGGAGCCGGGGCTCAGTGAGGCGGGGCCGGAGGCAGCCGGGGCCGGGCAGTACCGGGGGCGCGGCTTCAGGGGCGCGGGGCGGGTCCCAAGTGCACGGCGCCGGGACCCCACCGGGGCGTTCCTCACCGAGCCCATAGAGCAGCAGCTACTTCCGCCACCCTTTTGAATCCCCGCGATTGGCGGGCTCGCTGAGGCATCGGCAGTGCTGATTGGACAGCGGGCCCCGGGAACCGCCCCCGCCCCCCGGCCCGCGCTGAGGGCCCGGGGCCTCCGCCCTCAGACCGGCTCCGGCTCCAACCCGGCCCGGGCTCTGCTCCGGTCCCCCCGGCCCGCCCTGAGGGCCCGGGGGCTCTGCGCCGAGACCGGCCTTGCCCCTCCCCGCCTCGCCCTGTAGTAGATTTCTGTTTGGTTTGTGGGAAGAAACAGGTGTGAGAAGTGAGATTTGTGCTGGAGAGGTGCTGCTGGGAAGAAAGGATGGAGTAAATCTGCTCCAAGGATGTGCGATGAAGAATTCAGGGTCAGAGGTGGGCAGTATTTATAAACTGTCTCCATATTTCCCTGTATCTCTGGGTGTTTGGATTGAGCCTGGGATTGTCAGCTATGTTATAAACAAGCCAACCCGGCTACTGAACTCCCAATGAACGTTTGGAAACCCTTGCACAGAAAGACAAGGTAGTAATGATTCCAAAGGAGAAAATGTAAATGAAGGGTAACGATTGCTGGGAAATTTCCTTAGGAATTGTGAACCTCACACAAACGGAATTTAGGAGGTGGAATCCCAGTTTCAGCCTTGGGCACGTGCAGGAGAAGAGGGATCCTTATTCACAGCAAGGAAAGCCCGGTGCCCCAGTGTGTCAGTGCACACAGTGCAATGTCCAGGAAATGAGCAGCAGGGACTGGCAGCAGCTGCAGGTGAGAGCTGTCACAGGCTGATTGAGGGGACAGAGCAGCCCCAGGTGAGAGCTGTCACACTGATGAGGGGACAGAGCAGCCCCAGGTGAGAGCTGTCACACTGATGAGGGGACAGGTGTAAGCTGTAAAGGATAACGAGGGGGCGGGTCCTGCCAGCACTGCTTTAAGAGGGGAGCCCGAGCTCAGTTTGGCACGGAGCTGCGGGCGGAGAGGGGTTTATGCTGGGCTCCCAGGTGAGGCTCATGGAAGGATGGTGAGTTCATCTCACAGGGGCTGGGGGAGGCCTTGGGCGTGGAACATTACTTCAGGAGGTGCTGAGGGACAAACCTTTGTGCCGAGCAGCAGCAGCACAAAAGGTTGAAATAAGTTTTGGTTTGGCATGTAGTGATGGGATTGGCGTCTATGGTGTGCTAGTGTTATCTAAAGGTTTAAACTTTAATGTTTATTTTTAAAGCTTTAAGTTAATGAATTAATATAGGTTGCAAGACATGGGCTTTTTCCTTTTTATTTGGCTAGCGGGAGGTCTTTAACTTTGGGGGGGCTCTGAGTATATGTTCTGGAGTATTATTGAGGGGATTGGACGTGGGGTTGTTTTTATTATATTCAGTAGTTTGACTGGGGGTGATAAGAGTTGGCTTTTTTTGCTGGAATTTTTTTGGGGTTGTCTGTTTGAAAATTTATGTATTTATGCAGTTAAGTGTAGTGGTGTTTCCGGTGTAACTCTTCAGCTTATGTTATTGTTTGTGTGTTTGAGGTGGTCCACTTGTCTTACGCCCTGACCGATTGGCCAACAGATCTGCTGAGATCATACATCGATGTTTGTTTTATTTCTTGTAGCCGAATAAGAGACAGCAGCCCGGTGACAGCAGGAAATTCCCAGAGGGCGAGGCGGCCTTCTGTGGCACCCGACGTGGATTCTCATCCCCAGACGTCCAAGAGATAAGTGGAGGGTTCAGAGCCACAGAGGGGATGAAAGTGGAGTGCTGGGTCAGGACTTGTCAGGAGGGGTTTTTGAGTCAGGTTTGGAGATAGGGATGTCCAAGATGTGCCAATTGAGAGTACAGGTGTACCAGCCCGACCCAAACCCGAAGGAGTAGCCCTAAAGACATGCCCGTTTCCCTGAGTGCGGGTACAGGCAGGAGCCCTTATGCAGGACACTGCCAGAAGGCCTGGCTGCGAGGTGTAGGGCTCTAAAGAAGTTGGGTTTAGAAGGGGGGAGGTGTAGCCACACACACAGAGGCTGAGGTAAAGGACTCAAGGACTAGAGGACACACGGTGAAACTCAGGGGAGCAGGCTAGGATACAAGTCAGAGTACAGGTGTAGCGGCCCTCACAGCACTGCTACCAGCACACTTCCCCTGAGAGCAGGTGCAGGCAGCAGCCCTAGTGCAGGAACACACCAGAAGCTCTGACCTGTGCAGACACTGTCAGGCTAGGGCCAGGCAGGAAGCGATAGTGGGGAGCAGGATCCAGCAGGGCTGGGGATAACGGGGGTTTCCCGCCCCACCCACCCTGGGATTCCCTGTCTCTCCGCAGCCGGTGGAAGTGCTCCTGATTTCCCTCTCGAGGCGGCGGTTGGTAAGGCTTCGTGCCTTTTGCCACCGCAAAGAGTTCGGCTCTGTCAGCCTCTGCCCTGTCTCAGGGCCACGTTTCTTAGGGTAGGCAGGGAACAACTGTGGATGTACCTGTCCTGCGTGCGGGACAGCTCTTGGGACCCTAACGGTGCAGAGCGTCCCCGGCTGCAAGGTCTAGGGCTCTGAAGAAGCAGGGTTCAGAAGGGGGGAGGTTACAGTGATGCACACAGAGGCTGAGGTAAAGGACTGAAGGACTAGAGAACACACAGTGAAAATCAGGGGTACAGCCTAGGATACAAGTCAGAGTACAGGTATCCCGGTCCTCACAGTGCTGCTTCCAACACTGTTTCCCTGAGAGCAGGTGCAGGCAGCAATCCTAATGGCAAGGCAATGCCAGAAGTCCTGAGAGGTGCAGGCAGTAACCCTAAGCTAGGGCCAGGCAGGAAGTGACAGTGGTGGGGCCGAGTCCACAGGGTTGAGGTTCACCGGGGATGTCCACCCTGCGTTCCTGTCCTGCTCTGACCGGGGATGCTCACAGCCCTAATGGAGGCCACGGTGGGTGGGCTCGGTGCCAGTAATGCCTCTAAGGCTTTGGCGCTGCGAGCGTCAGCCTCCGAGCTCAGCTGAAGCACACACAGGGCCCGAGGACCCGGTCCTGCTTAAGAGACGGTGAGTAGCAGAGCTGCTGGTTTTTGGATGATGTGCAGCTAAGATTATGCTTTGATGTTTGGTTTTCTTTATTGTAGCTGACTAGGAGACAGCAGGCAAGTGACAGGAGGAATTTCCCAGAGGCATAGGCGGCCTTCTTTGGGACCCAGCGTGGATTCACCTCCCCAGACATCTGAGAGATAAGTGGAGGGCTCGGAACTAGGGAGAGGATGAAAGCGGGGTGCCAGGGCAGGGGTCAGCGGGAGGGATTTTTTGAGTCGGGTTTGGAGATGGGGATGTCCCAGATGTGACCCCTTAGGCTACAATAAGGGAAAGTCTCATTCTGGATCACAGTGCTGAGGTGTGCAGGGCAGAGCAGTCCCAGGGTGTGTTGTGTCTGTTGTGCACTTTGTGTCTTTTGGGTGTCTTGTCTTTTCCTTTCGTCCTTTGAGGGGCCTGTCAAAACCTCTGGCATCAGTCTTAGCATTTCTGATCTCTGTGCTCCTCAGCCAGGTGCCTTTGTCTCAGCTGCTCGGACACTCATCAGAATCCATCTCTCTTCACAAGCATCCAGTCCGATGCCTTTTCAGGTCTTGTTCTGAGCTGTACTGACAGCCGTGCACCGCCCTGATCCATTCCGGCGGGTTAGGTCTTGTGAGAATGCAAAGACAGGTCGAGGATTCTGACCGTAGGGTTCTCGGGCATCCATCTCTGCATTTCTTGGGATAAGTCATCCCGATGGCATCTTGTTCCTGCAGGGTTCTCTGAGCCTGGCCAGCTCACCTTCAGTCTCACCTCGGTCATCTCATTCCGAGTTCTCTGGACCCTCAGGGTCATTCTTCTTGCCCAGAGTTTTCTGTCCCTGTTGTGTCCCCTCGTTTGTCCTGTGCTGTGTCACGGGTGTTGGTGTGTGTTTGGCCGGGAGCTGCTCTGCCTTGATGCTCAGTCTGGGTGTAGGGGTACGAGGGTAATAGTGCCGGGGGCTTGAAATTTGTGATGTGGGGTGTAGTTAGACTGTAGAGGGTATTCCTAGATTGCCACAAGATGTGCGGAGCTGTCAAGGTATCCTGCAGCACTCTGACTTTTGTCCAAACTCTGTTTCAGATGCAGAGGGATGAAATCTGTGGCAGAGCCCCCCAGTCTGGGTGAGAGGGCTGCCCTGAGAAGGTCAGTCCCTGTTTCTGTTTGCAGGGGAGGTGTAAATGGTAGCCGTGTTACTGCTCTGTTCTTTGTCTTTATTTTTAGGTGGTGAAGCCGGATCTCAGCAGTCAAGCTGACGTGGGCGAGGTGAGCAGCGATGGGTGGACAGAAGCAGTTGCTATTGTTCAAGCCTCACTCGCTGGTGCAACTCTAAGCCTCCGTTATTGTGTGTTTTAGGGAGTCCACTCGCAGGAGGCCGAGCTCCCCTCTCACCAACGGGACGACAGACCCGCGTCACCTCACCCGTGAGCCCTCCGGGAGCGTTCCAGGAGTCTGTGATGGAGCCTTGATCTTCTCCTTGTGAAGGCCCCATCCAGGTAGTCTTGGATAACGGGCGAGGAGTTGAGGTGAGTCAGGGAGGAGAAGGAGGGATGGTCCCCTCAAGTTCCAGCGCTGCCACGTCACCTTGTCTGCTCTTTACCCAGGCAGACCCTGCGACGCCGGCGTTGGCCTCTGAGCGCAGCTGAAGCACGGGGCCGAGGACACAGGCAAGCTTAGGAGACAGTGAGTAGCAGAATTGTCGGGTTTTGGGTGATGGGCTGCCAAGATTATGCTTTGATGTTTGGTTTTCTTTATTGTAGCTGTGTAGGAGACAACAGCCCAGCAACAGCAGGAATTTCCCTGAGGGAGAGGCGGCCTTCTTTGCCACCCAGCGTGGATTCACCTCCCTAGACGTCCGAGAGATAAGTGGAGGGCTCGGAGCCAGGGAGGGCTTGAAAGCGGGGTGTGGGATCAGGGGCCACCGGGAGGGATTTTTTGAGTCATTTTTGGTGACAGGGATGTCCAAGAAGTGACCGCTTAGGCTACAGAAAGTCTCATTCTGGATCAGAGTGCCGAGGTGTGCCGGGCAGAGCAGTCCTGGTGTGTGTTGTGTCACTTGTCTGTTGTGCACTCTGTCTGTTTGGTGTCTTGTCTTTTCCTTTTGTCCTTTGAGGGGCCTATCAAAACCCCTGGCATCAGTCTTAGCATTTCTGATCTCTGTGCTCCTCAGCCAGGTGCCTTTGTCTCAGCTGCTCGGACACTCATCAGAATCCATCTCTCTTCACAAGCATCCAGTCCGATGCCTTTTCAGGTCTTGTTCTGAGCTGTACTGACAGCCGTGCACCGCCCTGATCCATTCCGGCGGGTTAGGTCTTGTGAGAATGCAAAGGCAGGTAGAGGATTCTGACCGTAGGATTCTCGGGCATCCATCTCTGCATTTCTTGGGATAAGTCATCCCGATGGCATCTTGTTCCTGCAGGGTTCTCTGAGCCTGGCCAGCTCACCTTCAGTCTCACCTCGGTCATCTCATTCCGAGTTCTCTGGACCCTCAGGGTCATTCTTCTTGCCCAGAGTTTTCTGTCCCTGTTGTGTCCCCTCGTTTGTCCTGTGCTGTGTCACGGGTGTTGGTGTGTGTTTGGCCCGGAGCTGCTCTGCCTTGATGCTCAGTCTGGGTGTAGGGGTAATAGGATAATAGTGCTGGGGGCTTGAAATTTGTGATGTGGAGTGTAGCAGGGCTGTCGAGGGTATTCCTAGATTTCCACAAGATATGTGGAGCTGTCAAGGTATCCTGCAGCACTCTGACTGTTGTTCTGACTTTCTTTCAGATGCAGGTGGATGAAATCTGTGGCAGAGCCCCCCATCCTGGGTGAGGGGGCTCCCCTGAGAAGGTCGGTCACTGTTTTGATTTGCAGGGGAGGTGTAAATGGTGGCAGTGTTACAGCTCTGTTCTTTGTCTTTATTTTTAGACCAGACCCTGCGACGCCGGCGTTGGCCTCTGAGCGCAGCTGAAGCACAGGGCCGAGGACACAGGCAAGCTTAGGAGACTGTGAGTAGCAGAATTGCTGGTTTCTGGCTGATGTGCTGCTAAGAGCACAGGGTCACGTTTAGTTCTCTTTATTGTAGCTGACGAGGAGACACCAGCCTGGTCACAGCAGGAATTTCCCCGAGGGAGAGGCAGCCTTCTTTGGGACCCGGCGTGGATGCACCTCCCCAGACATCTGAGAGATAAGTGGAGAGCTCAGAGCCGTAGAGGGCATGAAAGAAGAGTGTGGGGTCACTAGCAAGGTTTTTTGAGTCAGGTTTGAAGACAGGGATGTCTAAGCTGTGACCCCTTAGGTTTCATCCAGGGAGAGTCTCATTCTGGATCACAGTGCCGAGGTGTGCAGGGCAGAGCAGTCCTGGTGTGTGTTGTGTCTGTTGTGCACTCTGTGTCTTGGGTGTCTTGTGTGTGCTGTCTTTTCCCTTAGCCCTTCAGGGGCCTGTCAAAACCTCTGGCATCAGTCTTAGCATTTCTGATCTCTGTGCTCCTCAGCCAGGTGCCTTTGTCTCAGCTGCTCGGACACTCATCAGAATCCATCTCTCTTCACAAGCATCCAGTCCGATGCCTTTTCAGGTCTTGTTCTGAGCTGTACTGACAGCCGTGCACCGCCCTGATCCATTCGGCGGGTTAGGTCTTGTGAGAATGCAAAGACAGGTCGAGGATTCTGACCGTAGGATTCTCGGGCATCCATCTCTGCATTTCTTGGGATAAGTCATCCCGATGGCATCTTGTTCCTGCAGGGTTCTCTGAGCCTGGCCAGCTCACCTTCCTTCTCACCTCGGTCATCTCATTCCGAGTTCTCTGGACCCTCAGGGTCATTCTTCTTGCCAGAGTTTTCTGTCCCTGTTGTGTCCCCTCGTTTGTCCTGTGCTGTGTCACGGGTGTTGGTGTGTGTTTGGCCGGGAGCTGCTCTGCCTTGCTGCTCAGTCTGGGTGTGGGGGTAATAGGATAATAGTGCTGGGGGCTTGAAATTTGTGATGTGGAGTGTAGCAGGGCTGTCGAGGGTATTCCTAGATTGCCACAAGATATGTGGAGCTGTCAAGGTATCCTGCAGCACTCTGACTTTTGTCCCAACTTTCTTTCAGATGCAGAGGGATGAAATCCGTGGCAGAGCCCCCCAGTCTGGGTGAGGGGCTCCCCTGAGAAGATCGATCGCTATTCAAGGTGAGAGTCACATATTTCACATTTTTTGGCACTCCAGTGCAGGCCACCTGCATTTACAGCTTGAAACAGGTGAGTCCCTTGGTAACCCCTGGGCAGCAGCTGGAGCCTGCTCCGGGCTGGGCTGAGGGAGCAAACACTTGTGGCTGACACAGCTCCACACTGGGGGTACTTGGGAAAACACCTGCCTTGTCCTGGATTGTTTTTTTTTTTGAGCTTTTGACAAGGTTTTAGTCATCACCTTGGTAAAAATAAATGGTAAGGACTGAAAACATGAGAGGCTGGCAGGTTATATGCACGAAAGACAACTTTTTTTTTCTTAAATATTTGTGCAACCTATATCTTAATTTTGAGACTCTTTTTTGGTCAACTTTATTGTAAAACCCCCTTATTTTCAAGTTAGCTGCTTCAATAATGAATTTGTTTTACAAATACCCGCTAATGTCCGAAGGTTAAAGCACTAACACCAACATCCCACCTCTTTTATTTTTGCAGCAAAATTTTATCTTTACTAAACTTGAAACTTGATGTTTTTGCAGGTAGTAAGTTAAAGAAGGTGTTTATCTGCCCATCACTGATAGTCAGGGTCATGAAGAAATTGCTCTAGTGTTCTAAAATAAATGCAGATTTTTAGGCCTCTCCCATTCTCTCTGACTAGCAGCATGTGAATTGATTTTTGATCTCCTTTCTGTTGGTGTCTGTGGGTTTTAAGCTGCATGGAGAAGGTGTCTGTGGACATGGCACCCAGGGAATGGTGCTGGGAAGGGCAGGATGGAAAGGAGCTGCTCAGGAATCCAGAGCAGCAGTGGAGTGGGAGCTGGTGCTGCTGCCTCAGTCACACCCTCCTGGACAGTCTGTGCAGTGATAATATTCCTACTTTCCTTCCTGAACCTGGGGTTGGAGGAGAACATGAGTCTTGGCATTGTTGGAAAGGGGAACTCCAGGGAAAAACTGCTGTTTGTGTCCTCAGAGAGCAGTGGGAAGAGCCTGGGAGAAATCCTGGCTGGCTGAGGGATCCTTGTGTCCCCTCGGGAATAAATCCCTGCGTCTCCTCAGACCTGCTGGTTTGCAGTAGAGTTTGGGCACCTTTCGCTGCAGCTGTGGTTCTTAATAACTGGAAGTCCATGGATTGCTGGGCGATTCCCATAAGTTCTCCTATTTTGTAGGAGCTGCACGGTGAGGTCAGCATTCTGATGGAGGCCCTGGCACAGCTGCCAAGGGCAAGGAACGTGGAGCATCCCGGGGCTTCTCCCACCCGAGTTTCTCCCGGAGCGTGCTGCGTGTCGTGCCGGATGTTTAACCCGGGTTTGGGGTGTTCTCCTGCAGTCCCAGCTCTGACTGCTGCCCCCGAGCCCCGGCCTTGCTCGGTCCCAGCACTGAACCTGGCAGGTGGGTGTGCTTTTCCAGCCCTTGAATCCCACGGGCAATCCCAGATTCCCGGAGCTCCCCGAGGCACAGCCTGGCCTCCCTCGCTGGGAGCTGCATTTCAGTCTGCCTGGACCAAGGCCATCCTGTTTGAGACTTTATTCCTGTTGCTTTTCCTCTTCCAGGTTGTGGGCAAAAAGGAGAGAGCCAGTAGGAAGTGAAGCCACTGGAAGGCCTTATCCCAGTCCAAGGTTGGATAGGAGTAACTGGACCTGTTGAATTCCCACTTCCCTTTAAATTAGAGCAGAGGAAGCAGATTTTAAATCATCATTCCATGAACTTTCACCAACTTCATGACTCTTGCAGAAGTTTTCAATGTTAGAAATTCCTGAGCTTGTTTTCCAGGCAAGCTTGGATTTAGATGTTATTCCTTCCTTTTATTTGAAGGAATAACTCTGATTTTCTCTCTGATTTTAGTAAGGGAATATTTATTTATTCCAATTTTCCATCCTAATTGGAATTTTTGCACCTTGTAGAGCACATTTCCAAGGAAATTTACCCAATTAATGTTGGTAAATCAGGAATTGTCCAGCACCATCTCCACAAAATTCTGTGAATTCCCAAGAAAACGTTGAAGTATTTATTTGCCATGATTCATCTCTTTGTAAAGTTCAATTTACTGCATTTTTAATTACATAAATGCCATTAAAACCTGAATCCAGGCCTAGCTGCTGTTCCTTGGACACAGGGGGCTGGTTCTTTCCTACCTTGGCACATTTGGGTGTTTGTCCAAAATGAGCTTCCCACTAAAATAGAATTTGTTTCCAAGCAAAAGTGGGAATTGTCTAGAAAACCTTCTGTTCTGGGGGGCACTGGGTTTGTTTCCCTTATTGCTGCATAATTGAGGAAAGCCATGGTGCTTTTTTAGGCAGTGGCAGGAGGTGAAAGCTGCATTTATTTAATTTTGTATTTTATTTCTTGTTATTTTTGTATTTTTATGCTCTTTTGTTGTGGTTTCTCATGTTGCGTTTTGTGGTTTTTCAAAGACTTTTTCTTCCGTTTTTTAATTTTTATATTTTTTTCTTTAGCTATTTATTTACTTGTTAAAACTACTTTTAGTTTTTTATTTTAATTTTTTGTTTAAATTTTTTTTTCCACTTTTTTGTTACTTTGAAATTTTTTTCTTTTGGTATTTTAATTTTATTTATTATTTTCTATAGTTTTGGTTTATTTTTTCATGTTTTCTTTGTTCCTTTTTTTTTTCCCCATACTCTTTCTTCCCCCGGGCGCCTGGGGGTTTGGCTGTTGGCAAGAAAGATGAGAAATGACCTCGGTGCCCGCTGGACGTCGGGATGTCATAGAGAGCGCAGTTGGCAAAAGCTCTGTATTTTCTGCTCCATAAAACTCCTGAAGGGAGAAAGCTGTGACCACCGTGGTGCCGTTTTTTCCTTCCCAGCCCCGACCAGGTCTCCTCCTACCCGTGCACAGTGTTACCAGAAGCAGCCTGCTGTCCAGGCTGTCGAGGCGTATTTCAGAGGGGGCAATAAAAACAAAGTAGACGTTTTATTTTGAACTCTCCGACCCTGCTTGTTTATTAGCAAAGAACTCCAAAACAAAGCGAACAAAAAAAGAAAACCCACAAACTAAACTCCCCCGCAACCCACCAAAAAAAAACCATAGAGAAAGAGAAAACATGCCCATATTATTTGAATAAAGATTAAAACTTTACCCCTTAGAAAACCAGGCTCATTTAATTCAAATTAATTGTGTTTCTGATGTGTTAGGTTAATGAATTCATCTAGTGTAAAATATCGTTTAAAATATAAACAAACGAATTAAAAAATAATGAAAAAGAAAAATAACAAAAAGTATAGGATATGAAAAATAATATAAATAATAAATACACAATATATTATTACATACTACACGTTTTATAAATATATATAATATACATAATATAAACATCTATAATGTACATAATCATGATATTTCAATGAAATGTATTATTATTTATAACATTACATAATAAATAATAAATTATTTTATATATAACTTTCTATACTTAATATATATAATAAATATAATAGTATAATAAACATAATACATGATGTATAATGTACATAATATAAAAGCTGAATTGTAATGATTAATGTAAATATCAGAATCACAAAGATAAAAAATATTGAAATAGAGCCTGAACGAAAGGCTTTTTTGTTTCGGTCTGGTTGCTGGCAGGGTTCTCGCAGGTGTGCTCGGGGGTCTTTTGGGCCATTTATTCCGGAGGCTGTTCGGAAGGGCATTCCTGGGCACGTTCGTTTATGGCTCCGCTCCGCGCCGCCGCGCGGCAGTGCTGCCACCCTGTGGGCAGAGAGCGGTAGTGCAGCTTCCCCCCCGCCCGGCCCGCCCGATCTGTGCGGCAATGCTGCCACCGTGTGGGCAAACAGCGGTAGTGCAGCGGTCCCTCCCGCCCGTCCCGCCTGATCTGTGCGGCAATGCTGCCATCGTGTGGGCAAACAGCGGTAGTGCAGCTGTCCCTCCCGCCCGTCCCGCCTGATCTGTGCGGCAATGCTGCCACCCTGTGGGCAAAGAGCGGTAGTGCAGCTGTCCCCCATGACCGTCCCGCCGGAGCCGTGCGGCAGTGCTGCCACCCTGTGGGCAAAGAGCGGTAGTGCAGCTGTCCCCCCCCGCCCGTCCCCGACGCGCGTGGCAGCCCCGCATTGTGAGCTCGGGGGCGGCGCTGCCGCCCGCCCGCCCGCAGCTCGGGGCCGAAAGGGAGGGAAAAAGGCAAGGAGCCCGGGCGCGTGGCAGCCGGCTGCCTGCGCGCGCCACCCGGACCCCGGAGCCGTCCGGGCGCGATTTTCCGCGGCGCCTGCGGGTGTGCGGACACGGGATGGGGGCGCAGCGGCGCCGCGGGCGGCAGTCCATTGAGTCAGGCGCTTGTGTGAGCGGCCGAGGGGGCATTTTAGTGGGTTCCACTACCAAGATGGCGGCGAGACGCGAGGCGCCTGACCTTCTAAAAAGGGCGGCCAAAAGGGCGGGAAAAATAAGGACCCTATAGGTGTTTATGCAGCTGCCTGCACAAAACCCCGACTACGGCGCCGCCCGGGGGCAATTTTCCGCGGCGTTTCCAGGTGTGGGGACACGGGCCGTGTGCTCAGTCGCGACGCGCTTGCGTTCGGATTCGTGGATTTAGTCAGGCGTCTGTGTAAACACCTGGCGGAGGCCTATGCCGAGCCACAAAGAACATGGCGGCCGGGACGGAAGTGGCCTCAGGAGCAACCAAGATGGCGGCAAGGAAAAGCGGAAGTCACGCGTCGCCCCTCACAAAATGGCGCCGAGGCGCGAGGCGCCCGACCTTCCAAAAAGGGCGGCCAAAAGGGCGGGAAAAAATAAGGACCCTGTAGGCGTTTACGCAGATGCCTGCACAAAAACCCCGACTACAGCGCCGCCCGGGCGCAATTTTCCGCGGCGTTTCCAGGTGTGTAGACACCGGCCATGTGCTCATCCGCGCCGCCTCCGGGTTCGGATTCGTGGATTTAGTCAGGCGTCTGTGTAAACACCTGCCGGGGGCCTTAGCGGTGCCGCAAAAAAGATGCCGGCGGGACCGGAAGTGGCCTCAGACGCAACCAAGATGGCGGCAAGGAAGGGCGGAATGCTCGTGGGGCTCATCGCGGCCGAAAATCACCGAGTGCAGCTCACACCCTGCAATGGCAAAAGCTGTTTTATTAAAACTCAGCCGAGAATTTTCCTCTTATTTCCAGGTCACAGGATATACTGAGCCTGAGAGGGATCCTAAAATCTGACTCTCAAGCAGACGGACCGTTTGAGAATCGAACTCAGCACCTTGGCATTACCCGGACTCTGCTCCAAGCAGCTGAACCAATCTCTGCATTATGGGGATGGACCTCCATAGGATGGCAACGCTTGGCCCCACTAAGGTAAGTGCAGTGCCGCCTTCTCTGCCAAAGCTGCTTCACACAGCAGCCCCTGGAATGGCTCGAGGGCAGAAGTGGCTGGCAGGTCACGACAGCACAAAGCTCTTCCAGTGACGCTGATTTCCTGTCCTTTCCAGGATTTACTCAACAGCTGCCGTAAAAGTACTTACACAAAGTCTCTTTCTGGGCGGAAAGGAGCAGGACAAGTCCTGAGGCTTCCCTTCTTCCACGGCCAAAGTTCTGGAGAGAGGCAGGGCCGGTCCCACCCGCACAGGGGCGTTTCCTGCAGGTGAGTGTTGCCGGGCCAAACTGATGGCAGCTGCTGAGGCCGGGGCTGCTTTTCTGGCCGGAGGCCTCGGTGCCCCCCCGTGCCGCCTGCAGTGTCCCTCGGTGTTTCCTGCAGGTGTCCCGGGTGCCCGGAGGCGCAGGGAGGAAGGAGGCCGGCAGCCCCAGCGGGGCCAGCAGCCCTGGGATGATGTGCAGGGGAGGAGCTGTGCCTGCGGGGCCCCGCCCGTGGCAGCGGCGGCCAAACGCAGGGCCCGGGGCCGGGCTCGGGGCTGGCACGGACACGGCCCCGGGGCTGCCGCGGCTCCTCGGCCAGGGGCTGCTCCCACCGGGCACGGGGAGATGCTGCAGCCCGGACAGAGGCACCCACAGCCCAAGAGCTCCCCAGGGAACAGCTGGCATTGCCCGGGAACGGCGGCTCGGGCTGTCTGCAGAGGGGCTCAGACAGCAATTCCCACCTCCCGGAGCTCCCACACAGTTGCCAGGGATGTCCTGGCCACCCTAAATCCCCTCCCTTTCAGCCTGAGGACATCACCCATCGGCAGCATTAAAGCCAAGGTGCTCCTCCCTCACAGAAATTAAATCCAGAGCAACGGCCCTCGGAGATGCCTCAAAATCAAAGGTTTGAGTGGGATGGAGTTTCGTTTGGATGAAGTCTGGACTTTTCCAGGGAGCCAGCCGGAGTGCAGCAGTGATGGAAAGCTTTTGCAGGTGGGTCCCACTGGAGGTGTGCTGAAGGCAGGGATGGGCATCCCTTGCCTGAGGGAAAGGCACTTGCAGAGGCCACTGCTGGGGCTCGGAAAGGAGCTGAGCTCCTGCAGGGAGCTGTGTCCTCCCGAGGGCACAGGGGCTGCCTCAGCACAGGCCGGCCAGTGCCTTCTCCTGCTCTGAAACATCACCTGGAGCCCGAGCTCAGGGGGTGGCTGAATTCCAGGGAAATCTGACAGGTGACCCCCAGGGGATGAGGGTTAGAATTAACCAAATCTATGGAATAGAAACCTATCCTGTCCCCATCCTGCTGAGCTTCCTTGGAAGCTCTGCTAGTTCCTGACACATCTGGCATTCAAGCAGCAGCTCTGCGTGGGAATATCCATGCTCTGTGAGGCACTGTGAGGTTATTGCAGCAGGAACTGAGCAGGGAATTCGGGGCCGTGGGTATAATTCATCTAAACTAGCAAAGGTGACAGTGAACCCCAAATCTGGGCACCACACAGAGAACAATCTTTGTGCTGCCCTGTCAGCTCAAGCCCCTGGGCTGGGAAGTTTTGGGAGTCAAACATATGGAATGATAAAAGTCACAGCAACTGGTGTCACCCCGAGGGACAGTCCAAGTCCCAGACAATTCCTCTGCAGTCCCCTGGGGGGGAAAACACCCTCTGTCTGCCAGGAGCCCTGACTCTGTTTCTCCTATCAGCTGTGTTGGGCTTTAAGAACTTGAAATAACTTTGAAGCCAAAGAAATCACCTTTTCCTTCTGGTTTGATTGTGTTTTTTTGTTGTTTTTTTTTTTTTTTTTTTTCTTTCAGATGCTGGACTTGCTTCTGTGGATGTGTGCTGAGCTCTGGCTGCAGGGGACTGTCAGGCCTGAATGGCTGTGAGTTTGTGTTCTTCTCGCTGGGGAAGCAGAAATAATTATTAATTAGACTGCAGAAATGTTTTCAGAAACCTTTCCCCTTTCCTGCCCTTTGCTGGTGGATCTTCTCTTTCTGCCTTTGACTTTACAAAGCTGTTCCCTGATGTCAATTCCCCTGCCTGAATTCCTTGCAGCTCCTAGCTGGGAAAAACTGGGATGATGTCCTAGGGATGTTCTTAGGGGAGGACAGAGGTGAGATTTTTGCCTGTATTTTTCTAATATTTTCTAAAATTTCAGGGAGCTGCTCCTGCTCCTGCCCCTAATCCTGCTGCTGCTGCACAAGTGGAGCCTTGTCAGCGAAGACCTGCATCTGCAGGAGGCCCCGCAGGCCCTGGCTGGGAAGTGCCAAAACAAAGAAGTGATCAGTAAGTGCTGAACTGCTTCCAGGAGGGCATATTTTGTTGCAGCCGTTACAGACCAACCGTGTGGTGCTGGTGACTTTGTGTGAGTTGCTTTATTAAAGCCAATCGTTGGTAAGGGTTTTGAGCCTGCCTTGGAGAGCACTTGGAGCTCTGGGTGCCCTGGCTTTCCCCTAGGTGGGCCTGGGGGCGCCCTGGCTGTCCCCTAGGTGTCCCTGGGGTGCTCTGGCTGTCCCTGGGGTTGCCCTGGCTGTCCCCTAGGTGTCCCTGGAGTGCCCTGGCTGTCCCCTAGGTGTCCCTTGGGGTCCACGGGCTGTCCACTAGGTGTCCCTTGGGGGGACCTGACTGTCCCTGGGATGCCCTGGCTGTCCCCTAGGTGTCCCTGGGGGTGCCCTGGCTGTCCCCTAGTTGTCCCTGGGGTGCCCTGGCTGTCTCTTAGGTGTCCCTGGGGGTGCCCTGGCTGTCCCCTAGGTGTCCCAGGGCTGCCGTGGCTGTCTTTTAGGTGTCCCTGGGGGTGCCCTGACTGTCCCCTAGGTGTCCCTGTGGGGGCCCTGGCTGTTCTCGGGGTGCCCTGACTGTCCCCTAGATGTCCCTGGCATTCCCCAAGGCGTGCCTGCGGGTGACCTGGCTGTCCTCTAGGTGTCCCTGGGGGGGCCCTGGCTGTCTTCCTAGGTGTCCCTGGGGGGCCCTGGCTGTCCCCTAGGTGTCCTTGGGGTGCCTTGCTGTCCCCAAGGCGTCCCTGGGGTGCCCTGGCTGTCCCCTAGGTGTCCCTGGGGGTGCCCTGGCTGTCCCTGGGGGTCCCTGGCTGTCCCATAGGTGTCCCTAGGGGTGCCTTGTCTGTCCCTAGGGGGCCCTGGGGGTACCCTGGTGTCCCTGAGAGGGCCCTGGCTGTCCCCTAGCTGTCCCTGGGGGTGCCCTGGGTGTCCCTGGGGTGCCCTGGCTGTCCCCTACGTGTCCCTGGGGGTGCCCTGGGTGTCCCTGGGGTGCTCTAGGGGTGCCCCGGCTGTCCCTGGGGGTGCCCAGGCTGTCCCCTAGGGGTCCCTGGGGGTGCCCTGGCTGTCCCATAGGTGTCCCTGGAGGTGCCCTGGCTGTCCCCTTGGTGTCCCTGGGGGTGCCCTGGGTGTCCCTGGGGTGCCCTGGCTGTCCCCTAGGTGTCCCCGGAGATGCCCTGGCTATGCCTGGGGGGGCCCTGGCTGTCCCTGGGGTGCCCTAGCTGTCCTCTAGGTGTCCCTGGGGGTGCCCTGGCTGTCCCTTAGATGTCCCTGGGGGTGCCCTGGCTCTCCTTGGGGTGCCCTGGCTGTCCCTTATGTGTCCCTGGGGGTGCCCAGGGTGTCCCTGGGGTGCCTTGCTGTCCCCTAGGTGTCCCTGGGGGTGCCCTGCCTGTCCCCTAGGTGTCTCTTGGGGTGTCCTGGCTGTCCCCTAGGTGTCCCTGGGGGTGCCCTGGCTGTCCCTGTGGGTGCCCTGGCTGTCCCCTACCTGTCCCTGGCGGTGCCCTGGGTATCCCTGGGGTGCCCTGGCTGTCCCTGGGGTACCCAGGCTTTCCTTTAGGTGTCCGTAGGGGTGCCCTGGCTGTCCCTTTGGTGTCCCTGGAGGTGCCCTGGCTGTCCCTTGGGGGGCCCTGGCTGTCCCTGAGGGGGCCCTGGCTGTCCCCTAGGTGTCCCTGGGGTTCCCTGGTGTCCCTGGGGTGCCCAGGCTTTCCTATAGGTGTCCCAGGGCTGCCCTGGCTGTCCCTTTGGTGTCCCTGGGGGTGCCCTGGCTGTCCCTTAGGTGTCCCTGGGGGTTCCCTGGCTATCTGTGGGGTGCCGTGGCTGCCTCTGGGGTGCCCTGGCTGTCCCTGGGGTATCCAGGCTTTCCTTTAGGTGTCCCTAGGGGTGCCCTGGCTGTCCCGTAGTTGTCCCTGGGGTGCCCTGGCTGTCCCTTAGGTGTCCCTGGAGGTGCCCTGGCTGTCCCCTAGGTGTCCCTGCCTCGCTCGTATCCTCGACTCCGCCTCCGGCGCCATGGTGACACCCCTCCCAGTCTGGACCAGTGTGGCCACACCCCCTCCCCTGGGGCCATTAGACCCATCCCAGTACAGACCAGTAAGGCACCGTGTGCCCACCATCGACCCCCACACGCCTGCCAGTTCGTCCCAGTCCACTCCCCATCCATCCCAGTTCTCTCTGATCACCCTCCCAGTGCTCCCAGTCCATCCCAGTCCCGCAGGTGCTGGTGCTTGTGGCTTGATCAGCTGGTGCCTGTCCGCAACGTGGAGCGGGTCAAATGAGGCCTCAGGGGGAGGGGGGGGCGGATTTTGGGGGGTCCTGGGGGTCCCGAGTTGTCCTGGAGGGGTTTGGGGGGTTTTGGGGGGTCTGCGGGGAGTCTCAAGGGGCTGCTGTGGGTGTTTTTGGGGGGGCTTCGGGAGGTTTGGGCGGCCCATTTGAGGCATCAAAGGAACCTGAGGAGGGTTTTGCGGGCTCCTGGAGGTCGGGGGGGCCCTGGGGGTGGTTTGGGGGGCACTGGGGGGTTCCAGCCCGTGACCCCCCCCCGTTTTTGACCCCCCCCCCCCCGAGCTGTTTCGGTCTCATCGACGCCCTCCTGAAGCGCTGGGCCCCCCCCGCTGCCCCCTCCCCTGCCACCCCCGCGACGCCCTGCAGGTGAGGGACCCCCAAAAACCCCTCCCCAGACCCCAAATTCACCCCTGGGACCCCAAAAAACCCCCAAAACCTCTCCCCGGACCCCAAATTCACCCCTGAGGCCCCAAAAAACCCCCAAACCCCTCCCCATGAACCCCAAATCCACCCCTGGGACCCCCCAAAACCTCCCCAGGACCCCAGATCCACCCTGGGACCCCCAAATCCATCCCTTGGACCCCCAAAAACCCCCAAATCCATCCCTGGGACCCCCCAAAACCTCCCTTCAAACCCCAAATTCACCCCTCGGACCTCCAGAATCCCTCCACAGGACCCCTCAGGGGTCGTTCCCCACGAAAAAGTGCGGGAAACGTGAGGGGAGAAAAAGGGCGGGAAACGTGAGGGGAGAAAAAGGGCGGGATCAAGTGGAGGGGATCAATGGAATTTTGGGGGGGGTCAGCGACGCTGAGGAAGGATCAATGGAATATTGGGGGGGCATCAATGACATTGGGGGGGTCAGTGACACTCGGGTGGGGATCAATGATGCTGTGGGGGGGTCGATATCAGCTCGGGGGGCGGCCATGGGTTTTTGGGGGGCCGCAACGCAGGCATCCTAGCTGGGTTTGGAGCGGAGGGGCCCCTTCAACCTCTGGGGGGGCCCTGGCTGTCCCCTGGCTGTACCTGGGGGTGCCCTGGCTGTCCCCTAGGTGTCCCTGGGGATGCCCTGGAGTCCCTGGGGGTGCCCTGGCTGTCCCTGGGGTGCCCTAGCTGTCCCCTAGGTGTCCCTGGGGGTGCCCTGGCTTTCCCTGGGGGTCCCTGGCTGTCCCATAGGTGTCCCTAGGGGTGCCTTGTCTGTCCCTGGGGGGGCCCTGGGTGTACCCTGGTGTCCCTGGGAGGGCCCTGGCTGTCCCCTAAGTGTCCCTGGGGGTGCTCTGGTGTCCCTGGGGATGCCCTGGCTGTCCCCTAGCTGTCCCTGGGGGTGCCCTGGGTGTCCCTGGGGTGCCCTGGCTGTCCCCTAGGTGTCCCTGGGGGTGCCCTGGCTGTCCCTGGTGTGCCCTAGCTGTCCCCTACGTGTCCCTGGGGGTGCCCTGGGTGTCCCTGAGGTGCTCTAGGGGTGCCCCGGCTGTCCCTGGGGGTGCCCAGGCTGTCCCCTAGGGGTCCCTGGGGGTACCCTGGCTGTCCCTGGGGTGCCCTGGCTGTCCCCTAGGTGTCCCTGGGGTGCCGTGGCTGTCCCCTTGGTGTCCGTGGGGGTGACCTGCCTGTCCCCTAGGTGTCCCTGGAGGTGCCCTGGCTGTCCCCTTGGTGTCCCTGGGGGTGTTCTGGCTGTCCCATAGGTGTCCCTGGAGGTGCCCTGGCTGTCCCCTTGGTGTCCCTGGGGGTGCCCTGGGTGTCCTTGGGGTGCCCTGGCTGTCCCCTTCGTGTCCCCGGGGATGCCCTGGCTATCCCTGGGGGGGCCCTGGCTGTCCCTGGGGTGCCCTAGCTGTCCCCTAGGTGTCCCTGGGGGTGCCCTGGCTGTCCCCTTGGTGTCCCTATGGTACCCTGGCTGTCCCTTAGATGTCCTTGGGGGTGCCCTGGCTCTCCTTGGGGTGCCCTGGCTGTCCCTTATGTGTCCCTGGGGGTGCCCAGGGTGTCCCTGGAGTGCCTTGCTGTCTCCTAGGTGTCCCTGGGGGTGCCCTGCCTGTCCCCTAGGTGTCCCTGGGGGTGCCCTGCCTGTCCCCGAGGTGTCCCTAGGGGTGCCCTGCCTGTCCCCGAGGTGTCCCTGGGGGTGCCCTGGCTGTCCTTGGGGTGCTCTGGCTGTCCCCTAGGTGTCCCCGGGGATGCCCTGGCTATCCCTGGGGGGGCCCTGGCTGTCCCTGGGGTGCCCTAGCTGTCCCCTAGGTGTCCTTTGGGGTGCCCTGGCTGTCCCCTTGGTGTCCCTATGGTACCCTGGCTGTCCCGTAGATGTCCTTGGGGGTGCCCTGGCTTTCCCTGGGGTGCCCTGGCTGTCCCCTAGGTGTCCTTGGGTTGCCTTCCTGTGCCCAAGGCGTCCCTGGGGGTCCCTGGCTGTCCCATAGGTGTCCCTAGGGGTGCCTTGTCTGTCCCTGGGGGGGCCCTGGGGGTACCCTGGTGTCCCTGGGAGGGCCCTGGCTGTCCCCTAGCTGTCCCTGGGGTGCCCTGGCTGTCCCCTATGTGTCCCTGGGGGCGCCCTGGCTGTCCCTGGGGTGCCCTGGCTGTCCCCTAGGTGTCCCTGGGGTGCCGTGGCTGTCCCCTTGGTGTCCCTGGGGGTGCCCTGGCTGTCTCATAGGTGTCCCTGGAGGTGCCCTGACTGTCCCCTTGGTGTCCCCGGGGATGCCCTGGCTATCCCTGGGGGGGCCCTGGCTGTCCCTGGGGTGCCCTAGCTGTCCCCTAGGTGTCCCTGGGGGTGCCCTGGCTGTCCCCTTGGTGTCCCTGGGGTACCCTGGCTGTCCCTTAGATGTCCCTGGGGGTGCCCTGGCTCTCCTTGGGGTGCCCTGGCTGTCCCTTATGTGTCCCTGGGGGTGCCCAGGGTGTCCCTGGGGTGCCTTGCTGTCCCCTAGGTGTCCCTGGGGTTGCCTTGGCTGTCCCCTAGGTGTCCCTGGGTGTACCCTGGTGTCCTTGGGGTGCTCTGGCTGTCCCCTAGGTGTCCCCGGAGTGCCCTGACTGTCCCCTAGGTGTCCCTGGGGGTGCCCTAGCTGTCCCTTAGTTGTCCCTGGGGGAGCCCTGGCTGTCCCTAGGGTGCCCTGCCTGTCCCCTAGGTGTCCCTGGGAGTGCCCTGGCTGTCCCCTAGGTGTCCCTGGGGGTGCCCTGGCTGTCCCCTAGGTGTCCCTTCGGGTGTCCTGGCTGTCCCCTAGGTGTCCCTGGGGGTGCCCTGGGTGTCCCTTGGGTGCCCTGGCTGTCCCATAGGTATCCCTGGGGGTGCAATGGCAATCCCCTAGGTCTCCCTGGCGGTGCCCTGGGTGTCCTAGGGGTGCCCTGGCTGTCCCCTAGGTGTCCCTGGGGGTGCCCTGGCTGTCCCGGGGGGTGCCCTGGCTCTCCCCTAGGTGTCCCTGGGGGTGCCCTGGCTGTCCCTGAAGTGCCCTGGCTGTCCCCTAGTTGTCCCTGGGGGTACCCTGGCTGTCCCCTTGGTGTCCCTGTGGGTGCCCTGGGGTGCCCTGGGGGTGCCCTTTCTGGCCCTGTGGGTGCCCTGGCTGTCCCTGGAGTGCCCTGACTGTCCCCTAGGTGTCCCTGGGGGTTCCCTGACTGTCCCCTAGGTGTCCCTGGGAGTGCCCTGGCTGTCCCCTAGCTGTCCCTGGGCTTGCCCTGGGTGTCCCTGTGGGTGCCCTGGCTGTCCCCTAGGTGTCCCTGGGGTCCCCTGGGTGTCCCCGGGGGTGCCCTGGCTGTTCCTGTGGTGCCCTGGCTGTCCTTTAGGTGTCCCTTGGGGTGCCCTGGCTGTCCCCTAGGCGTCCCAGGGCTGCCCTGGCTGTCTCTTAGGTGTCCCTGGGGGTGCCCTGGCTGTCCCCTAGGTGTCCCTGGGAATGCGCTGGCTGTCCTTGGGGGCGCCGTGGCTGTCCCCTTGGTGTCCCTGGGGGTTCCCTGTGTGTCCCTGCGGAGGCCCTGACTGTCCCCTAGGTGTCCCAGGGGGTGCCCTGGCTGTCCCTGGGGCGCCCTGGCTGTCCCCTAACGGTCCCTGGTGGTGCCTTGGCTGTCCCTGGGTATCCCTGGCTGTCCCCTAGGCGTGCCTGCGGGTGACCTGGCTGTCCCCTAGGTGTCCCTGGGGGTGCCCTGGCTGTCCCCTAGGTGTCCTTGGGGATGCTCTGGTGTCCCTGGGGGTGCCCTGCCTGTCCCCTAGGTGTCCCTGGGGGTGCCCTGGGTGTCCCTGTCAGGGCCCTGGCTGTCCCTTATGTGTCCCTAGGGGTACCTTGTCTGTCCCTGGGGGGGCCCTGGCTGTCCCTCTGGGGGCCCTGGCTGTCCCCTAGGTGTCCCTGGGGTGCCCTGGCTGTCCCTGGGGTATCCAGGCTTTCCTTTAGGTGTCCCTAGGGGTGCCCTGGCTGTCCCGTAGTTGTCCCTGGGGTGCCCTGGCTGTCCCTTAGGTGTCCCTGGAGGTGCCCTGGCTGTCCCCTAGGTGTCCCTGCCTCGCTCGTATCCTCGACTCCGCCTCCGGCGCCATGGTGACACCCCTCCCAGTCTGGACCAGTGTGGCCACACCCCCTCCCCTGGGGCCATTAGACCCATCCCAGTACAGACCAGTAAGGCACCGTGTGCCCACCATCGACCCCCACACGCCTGCCAGTTCGTCCCAGTCCACTCCCCGTCCATCCCAGTTCTCTCTGATCACCCTCCCAGTGCTCCCAGTCCATCCCAGTCCCGCAGGTGCTGGTGCTTGTGGCTTGATCAGCTGGTGCCTGTCCGCAACGTGGAGCGGGTCAAATGAGGCCTCAGGGGGAGGGGGGGGCGGATTTTGGGGGGTCCTGGGGGTCCCGAGTTGTCCTGGAGGGGTTTGGGGGGTTTTGGGGGGTCTGCGGGGAGTCTCAAGGGGCTGCTGTGGGTGTTTTTGGGGGGGCTTCGGGAGGTTTGGGCGGCCCATTTGAGGCATCAAAGGAACCTGAGGAGGGTTTTGCGGGCTCCTGGAGGTCGGGGGGGCCCTGGGGGTGGTTTGGGGGGCACTGGGGGGTTCCAGCCCGTGACCCCCCCCCGTTTTTGACCCCCCCCCCCCGAGCTGTTTCGGTCTCATCGACGCCCTCCTGAAGCCCAAGGAGGGGTGGGCGCTGGGCCCCCCCCGCTGCCCCCTCCCCTGCCACCCCCGCGACGCCCTGCAGGTGAGGGACCCCCAAAAACCCCTCCCCGGACCCCAAATTCACCCCTGGGACCCCAAAAAACCCCCAAAACCTCTCCCCGGACCCCAAATTCACCCCTGAGGCCCCAAAAAACCCCCAAACCCCTCCCCATGAACCCCAAATCCACCCCTGGGACCCCCCAAAACCTCCCCAGGACCCCAGATCCACCCTGGGACCCCCAAATCCATCCCTTGGACCCCCAAAAACCCCCAAATCCATCCCTGGGACCCCCCAAAACCTCCCTTCAAACCCCAAATTCACCCCTCGGACCTCCAGAATCCCTCCACAGGACCCCTCAGGGGTCGTTCCCCACGAAAAAGTGCGGGAAACGTGAGGGGAGAAAAAGGGCGGGAAACGTGAGGGGAGAAAAAGGGCGGGATCAAGTGGAGGGGATCAATGGAATTTTGGGGGGGGTCAGCGACACTGAGGAAGGATCAATGGAATATTGGGGGGGCATCAATGACATTGGGGGGGTCAGTGACACTCGGGTGGGGATCAATGATGCTGTGGGGGGGTCGATATCAGCTCGGGGGGCGGCCATGGGTTTTTGGGGGGCCGCAACGCAGGCATCCTAGCTGGGTTTGGAGCGGAGGGGCCCCTTCAACCTCTGGGGGGGCCCTGGCTGTCCCCTGGCTGTACCTGGGGGTGCGCTGGCTGTCCCCTAGGTGTCCCTGGGGATGCCCTGGAGTCCCTGGGGTGCCCTATCTGTCCCTGGGGGTCCCTGGCTGTCCCCTAGGTGTCCCTGGGGTGCCCTGGCTTTCCCTGGGGTGCCCTGGCTGTCCCATAGGTGTCCCTAGGGGTGCCTTGTCTGTCCCTGGGGGGGGCCCTGGGTGTACCCTGGTGTCCCTGGGAGGGCCCTGGCTGTTCCCTAAGTGTCCCTGGGGGTGCTCTGGTGTCCCTGGGGATGCCCTGGCTGTCCCCTAGCTGTCCCAGGGGGTGCCCTGGGTGTCCCTGGGGTGCCCTGGCTGTCCCCTAGGTGTCCCTGGGGGTGCCCTGGCTGTCCCTGGTGTGCCCTAGCTGTCCCCTACGTGTCCCTGGGGGTGCCCTGGGTGTCCCTGAGGTGCTCTAGGGGTGCCCCGGCTGTCCCTGGGGGTACCCTGGCTGTCCCTGGGGTGCCGTGGCTGTCCCCTTGGTGTCCGTGGGGGTGACCTGCCTGTCCCCTAGGTGTCCCTGGAGGTGCCCTGGCTGTCCCCTTGGTTTCCCTGGGGGTGTTCTGGCTGTCCCATAGGTGTCCCTGGAGGTGCCCTGGCTGTCCCCTTGGTGTCCCTGGGGGTGCCCTGGGTGTCCCTGGGGTGCCCTGGCTGTCCCCTTCGTGTCCCCGGGGATGCCCTGGCTATCCCTGGGGGGGCCCTGGCTGTCCCTGGGGTGCCCTAGCTGTCCCCTAGGTGTCCCTGGGGGTGCCCTGGCTGTCCCCTTGGTGTCCCTATGGTACCCTGGCTGTCCCTTAGATGTCCTTGGGGGTGCCCTGGCTCTCCTTGGGGTGCCCTGGCTGTCCCTTATGTGTCCCTGGGGGTGCCCAGGGTGTCCCTGGAGTGCCTTGCTGTCTCCTAGGTGTCCCTGGGGGTGCCCTGCCTGTCCCCTAGGTGTCCCTGGGGGTGCCCTGCCTGTCCCCGAGGTGTCCCTAGGGGTGCCCTGCCTTTCCCCGAGGTGTCCCTGGGGGTGCCCTGGCTGTCCTTGGGGTGCTCTGGCTGTCCCCTAGGTGTCCCCGGGGATGCCCTGGCTACCCCTGGGGGGGCCCTGGCTTTCCTTGGGGTGCCCTAGCTGTCCCCTAGGTGTCCTTTGGGGTGCCCTGGCTGTCCCCTTGGTGTCCCTATGGTACCCTGGCTGTCCCGTAGATGTCCTTGGGGGTGCCCTGGCTTTCCCTGGGGTGCCCTGGCTGTCCCCTAGGTGTCCTTGGGTTGCCTTCCTGTCCCCAAGGCGTCCCTGGGGTGCCCTGGCTGTCCCCTAGGTGTCCCTGGGGCTGCCCTGGCTGTCCCTGGGGGTCCCTGGCTGTCCTATAGGTGTCCCTAGGGGTGCCTTGTCTGTCCCTGGGGGGGCCCTGGGAGTACCCTGGTGTCCCTGGGAGGGCCCTGGCTGTCCCCTAAGTGTCCCTGGGGGTGCTCTGGTGTCCCTGAGGATGCCCTGGCTGTCCCCTAGCTGTCCCTGGGGTGCCCTGGCTGTCCCCTAGGTGTCCCTGGGGGTGCCCTGGCTGTCCCTGGTGTGCCCTAGCTGTCCCCTACGTGTCCCTGGGGGTGCCCCGGCTGTCCCTGGGGGTGCCCAGGCTGTCCCCTAGGGGTCCATGGGGGTACCCTGGCTGTCCCCAATGTGTCCCTGGGGGCGCCCTGGCTGTCCCTGGGGTGCCCTGGCTGTCCCCTAGGTGTCCCTGGGGTGCCGTGGCTGTCCCCTTGGTGTCCCTGGGGGTGCCCTGGCTGTCTCATAGGTGTCCCTGGAGGTGCCCTGACTGTCCCCTTGGTGTCCCCGGGGATGCCCTGGCTATCACTGGGGGGGCCCTGGCTGTCCCTGGGGTGCCCTAGCTGTCCCCTAGGTGTCCCTGGGGGTGCCCTGGCTGTCCCCTTGGTGTCCCTGGGGTACCCTGGCTGTCCCTTAGATGTCCCTGGGGGTGCCCTGGCTCTCCTTGGGGTGCCCTGGCTGTCCCTTATGTGTCCCTGGGGGTGCCCAGGGTGTCCCTGGGGTGCCTTGCTGTCCCCTAGGTGTCCCTGGGGTGTCCTTGGCTGTCCCCTAGGTGTCCCTGGGTGTACCCTGGTGTCCTTGGGGTGCTCTGGCTGTCCCCTTGGTGTCCCCGGAGTGCCCTGACTGTCCCCTAGGTGTCCCTGGGAGTGCCCTAGCTGTCCCTTAGTTGTCCCTGGGGGAGCCCTGGCTGTCCCTAGGGTGCCCTGCCTGTCCCCTAGGTGTCCCTGGGAGTGCCCTGGCTGTCCCCTAGGTGTCCCTGGGGGTGCCCTGGCTGTCCCCTAGGTGTCCCTTCGGGTGTCCTGGCTGTCCCCTAGGTGTCCCTGGGGGTGCCCTGGGTGTCCCTTGGGTGCCCTGGCTGTCCCATAGGTATCCCTGGGGGTGCAATGGCAATCCCCTAGGTCTCCCTGGCGGTGCCCTGGGTGTCCTAGGGGTGCCCTGGCTGTCCCCTTGGTGTCCCTGGGGGTGCCCTGGCTGTCCCGGGGGGTGCCCTGGCTCTCCCCTAGGTGTCCCTGGGGGTGCCCTGGCTGTCCCTGAAGTGCCCTGGCTGTCCCCTAGTTGTCCCTGGGGGTACCCTGGCTGTCCCCTTGGTGTCCCTGTGGGTGCCCTGGGTGGCCCTGGGGTGCCCTGGGGGTGCCCTTTCTGGCCCTGTGGGTGCCCTGGCTGTCCCTGGGGTGCCCTGGCTGTCCCCTCGGTGTCCCTGGGGGTGCCCTGGCTGTCCCCTAGGTGTCTCTGGGGGTGACCTGGCTGTCCGTGTGGGTGCCCTGCCTGTCCCCTTGGTGTCCTTGTGGGTGCCCTGGGTGTCCCTAGGGGTGCCCTGGCTGTCCCTAGGGTGCGCTGGCTGTGCGCTAGGTGTCCCTGGGGTGCCCTGCCTGTCCCCTAGGTGTCCCTGGGGGTACCCTGGCTGTCTCTGGAGTGCCTTGGCTATCCCCTAGGTGTCCCTGGGGGTGCTTGGCTCTCCCTAGGGTGCCCTGGCGGTGCCCTAGGTGTCCCTGGGGGTGCCCTGGCTGTCCCGTAGGTGTCCCTGGGGGTGCCCTGGCGTGCCCTGGCTGTCCCCTAGGTGTCCCTGGGTGTGCCCTGCCTGTCCCCTAGGTGTCCCTGGGGGTGTCCTGGCTGTCCCTGGGGTGCTCTGGCTGTCCCATACGTGTTCCTGGGGGTGCCCTGCGTGTCCCTTTGGGTGTCCTGGCTGTCCCCTAGCTGTCCCTGGGGGTGCCCTGGGTGTCCCTGGGGTGCCTTGGCTATCCCCTAGGTGTCCCTGGGGGTGCCCTGGAGGTCCCCTAGGTGTCCCTGGGGGTGCCCTGGCTGTCCTTGGGGTGCCATGGCTGTTTCCTAGGTGTCCTTGGGGGTGCCCTGGGTGTCCCTGGGGTGCCCAGGCTGTCCCCTAGGTGTCCCTGGGGGTGCCCTGGCTGTCCCCTTGGTGTCCCTGGGGGTGCCCTGGCTCTCCCTGAAGTGCCCTGGCTGTCCCCTCGGTGTCCCTGGGGGTGCCCTGCCTGTCCCCTAGGTGGCCCTGGGCATGCCCTGGCTGTCCTTGGGGTGCTCTGGCTGTCCCTGGAGGTGCCCTGGCTGTCCCCTCGGTGTCCCTGGGGGTGCCCTGGCTGTCCCCTAGGTGTCCCTGGGGGTGCCCTGGCTGTCCCCTTCGTGTCCCTGGGGGTGCCCTGGGTGTCCCTGGGGTGCCCTAGGTGTGCCCCTGATGTCCATGGGGGTGCCCAGGCTGTCGCCTAGGTGTCCCTGGGGGTACCCTGGCTGTCCCCTATGTGTCCCTGGGGTGCCCTGGCTGTCCCTGGGGTGCCCTGCCTGTCCCCTAGGTGTCCCTGGGGTGCCCTGGCTGTCCCCTATGTGTCCCTGGGGGTGCCCTGGCTGTCCCCTAGGTGTCCCTGGAGGTGCCCTGGCTGTCCCCTTGGTGTCCCTGGGGGTGCCCGGGCATTCCCTGGGGTGCCCTGGCTGTCCCCTAGGTGTCCCTGGGGGTGCCCTGGCTGTCCCCTATGTGTCCCTGGGGGTGCCCTGACATTCCCTGGGGTGCCCTGGCTGTGCCTTAGGTGTCCCTGGATGTGCCCTGGCTATCCCCTTGGTGTCCCTGGGGGTGCCCTGGCTTTCCCCTAGGTGTCCCTAGGGTGCCCAGGCTGTCCCATAGCTGTCCCTGGGGGTGCCCCGGCTGTCCCTGGGGGTGCCCAGGCTGTCCCCTAGGGGTCCATGGGGGTACCCTGGCTGTCCCCTATGTGTCCCTGGGGGCGCCCTGGCTGTCCCTGGGGTGCCCTGGCTGTCCCCTAGGTGTCCCTGGGGTGCCGTGGCTGTCCCCTTGGTGTCCCTGGGGGTGCCCTGGCTGTCTCATAGGTGTCCCTGGAGGTGCCCTGACTGTCCCCTTGGTGTCCCCGGGGATGCCCTGGCTATCCCTGGGGGGGCCCTGGCTGTCCCTGGGGTGCCCTAGCTGTCCCCTAGGTGTCCCTGGGGGTGCCCTGGCTGTCCCCTTGGTGTCCCTGGGGTACCCTGGCTGTCCCTTAGATGTCCCTGGGGGTGCCCTGGCTCTCCTTGGGGTGCCCTGGCTGTCCCTTATGTGTCCCTGGGGGTGCCCAGGGTGTCCCTGGGGTGCCTTGCTGTCCCCTAGGTGTCCCTGGGGGTGCTCTGCCTGTCCCCTAGGTGTCCCTGGGGTTGCCTTGGCTGTCCCCTAGGTGTCCCTGGGTTAACCCTGGTGTCCTTGGGGTGCTCTGGCTGTCCCCTAGGTGTCCCCGGAGTGCCCTGACTGTCCCCTAGGTGTCCCTGGGGGTGCCCTGGCTGTCCCTTAGTTGTCCCTGGTGGAGCCCTGGCTGTCCCTAGGGTGCCCTGCCTGTCCCCTAGGTGTCCCTGGGAGTGCCCTGGCTGTCCCCTAGGTGTCCCTGGGGGTGCCCTGCCTGTCCCCTAGGTGGCCCTGGGCATGCCCTGGCTGTCCTTGGGGTTCTCTGGCTGTCCCTGGAGGTGCCCTGGCTGTCCCCTCGGTGTCCCTGGGGGTGCCCTGGCTGTCCCCTAGGTGTCCCTGGGGGTGCCCTGGCTGTCCCCTTCGTGTCCCTGGGGGTGCCCTGGGTGTCCCTGGGGTGCCCTAGGTGTGCCCCTGCTGTCCCTGGGGGTGCCCAGGCTGTCCCCTAGGTGTCCCTGGGGTGCCCTGGCTGTCCCTGGGGTGCCCTGCCTGTCCCCTAGGTGTCCCTGGGGTGCCCTGGCTGTCCCCTATGTGTCCCTGGGGGTGCCCTGGCTGTCCCCTAGGTGTCCCTGGAGGTGCCCTGGCTGTCCCCTTGGTGTCCCTGGGGGTGCCCTGACATTCCCTGGGGTGCCCTGGCTGTGCCTTAGGTGTCCCTGGATGTGCTCTGGCTATCCCCTTGGTGTCCCTGGGGGTGCCCTGGCTTGACCCTAGGTGTCCCTAGGGTGCCCAGGCTGTCCCCTAGCTGTCCCTGGGGGTGCCCTGGGTGTCCCTGGGGTGCCCTGGCTGTCCCCTATGTGTCCCTGGGGGAGCCCTGGCTGTCCCTGGGGTGCCCTGGCTGTCCCCTAGGTGTCCCTGGGGTGCCGTGGCTGCCCCCTTGGTGTCCCTGGGGGTGCCCTGGCTGTCCCTGGAGGTGCCGTGGGTGTCCCTGGGGGTGCCCTGGCTGTCCCTGGGGCGCCCTGGCTGTCCCCTAGGTGTCACTTGGGGTGCCCTGGCTGTCCCCTAGGTGTCCCTGGGGGTGCCCTGGCTGTCCCTAGGGTGCGCTGGCTGTGCGCTAGGTGTCCCTGGGGTGCCCTGCCTGTCCCCTAGGTATCCCTGGGGGTGCCCTGGCAGTCTCTGGAGTGCCCTGGCTGTCCCCTAGGTGTCCATGGGGTGCCCTGGCTGTCCCCTATGTGTCCCTGGATGTGCCCTGGCTATCCCCTTGGTGTCCCTGGGGGTGCCCTGGCTTTCCCCTAGGTGTCCCTAGGGTGCCCAGGCTGTCCCCTAGCTGTCCCTGGGGGTGCCCTGGGTGTCCCTTGGGTGCCCTGGCCGTCCCCTAGGTGTCCCTGGGGGTGCCCTGGCTTTCCCTGGTGTGCCCTGGCTGTCCCCTACGTGTCCCTGGGGGTGCCCTGGGTTTCCCGGGGTGCCCTGGCTGTGCCCTAGGTGTCCCTGGGGTGCCCTGGCTATCCGCTTGGTGTCCCTGGGGGTGCCCTGGCTTTCCCCTAGGTGTCTCTAGGGTGCCCAGGCTGTCCCCTAGCTGTCCCTGAGGGTGCCCTGGGTGTCCCCGGGGTGCCCTGGCTGTCCCCTAGGTGTCCCTGGGGGTGCCCTGGCTGTCCCTGGTGTGCCCTGGCTGTCTCCTACGTGTCCCTGGGGGTGCCCTGGATGTCCCTGGGGTGCCCTAGGGGTGCCCCGGCTGTCCCTGGGGGTGCCCAGGCTGTCCCCTAGGTGTCCCTGGGGGTACCCTGGCTGTCCCCTATATGTCCCTGGGGTGCCCTGGCTGTCGCTGGGGTGCCCTGGCTGTCCCCTAGGTGTCCCTGGGGTGCCGTGGCTGTCCCCTATGTGTCCCTGGGGGTGCCCTGGCTGTCTCCTAGGTGTCCCTGGAAGTGCCCTGGCTGTCCCCTTGGTGTCCCTGGGGGTGCCCTGGCATTCTCTGGGGTGCCCTGGCTGTCCCCTCGGTGTCCCTGGGGGTGCCCTGGCTGTCCCCTAGGTGTCCCTGGGGGTGCCCTGGCTGTCTTTGGGGTGCTCTGGCTGTCCCCTTGGTGTCCCTGGGGGGTGCCATGGCTGTCCCCTAGGTGTCCCTGGGGGTGCCCTGGAGGTCCCCTAGGTGTCCCTGGGGGTGCCCTGGGTGTCCCTGGGGGTGCCCTGGCTATCGCCTAGGTGTCCCTGGGGGTGCCCTGGCTGTCCCCTAGGTGTCCCTGCCTCGCTCGTATCCTCGACTCCGCCTCCGGCGCCATGGTGACACCCCTCCCAGTCTGGACCAGTATGGCCACACCCCCTCCCCTGGGGCCATTGGACCCATCCCAGTACAGACCAGTAAGGCACCGTGTGCCCACCATGGACCCCCACACGCCTGCCAGTTCGTCCCAGTCCACTCCCCGTCCATCCCAGTTCTCTCTGATCACCCTCCCAGTGCTCCCAGTCCATCCCAGTCCCGCAGGTGCTGGTGCTTGTGGCTTGATCAGCTGGTGCCTGTCCGCAACGTGGAGCCGGTCAAATGAGGCCTCAGGGGGAGGGGTGGGCGGATTTTGGGGGGGTCCTGGGGGTCCCGAGTTGTCCTGGAGGGGTTTGGGGGGTTTTGGGGGGTCTGCGGGGAGTCTCAAGGGGCTGCTGTGGGTGTTTTTGGGGGGGCTTCGGGAGGTTTGGGCGGCCCATTTGAGGCATCAAAGGAACCTGAGGAGGGTTTTGCGGGCTCCTGGAGGTCGGGGGGGCCCTGGGGGTGGTTTGGGGGGCACTGGGGGGTTCCAGCCCGTGACCCCCCCCCGTTTTTGACCCCCCCCCCCCCGAGCTGTTTCGGTCTCATCGACGCCCTCCTGAAGCCCAAGGGGGGGTGGGCGCTGGGCCCCCCCCGCTGCCCCCTCCCCCTGCCACCCCCGCGACGCCCTGCAGGTGAGGGACCCCCAAAAACCCCTCCCCGGACCCCAAATTCAGCCCTGAGGCCCCAAAAAACCCCCAAACCTTTCCCCATGAAGCCCAAATCCACCCCTGGGACCCCCCAAAACCTCCCCAGGACCCCAGATCCACCCCGGGACCCCCAAATCCATCCCTTGGACCCCCAAAAACCCCCAAATCCATCCCTGGGACCCCCCAAAACCTCCCTCCAAACCCCAAATTCACCCCTCGGACCTCCAGAATCCTTCCACAGGACCCCTCAGGGGTCGTTCCCCACGAAAAAGGGCGGGAAACGTGAGGGGAGAAAAAGGGCGGGAAACGTGAGGGGAGAAAAAGGGCGGGATCAAGTGGAGGGGATCAATGGAATTTTGGGGGGGGTCAGCGACGCTGAGGAAGGATCAATGGAATATTGGGGGGGCATCAATGCCATTGGGGGGGTCAGTGACACTCGGGTGGGGATCAGTGATGCTGTCGATATCAGCTCGGGGGGAGGCCATGGGTTTTTGGGGGGCCGCAACGCAGGCAGCCGTGCTGGGTTTGCAGCGGGGGGGCCCCTTCAACCTCTGGGGGGGCCCTGGCTGTCCCCTGGCTGTACCTGGGGGTGCCCTGGCTGT
This sequence comes from Chamaea fasciata, assembly GCF_029207755.1. Classification (NCBI taxonomy): domain Eukaryota; kingdom Metazoa; phylum Chordata; class Aves; order Passeriformes; family Sylviidae; genus Chamaea; species Chamaea fasciata. The sequence goes on from NW_027094176.1 coordinate 210,990, forward strand.
CCCCTAGGTGTCCCTGGGGATGCCCTGGAGTCCCTGGGGGTGCCCTGGCTGTCCCTGGGGGTCCCTGGCTGTCCCCTAGGTGTCCCTGGGGTGCCCTGGCTGTCCCCTAGGTGTCCCTGGGGGTGCCCTGGCTGTCCCTGGGGGTCCCTGGCTGTCCCATAGGTGTCCCTAGGGGTGCCTTGTCTGTCCCTGGGAGGGCCCTGGGGGTACCCTGGTGTCCCTGGGAGGGCCCTGGCTGTCCCCTAAGTGTCCCTGGGGGTGCTCTGGTGTCCCTGGGGATGCCCTGGCTGTCCCTTAGGTCTCCCTGGGGGTGCCCTGCCTTTCCCTTGGGGGGCCCTGGCTGTCCCAGGGACACCCTGGCTGTCCCCTAGGTGACCCTGGGGGTTCCCTGGGTGTCCCTGCGGGGGCCCTGACTGTCCCTGGGGTGCCTTGCTGTCCCCTAGGTATCCCTAGGGTGCCCTGGCTGTCCCCTAGGTGTCCCTGGGGGTACTCTGGCTGTCCCCTAGGTGTCCCTGGGGGTGCCCTGGCTGTCCCTGAGGGGGCCGAGGCTGTCCCCTAGTTGTCCCTGGGGGTTTTCTGGGTGTCCCTGTGGTGGCTCTGGCTGTCCCTTGGGGGGCCCTGGCTGTCCCTGGGGGGCCCTGGCTATACCCTAGGTGTCCCTGGGGGTGCCTTGTCTGTCCCTGGGGGTGCCCTGGCTGTCCCCTAGGTGTCCGTGGGGATGCCCTGGGCGTCCCTTTCGGGGCCCTGGCTGTCCCCTAGGTGTCCCTGGAGGTGCCCTGGCTGTCCCTGGGGGGGCCGTGGCTGTCCCCTCGGTGTCCCTGGGGGTTCCCTGGGTGTCCCATCGGGGGCCCTGGCTGTCCCCTAGGTGTCCCTGTGGGGGCCCTGGCTGACCCTGGGGTGCCCTGGCTGTCCCTTAGGTCTCCCTGGGGGTGCCCTGGCTGTCCCTTGGGGGGCCCTGGCTGTCCCCTAGGTGTCCCAGGGCTGCCCTGGCTGTCCCTTAGGTGTCCCTGGGGGTGCCCTGGCTGTCCCCTAGGTGTCCCTGGGGGTGTGCTGGCTGTCCCTTGGGGCGCCGTAGCTGTCCACTTGGTGTCCCTGGGGGTGCCCTGGCTGTACCCTACGTGTCCCTGGGGGTGCCTTGTTTGTCCCTTGGGGGGCCCTGGCTGTCCCTGAAGGTGCCCTGGCTGTCCTTTAGGTGTCCCTGGGGGTGCCCTGGCTGTCCCCTAGGTGTCCCTGGGGGTGCCCTGGGTGTCCCTGTCGGGGCCCTGGCTGTCCCCTCGGTGTCCCTGGGGGTTCCTTGGCTGTCCCTGGGGAGGCCGTGGCTGTCCCCTCGGTGTCCCTGGGGGTTCCCTGGGTGTCCCATCGGGGGCCCTGGCTGTCCCCTAGGTGTCCCTGTGGGGGCCCTGGCTGACCCTGGGGTGCCCTGGCTGTCCCTTAGGTGTCCCTGGGGGTGCCCTGGCTGTCCCCTAGGTGTCCCTGGGGGTGTGCTGGCTGTCCCTTGGGGCGCCGTAGCTGTCCACTTGGTGTCCCTGGGGGTGCCCTGGCTGTACCCTACGTGTCCCTGGGGGTGCCTTTTTTGTCCCTTGGGGGGCCCTGGCTGTCCCTGGGGGTGCCCTGGCTGTCCTTTAGGTGTCCCTGGGGGTGCCCTGGCTGTCCCCTAGGTGTCCCTGGGGGTGCCCTGGGTGTCCCTGTCGGGGCCCTGGCTGTCCCCTCGGTGTCCCTGGGGGTTCCGTGGCTGTCCCTGGGGGGGCCGTGGCTGTCCCCTCGGTGTCCCTGGGGGTTCCCTGGGTGTCCCATCGGGGGCCCTGGCTGCCTCCTAGGTGTCCCTTGGGGTGCCCTGGGTGTCCCTGGGGGTGCCCTGGCGGTCCCTGGCGTGGCCAGGGAGTCCCTAGGGTGCCCTGGCTATCCCCTAGGTGTCCCTGGGGGTGCCCTGGCTGTCCCTGAGGTGCCCTTGCTGTCCCCTAGGTGTCCCTGGGGTTACCTGGGTGTCCTCTATCTGTCCCTGGGGGTTTCCTTGGTGTCCGTGGCGGTGCCCTGGGGATGCTCTGGCTCTCCCTGGGGCGGCCCTGGCTGCCCCTGGTGTGGCCGTGGCTGTCCCTTGGGGGTCCCTGGCTGTCCCTGTGGGGGCCCTGGCTGTCCTTTAGGTGTCCGTGGTGGTGCCCTGGCTGTCCCCTAGGTATCCCTGGGGGTGCCCTGGCTGTCCCTGGGGAGGTCGTGGCTGTCCCCTAGGTGTCCCTGGGGGTTCCCTGGGTGTCCCTGCGGGGGCTCTGGCTGTCCCATAGGTGTCCCTGTGGGGGCCCTGGCTGTCCCTGGGGTGCCCTGGCTGTCTCATAGGTGTCCCTGGGGGTGCTCTGGTGTCACTGGGATGCCCTGGCTGTCCTCTGGGGGGCCCTGGCTGTATCTGGGGGTGCCCTGGCTGTCCCATAGGTGTCCCTGGGGATGCCCTGGCTGACTCCTAGGTGTCACTGGGGGTGCCCTGGCTGTCCCTTAGGTGTCCCTGGGGGTGCCCTGCCTGTCCCCTAGGTGTCCCTGCCTCGCCCGGATCCTCGACTCCGCCTCTGGCGCCATGGTGACACCCCTCCCAGTCTGGACCAGTGTGGCCACACCCCCTCCCCTGGGGCCAATAGACCCATCCCAGTATAGACCAGTAAGGCACCTTGTGCCCACCATCGACCCCCACAGACCTGCCAGTTCATCCCAGTCCACTCCCCGTCCATCCCAGTTCTCTCTGATCACCCTCCCAGTGCTCCCAGTCCATCCCAGTCCCGCAGGTGCTGGTGCTTGTGGCTTGATCAGCTGGTGCCTGTCCGCAACGTGGAGCCGGTCAAATGGGGCCTCAGGGGGAGGGGGGGGCGGATTTTGGGGGGTCCTGGGGGTCCCGAGTTTTCCTGGAGGGGTTTGGGGGGTTTTGGGGGGCCTGGGGGGAGTCCTGGGGGCTGCTTTGGGTGTTTTTGGGGGATCTTCGGGAGGTTTGGGCGGCCCATTTGAGGCATCAAAGGAACCTGAGGAGGGTTTTGCGGGCTCCTGGAGGTCGGGGGGGGCCCTGGGGGTGGTTTGGGGGGCACTGGGGGGTTCCAGCCCGTGACCCCCCCCCGTTTTTGACCCCCCCCCGAGCTGTTTCGGTCTCATCGACGCCCTCCTGAAGCCCAAGGGGGGGTGGGCGCTGGGCCCCCCCCGCTGCCCCCTCCCCCTGCCACCCCCGCGACGCCCTGCAGGTGAGGGACCCCCAAAAACCCCTCCCCAGACCCCAAATTCACCCCTGGGACCCCAAAAAAACCCCAAAACCTCTCCCCGGACCCCAAATTCACCCCTGAGGCCCCCAAAAACCCCCAAACCCCTCCCCATGAACCCCAAATCCACCCCTGGGACCCCCCAAAACCTCCCCAGGACCCCAGATCCACCCCGGGACCCCCAAATCCATCCCTTGGACCCCCAAAAACCCCCAAATCCATCCCTGGGACCCCCCAAAACCTCCCTCCAAACCCCAAATTCACCCCTCGGACCTCCAGAATCCTTCCACAGGACCCCTCAGGGGTGGTTCCCCACGAAAAAGGGCGGGAAACGTGAGGGGAGAAAAGGGCGGGAAACGTGAGGGGAGAAAAAGGGCGGGAAACGTGAGGGGAGAAAAAGGGCGGGATCAAGTGGAGGGGATCAATGGAATTTTGGGGGGGGTCAGCGACGCTGAGGGAAGATCAATGGAATATTGGGGGGGCATCAATGACATTGGGGGGGGGGTCAGTGACACTCGGGTGGGGATCAATGATGCTGTGGGGGGGTCGATATCAGAGGTTATCAGAGGAAATCGCCGCCGCCGTCCTCCCGTGCCCAGAGCCCCGCCAGGACTCCAACGCAGCTCCGGCTGCAGGCGGAGCAGGAGCGGCTCCTGCCGCCCGCAGCGATCCCGGTCCCGATCCCGACCGCAACGCCAGCCCGGTCCTCAGGCCCCGAGACCCACAGCCCGCCCGCCGAGGGGGGCCGCACCGCTCGGGAGCCGCAGCCGACACTGACAGGACCCGAACCAGAACGCCCGCTCCCATTCCCGGCCCCGCCTGGCTCCGCGCAGGGCCGCGAGCAACCTCGGCTCGGCTCAGCTTCGAGGGGCGGGGCGGGGCCGCGGGCGATGGTCCCGCCTCCATCCCGGGCAGCGCGGGGCGCCGGGGCGGGCTCGGGGCGGAGCCGGGGCGGGCTCGGGGCGGAGGCGGGGTGGGCTCGGGGCGGAGCCGGGGCGGGCTCGGGGCGGAGCCGGGGCGGGCTCGGGACAGAGCCGGGGCGGGCTTTGGGCGGAGCCGGGGCGGAGCCGGGGCGGGCTCGGGGCGGGCTCGGGGCGGAGCCGGGGCGGAGCCGGGGCGGGCTCGGGGCGGAGCAGGGGCGGAGCCGGGGCGGGCTCTGGGCGGAGCCGGGGCGGGCTCGGGGCGGAGCCGGGGCGGGCTCGGGGCGGAGCCGGGGCGGAGCCGGGGCTCTGTGAGGCGGGGCCCGGAGGCAGCCGGGGCCGGGCAGTACCGGGGGCGCGGCTTCAGGGGCGCGGGGCGGGTCCCAAGTGCACGGCGCCGGGACCCCACCGGGGCGTTCCTCACCGAGCCCATAGAGCAGCAGCTACTTCCGCCACCCTTTTGAATCCCCGCGATTGGCGGGCTCGCTGAGGCATCGGCAGTGCTGATTGGACAGCGGGCCCCGGGAATCGCGCCCGCCCCCCGGCCCGCGCTGAGGGCCCGGGGCCTCCGCCCTCAGACCGGCTCCGGCTCCAACCCGGCCCGGGCTCTGCTCCGGTCCCCCCGGCCCGGCCTGAGGGCCCGGGGGCTCTGCCCCGAGACCGGCCTCGCCCCTCCCCGCCTCGCCTCGTAGTAGATTTCTGTTTGGTTTGTGGGAAGAAACAGTTGTGAGAAGTGAGATTTGTGCTGGAGAGGTGCTGCTGGGAAGAAAGGATGGAGTAAATCTGCTTCGAGGATGTGTGATGAAGAATTCAGGGTAAGGGTTGGGCAATATTTATAAACTGTCTCCATATTTCTCTGTATCTCTGGGTGTTTGGATTGAGCCTGGGATTGTCAGCTAAGTTATAAACAAGCCAACCCGGCTACTGAACTCCCAATAAACGTTTGGAACCCTTGCACAGAAAGACAAGTTAGCAACGATTCCAAAGGAAAAATTGTAAATGGAGGGTAACGATTGCGGGGGGATTTCCTTGGGGATTATGACCCTCACACATACGGAATTTAGGAGGTGGAATCCCAGTTTCAGCCTTGGGCACGTGCAGGAGAAGAGGGGTCGTTATCCCTATCAAGGAAAGCCCGGTGCCCCAGCGCGTCAGGTGCGGACAACGAATTCTCCGGGGATGAGCACAAGTCCCCTCTTCCCCTGCCCCGACACTCGGACTGGCAGCAGCTGCAGGTGAGAGCTGTCACAGGATGGTGAGGGGACAGAGCAGCCCCAGGTGTGACCGTCAGGATGAGGAGGGCAGCAGAGCCGCCACAAGTGTGAGCTGTAAAGGATAATGAGGGGCCGGTTCTAGCCGGGGGCGGTTTAATAGAGGAGCCCGAGTTCACTTTGGCATCGGGCCGTGAGGAGCTCAGCGTGGTTTCTGCGGTGGTGGGAAAGCTTGTTACAGCGCCTGCAGGAGCACGTGGGTGTGGGGGGTTTCTTTGTGCCGGACAGCAGTAGCAGGTAAGCCAGCATGGGTTTGTAGGGGAGATTTTTTTTTTCTTTGCAGCTTTGTCTTACTAATTTCTCTGTGGTGCTCCCAGGAAATAAAAGGAGTTATGGAGAGAAAAGGAGTTCAAATTCAGTGAAGAAACTCTTCTTCTGTGGTTGTCAGTATTCAAACTGAAGAAAACTTTCCACCTGGATTTTTAATGAGTTGTGGTATTTCTATGTGGTTTTTATTAAGTATTATGCTCTTGGGTGGCGTGTAGTGTTTTGTCTGATTTTTGATGTTATGTGTAATTTGGTTTTTGAGTGAGGATAACTTTGTTGGAGGGGTTGTTTGTATTTGAGGTAGAATTAATTTAAGTAGCTTTTTTTGCTAGACTTCTGATACGTGGTATTGGGGTTTTGTGTGTGATATGTAGGGATTCAAGTTGGCTAGGGCTATTTTTTCTGTTTAGTGGCTTTGAATGATTTATTGTGTAGCTTTATCTTGTTTGTAGATGGTGTATGGTGAGAGATATGGTTTCTTTTTCGTGTTAGGTTTTGTAGTTTACATGTCGGTCAGAGTATTTTTGAACTGAGTTCTGTTGAATTGTTTTTGGTGAGATACAGTGTTTTTTGAGGGTGTGTTTTCTAAGGTTTACAATGGTGTAATTGGCTGTAGTGTGAGATGTAAAGGAGGTTTTTATTTTTTTGGTGGTGGTTTTTATTATGGTGAGTGTGTAGTATTTGTTTTGATGGGTTTGGGGTAGTGTGATGTAGCTAATTTATTAGGGTTTTCTAATATTTATAATTCAATTATTGTTTATTGTATTACAGGGATTTATTTATTTAGCTTGTTTGGTTTTAGTGTGTGTTCTATAATTATGGAAAATTTGGGAGATGCTGTTTATAGTTGAATGGATCTTTTAGTTTTAGGATTGAGGGGGTTGCGGGTATATATTTTGAAGTTTTTTTGAGGGGATTGGACATGGGGGTTATTTTTATTATATTTGGTAGTTGGACTTATAGTAATAAGAGTTGGCTTTTTTTGCTGCATTATTTTTTGTTTTTTCTTTTCTAGTATTCTTGTATTTGTGTGGTCAGGGTAGTGGTGTTTCTGGTGCAGCTGTAAGCCTCCATTATTGTTTGTGTGTTTTAGGTGGTCCACTGGTATTACAGGGAGACCCCCTCACTGACCGGCCAACAGATCTGCTGAGATTGTACATCAGCATTTGGTTTTCTCTATGGTACCTGACTAAGAGACAGCAGTCTGGTGACAGCAAGGAATTCCCAGAGGTGGAGCTGGATCTCAGCAGTCAAGCTGACGTGGGCAAGGTGAGCAGTGACTGGTGGACAGAAGCAGTTGCTGTTGTTCAAGTCTCACTTGCTGGTGCAACTCTAAGCATTCACTGTTCTTTTTTTTTTTTACTTTAGGTTGTCCCCTTGCCAGGTGTGCTGGCCCCAGAGGCCAGATGGGTGCAGCATTAAGGTATACTTGTGGCATGCTTCAGTCAGACTGGGGAGGTTGCTGTTTCACAGTAACTCAGCATGATTTTTTGCTTCTTTTGTTTCTTTGCAGGTGCCACTGCTGTCCCAGGCGTGCTAAGGAATAGAGAGAGCCGGTGAGTTGCCCTTTAGGCAGGGTGACCCATAGGTGAGCGATGCGCTCAGCATTTACTTTTTCCTTTTGCTGGGTCCACTCCTGTCAGCCTCTGGAGCGGAGTGAAGATCTGAGGGGGAGCTGGGGCAGCGGTGCAGAGGAGCCCTGGGGATTACTCTTCTGGAGGGGGATAGTCACATTTCCTGTTTTGTGATCCTAGGTAGCGCGAGGAGGTGCGGAGACAAAGTCTGGATACGGCAGCCCCAAAGCGGATGCTGAGAACATGTCTGAGATGCTGAGAACGTTCTGTCGAGGACGGACATTCCACTCGTGTTCCAAAAGCTAAGTGTTGGGGCTGGTGGTCAGGAGAAGGGAAAAAACCTTTTCAGTCCCGGGAGGTGATTTAAAGTTACCTTAGAAGAGAAGGCCCTAGTGGGGTGGTCCCTTCAAAAGTAAAGGGTGAGGGTTTCTCCTCAGCTTCACCAGAGCCTTTGCTGGGCGGGGCAGTTCTGACCCATCTCCATGTTCTAGGGAGCTTCACATTATTGGCCTTCTTTTAGAGTCCACAGGGTTAGGCTGCAGCAGGGGATTCCTGGCCCAGGAGCGTCCTGATTAGGAGCAATGCTAGTTGCAAGGCGTAGGGTTAGTAGGGTTCAGCAGGGGGAGTTTACAGTGGCACACAGAGGCTGAAGGAGGGCTTGAGAAGTAAAGGACTCGAGGTCTAGAGAACACACAGTGAAAATCGGGGGTATAGCCTAGGATACAAGTCAGAGTACAGGTATCCCGGCCCTCACAGCGCTGCTGCCAACACTGTTTCCCTGAGAGCAGGTGCAGGCAGCAATCTTAATGCTAGACAATGCCAGAAGTCCTGAGAGGTGCAGGCAGTAACCCTAAGCTAGGGCCAGGCAGGAAGTGACAGTGGTGGGGCAGAGTCCACAGGGTTGAGGTTCACCGGGGATGTCCACCCTGCGTTCCTGTCCTGCTCTAACCGGGGATGCTCACAGCCCTAATGGAGGCCACGGTGGGTGGGCTCAGTGCCAGTAATGCCTCTAAGGCTTTGGCGCTGCGAGCGTCAGCCTCCGAGCTCAGCTGAAGCACACACGGGGCCCGAGGACCCGGTCCTGCTTAAGAGACGGTGAATAGCAGAGCTGCTGGTTTTTGGCTGATGTGCAGCTAAGGTTATGCTTTGATGTTTGGTTTTCTTTATTGTAGCTGACTAGGAGACAGCAGCCCAGCGACAGCAGGAATTTCCCTGAGGGAGAGGCGGCCTTCTTTGGCACCCAGCGTGGATTCACCTTCCCAGACGTCTGAGAGATAAGTGGAGGGCTCGGAACTAGGGAGGGGATGAAAGCAGGGTGCCAGGGCAGGGGTCACCGGGAGGGATTTTTTCAGTCGGGTTTGGAGCTGGGGATGTCCCAGATGTGACCCCTTAGGCTACATGAAGGGAAAGTCTCATTCTGAATCACAGGGCTGAGGTGTGCAGGGCAGAGCAGTCCCAGGGTGTGTTGTGTCTCTTGTGCACTCTGTGTCTTTTGGGTGTCTTGTCTTTTCCTTTAGTCCTTTCAGGGGCCTGTCAAAACCTCTGGCATCAGTCTTAGCATTTCTGATCTCTGTGCTCCTCAGCCAGGTGCCTTTGTCTCAGCTGCTCGGACACTCATCAGAATCCATCTCTCTTCACAAGCATCCAGTCCGATGCCTTTTCAGGTCTTGTTCTGAGCTGTATTGACAGCCGTGCACCGCCCTGATCCATTCCGGCGGGTTAGGTCTTGTGAGAATGCAAAGGCAGGTAGAGGATTCTGACCGTAGGATTCTCGGGCATCCATCTCTGCGTTTCTTGGGATAAGTCATCCCGATGGCATCTTGTTCCTGCAGGGTTCTCTGAGCCTGGCCAGCTCACCATCCATCTTACCTAGGTCATCTCATTCTGAGTTCTCTGGACCCTCAGGGTCATTCTTCTTGCCCAGAGTTTTCTGTCCCTGTTGTGTCCCCTCGTTTTTTCTGTGCTGTGTCATGGGTGTTGGTGTGTGTTTGGCTGGGAGCTGCTCTGCCTTGATGCTCAGTCTGGGTGTAGAAGTAATAGGATGAGTCCCGGGGACTTGCATTTTGTGATGTGGGGATGTGGGGTGTAGTTAGACTGTCGAGGGTATTCCTAGATTGGCACAAGATGTGTGGAGCTGTCAAGGTATCCTGCAGCACTCTGACTTTTGTCCAAACTTTCTTTCAGATGCAGAGAGATGAAATCTGTGGCAGAGCCCCCCATCCTGGGTGAGGGGCTCCCCTGAGAAGGTCAGTCCCTGTTTGTGTTTGCAGGGGAGGTGTAAATGATGGCTGTGTTACAGCTCTGTTCTTTGTCTTTATTTTTAGGTGGTAAAGCCGGATCTCAGCAGTCAAGCTGATGTGGGCGAGGTGAGCAGTGATGGGTGGACAGAAGCAGTTGCTATTGTTCAAGCCTCACTTGCTGGTGCAACTCTAAGCCTCCGTTATTGTGTGTTTTAGGGAGTCCACTCGCAGGAGGCCGAGCTCCCCTCTCACCAACCGGACGACAGACCCGGGTCACCTCACCCGTGAGCCCTCCGGGAGCATTCCAGGAGTCTGTGATGGAGCCTTGATCTTCTCCTTGTGAAGGCCCCATCCAGGTAGTCTTGGATAACGGGCGAGGAGTTGAGGTGAGTCAGGGAGGAGAAGGAGGGATGGTCCCCTCAAGTTCCAGCGCTGCCACGTCACCTTGTCTGCTCTTTACCCAGGCAGACCCTGCGACGCCGGCGTTGGCCTCTGAGCGCAGCTGAAGCACGGGGCCGAGGACACAGGCAAGCTTAGGAGACAGTGAGTAGCAGAATTGCTGGTTTCTGGCTGATGTGCTGCTAAGATTATGCTTTGATGTTTGGTTTTCTTTATTGTAGCTGTGTAGGAGACAACAGCCCAGCAGCAGCAGGAATTTCCCTGAGGGAGAGGCGGCCTTCTTTGGCACCCAGCGTGGATTCACCTCCCTAGACGTCCGAGAGATAAGTGGAGGGCTCGGAGCCAGGGAGGGCTTGAAAGCGGGGTGTGGGATCAGGGGCCACTGGGAGGGATTTTTTGAGTCATTTTTGGTGACAGGGATGTCCAAGATGTGACCCCTTAGGCTACATCAAGGGAAGGTCTCATTCTGGATCACAGTGCCGAGGTGTGCAGGGCAGAGCAGTCCTGGTGTGTGTTGTGTCACTTGTCTGTTGTGCTCTCTGTCCTTTGGGTGTCTTGTGTGTGCTGTCTTTTCACTTAGCCCTTTGAGGGGCCTATCAAAACCCCTGGCATCAGTCTTAGCATTTCTGATCTCTGTGCTCCTCAGCCAGGTGCCTTTGTCTCAGCTGCTCGGACACTCATCAGAATCCATCTCTCTTCACAAGCATCCAGTCCGATGCCTTTTCAGGTCTTGTTCTGAGCTGTATTGACAGCCGTGCACCGCCCTGATCCATTCCGGCGGGTTAGGTCTTGTGAGAATGCAAAGGCAGGTAGAGGATTCTGACCGTAGGATTCTCGGGCATCCATCTCTGCATTTCTTGGGATAAGTCATCCCGATGGCATCTTGTTCCTGCAGGGTTCTCTGAGCCTGGCCAGCTCACCTTCCATCTTACCTAGGTCATCTCATTCCGAGTTCTCTGGACCCTCAGGGTCATTCTTCTTGCCCAGAGTTTTCTGTCCCTGTTGTGTCCCCTCGTTTGTCCTGTGCTGTGTCACGGGTGTTGGTGTGTGTTTGGCCGGGAGCTGCTCTGCCTTGCTGCTTAGTCTGGGTGTAGGGGTACGAGGGTAATAGTGCCGGGGGCTTGAAATTTGTGATGTGGGGTGTAGTTAGACTATAGAGGGTATTCCTAGATTGGCACAAGATGTGTGGAGCTGTCAAGGTATCCTGCAGCACTCTGACTTTTGTCCCAACTTTCTTTCAGATGCAGAGGGATGAAATCCGTGGCAGAGCCCCCCATCCTGGGTGAGGGGCTCCCCTGAGAAGATCGATCGCTATTCAAGGTGAGAGTCACATATTTCACATTTTTTGGCACTCCAGTGCAGGCCACCTGCATTTACAGCTTGAAACAAGTGAGTCCCTTGGTAACCCCCCTGGGCAGCAGCTGGAGCCTGCTCCGGGCTGGGCTGAGGGAGCAAACACTTGTGGTTGACACAGCTCCACACTGAGGGTACTTGGGAAAACACCTGCCTTGTCCTGGATTTTTTTTTTTTTGAGCTTTTTACACGGTTTTAGTCATCACCTTGGTAAAAATAAATGGTAAGGACTGAAAACATGAGAGGCTGGCAGGTTATGCTCATGAATGAGAACTTTTTTTTTAAATAACTGTGCGGCCTATATCTTAATTTTGAGACTCTCTTTTTTGGCTGACTTTACTGTAAAAAATCTAATTTTAATTTAGCTGCCTCAATAATGTTTTTATTGTACAAATATGTTCTAGCGGCAGGAGCTTAAAGTAGTAACACCAACATGCCACCTCTGGAATAAATCCCTGCGTCTCCTCAGACCTGCTGGTTTGCAGTAGAGTTTGGGCACCTTTCGCTGCAGCTGTGGTTCTTAATAACTGGAAGTCCATGGATTGCTGGGCGATTCCCATAAGTTCTCCTATTTTGTAGGAGCTGCACGGTGAGGTCAGCATTCTGAGGGAGGCCCTGGCACAGCTGCCAAGGGCAAGGAACGTGGAGCATCCCGGGGCTTCTCCCACCCGAGTTTCTCCCGGAGCGTGCTGCGTGTCATGCCGGATGTTTAACCCGGGTTTGGGGTGTTCTCCTGCAGTCCCAGCTCTGACTGCTGCCCCCGAGCCCCGGCCTTGCTCTGTCCCAGCACTGAACCTGGCAGGTGGGTGTGCTTTTCCAGCCCTTGAATCCCACGGGCAATCCCAGATTCCCGGAGCTCCCCGAGGCACAGCCTGGCCTCCCTCGCTGGGAGCTGCATTTCAGTCTGCCTGGACCAAGGCCATCCTGTTTGAGACTTTATTCCTGTTGCTTTTCCTCTTGCAGGTAGTTGGCGAAAAGGAGAGAGCCAGTAGGAAGTGAAGCCACTGGAAGGCCTTATCCCAGTCCAAGGTTCCCACTTTTCTTTCTGACTCCTGGATAATTGCCTGGCCATAACTGGACAGAGACTGTCAGTTTGATTTCCTGCCTTTTCCAATAAATCCTTGCTTTCAGCTGGAGTGTATTCCTGGTGTCATCCCCCTCCTCGTCCGTGGATGTGTAAATAAAATTCCTGACTTGCCGAGTCCAATTTTGTTATTGCAGGAAGTGTGGTGCTTTTGTTCCACTGAAACTTCCCAACTCTGCTGAGAGTTTCCGATGTCAAATACAAGTAAGATTCGAGTTTCTTTGCATTGTTACTCCCACAAAACACAGATCATTCTTGGATAGGAGTAGCTGGACCTGTTGAATTTCCACTTCCCTTTAAACTTAGAGCAGAGGAAGCAGATTTAAATTTGTTCCATGAACTTCCACCAACTTGATGACTGTTCCAAAAGTTTGCAGTGTTAGAAATGCCTAAGCTTGTTTTCCAGGCAAGCTGGGATTTAGATGTTATTTCTTCCTTTTATTTGATGTTTTTTCTCTCTCTGATTCTAGTAAGAGAATATATTTTTTTTTTCCAGTTTTCCATCCTAATTGGAGTTTTTGTACATTGTAGGGCACATTTCCAAGGAAATTTACCAAATTCATGTTGGTAAAGCAGGAGCTATTCAGCACCATGCTGCCACTTTTTTCCTTTCAACCCCTTAACAGGTCTCATTCTACCCATACACAGTATTACCAGCAATAACTTGGTGTCGAGTTGTATTTCAGAGGTAGCAATAAAACAAAGTTGACATTTTATTTTGTGCCTCTCTGAACCTCTTTGTTTATTAACAAAGAACTCCAAAACAAAGCAAACAGAAAAACAAAAACCAAAACAAAAGTCCCTACAAACACTGCCCCCCAAGAAAAAACAATGACAGAGAAAACATACCAACATTATTAAATAAAAATTAAATCTTTACCCCTTAGAAAACGAGGCTAATTTAATTTTAATTCATTGTGGTTCTGATGTGTTAGGTAAATGAATTCATATAGTTTAAAAAATAAACAAGTCAACACAAATTAAATAAATACAAAAATAGAAAAATATAAGTAACAAAAATAGAAATATAAAATACAGTCTTAAGGGGTGAGAAAATCTCTAGAAAAGCTAAAGCTTTTACAGTATCCCCTAAATAGGTGGTACTCTCTTAACTGCTGCAGAGCGTTGAAACAAGCCTAGAGAAGCTTCAGTGTGCACCAAAAGCAGCTGCTGCTATAGGAAACCGGTGTTGTTTTAAGACCTCCCCCTCCCAAGTTCCTTGCACTTTGTGTTCACAGAGAAGTCACACGAGTCCTGATATATTTTTCCTTTCTTCAAGGATGATGACAACAAGAAAAGTCAACTCTTTAATTTTTGCTTATCCCTAGCAAGCAAAGCCCCGTGCCCCAGTGTGTCGGTGCAAACAGTGAAATGTCTGCAGCAAGTTCCCTCTGCCCCGCCCTCACCCTCGGGCTGGCAGCAGCTGCACGTGTGAGCTATTAGGATAACGAGGGGACAGAGCAGCCGCAGGCGTGAGCTGTAAAGGATAATGAGGGGCAGGTGGCTCCTGCCCGAGCTGCTTACGCGGGGAGCCTCAGCTCAGTCTAGCGTGGAGCTGCCGGAGGGAGCAGCTTCTGCGAGGCTCTCTGGAGTGTCTTACGGGATGATGGCGAGCTCGTCTTACAGAGTTTGGGGGAACCCTCGGATATGGAGTATTGCTTCAGGAGATGCCGAGGGACAAACCTTTGTGCCGGGCAGCAGGAGCAGGTGAGCCGGTGTGGATTTGTAGGGGGGACTTTTCTCCTTTTCCCTTTCAATTTTGTCTTCCCAATCCTTCCCTGGCGTCCCTAGAAAAAAAAAAAGGGGGTTTTGAGGACAAAAGAGTTTAAATTGAGGAAAGAAACTCCTTTTATTGTCTGTGTTCAAACTGGGGGAATCCCCCTTCACCTGGGATTTTAATAAATAGTGGTACTTCTATGCGGTGCTTTTATTACTTTATTACTTATATGGTGCTTTTATTCAATATTGCATTCTTTGGTGGTACATAGTGTTTTGTTTTATTTTTTGGTATTATTTATTGCCTGTAATTTGGTTTTTGAGCGAAGGTAACTGTATGGATGGGTTTGTTTGTATTTGAGGTAGAATTAATTTAAGTAACTTTTTTTTTTTTTTTAAATAGGCTTCTGATACGTGTGATTGGGGTTTTGTTTTTGTTTATTGTATGTAAGGATTCAGATTACCTAGGGCCAGCCTGGCCGGTGGAGGTTTTGTTAGATGCAATTTTAATATTTTTAAAAGTTTTTTTCTGTTTAGTTGTTTTAAGGTGGTTTTCAATAAGTTTTTGTGTAGTTTTATTTTGTTTGTAGATGGTGTATGCTAAGGGATACGGTCTATTTATTTGGTGGTAGGTTTCTTAGTTTACATGTCGATCAGATTGTTTTTGAACTGAGTTTTATTGTTGAAATATTTTTTTTTGGTGAGATATTGTATTTTTAAAGGAAATGTTTTCTAAGGTTTACAATGGTGGAAGTGGCTGTAGGGTGAGGTATAGGGGAGGTTATTTATTTAGCGGTGGCTTTTATCATGGTGAGTATGTAGTGTTTGTTTTGGTGGGTTGAGGTAGTGGAATGTAGGTAATTTTTTGTGTTTCCTAATATTTGTAATTGGATTATTGTTTATTATAGTATAGGGGTTAATTTATTTGGCTTGTTTGATTGCAGTATATGTTTTATACTTATGGATCATTTGAAAGGTATTGTTTATAGTTACATTGATTTTTTTGGTTTTGTGTGTATTTATAAGTGGTATTTTTGTTTTGATGGTTTGAGGTTTATGGGTTTCTTGAGTTAGGAATGATTTGTTTTGGTGTTTTTAATTGAAATTTATTTGTGACTTCTTTGTTGTGTAGTTTGATTTGTTTGTTGCTGTCGGGGTTTAGGGTAAATTTGAGAGGAAACCTTTGAATGGGGTTCTTCTGGAAAGTAAACCTAAACAGTCTCTTTCTTTTAAACTGCTTTTGCAAAGAATTTCTTTGGAGAAAAGTGGGAAAACCTATTTGTTTAACAAACAAAGTGGTCGCAAGCATAAAGAATGAATAATATGAAATAATAAAACTTTTTGTTATTTTGAAGCGAGATGGTAACTTCAGAAAGTCTTTGCTGTGGGCTGTAGCTGAGCTCTTTTGGTCTCTTATCAGCTGTTCTGGTGTTGATAAAATGCTCAGGTGCAGGCCCCGTGGGCTGCAGGTGCCAGCTCTCGGCGCTGCTCTGGGTTTTTCAGTCTGCAGCAGGTTTAAACAGTCCTAAGAAAAAGGAAAACAAATAGCGAGGGAACTTCTCTGCCCTAACTAGCTGAAACTAAGAGCAAAGCACATCTTTGTGCTGCAGTCTGTCTGTGCTTGAGCTGAATATATGAGAGAGGGTATTCAGAGGAGTGAAAGTCATTTTCTTAAAACAAACTGCACCCATTTTCTTTCTTGCTTAGCTCTCAAAATCAGTCTTAAAGGTCCAGAACAAGCGACTGGGGATACAAGCGGCATAAACTCACCCTAGGGCATTCTATGTCTTATCCCCATATCATAAACTTACCAAAACAAATTGAATTCTAACTGTAGGAACACATACATTCCACACACTTATGTCTTTATAGAAGCAACATACAGCTGTATACAGACAATGGTAGCGATAGTTAATAAACAGTGATGCTTACAGATGGTTCTTACTTAACAGTTAGATTTTCTGGACGTTCACATCCGTGTTGTTTCATTTTTCTGTGCTGTTCACTATATGCAACTCGGTTGCAGTCATTTTGCAGTCTAAGGGGAGTCAAGGTTGCAGCTACTGACAGCTTGGACCTGGGAGTAAAGTGCAGCAGTGTTCAGAATTGAAAGTGGCAGAAGCCCACTCCGGGGCACAGAGCTCTGTGCAGGAACGGTGGGTCTCTTCTGTGGGAAGCTAAACTCACCCCTCCAAGTTCCTGATGTCAGTTTGCAGGTGTTTGGCAGTCTAAGGGCAGCCAGGGTTTCAGCTTCTGGCAGCTTGGTTATGGGAGTAATGTGCACTGTTCAGAATTGTAAGTGGCAGAAGCTCACTCCGGGGCACAGACCTCTGTGCAGGAACGGGGACCCCTTTTCTGGGGAAACTAAACACACCTCCCTGGATCCGATTGTCAGTTTTAAGGAGCCATTTGGCAGTCTAAGGGGAGCCAGGCTTCCAGCTACTGACAGCGTGGATCTGGGAGTAATGTGCACTGTTCAGAATTCTAAGTGGCAGAAGCCCACTCCGGGGCACAGAGCTCTGTGCAGGAACTGTGGGTCTTTTCTCTGGGAAGCTAAACTCACCCCAGTAGGTTCCTGATGTCAGTTTGCAGGTGGCATTTGGCACTCCAAGGACAGTTAGGGTTCCAGCTTCTGACAGCTTGGTTCTGGCAGTAATGTGCACTGTTTAGAATTCTAAATGGCAGAAGTCCACTCCCGAACACGGAGCTCTGTGCAGGAACGGTGACTGTCTTTCGTGGGAACCTAAACTCCCCCCATCAGGCTCCTGATGTCAGTTTATAGGACAGATTTGGCACCCCAAGGACAATAAGGGTTCCAGCTCCTAGGAGCTTGGATATGGAAGAAGTGCAGCAGTGTTCAGGATTCTAAGTGGCAGAAGCCCACTCCGGGGCACAAAGCTCTGTGCAGGAACAGTGGGTCTCTTCTGTGGGAAGCTAAACTCACCCCCCGAAGTTCCTAATGTCAGGTTGTAGGAGACATTTGGCACTCCAAAGACAGTTAGTGTTTCAGCTTCTGGCAGCTTGGATCTGGCAGATATCCTGTGCTGGACTTATTTTCAGCAGGCAGAAGCCCACTCCCCGGCACAGAGCTATGTGCAGGAACGGTGGCTGTCTTTCGTGGGAACCTAAACTCCCCCCATCAGGCTCCTGATGTCAGTTTATAGGGTAGATTTGGCACTCGCAGGACAGTAAGGGTTCCAGCTTCTGGGAGCTTGGATCTGGCAGATATCCTGTGCTGAATTTTTTTTTAGCAGGCAGTAGCCCTCTCTGGGTCAGAGGGCTCTGTGCAGGAAGCGTCGCCCCTTTTCTGTGGGATCTGGACTCACCGCATCAGGTTCCTAATGTCAGGTTGTAGGAGACATTTGGCACTCCAAGGACAGTTAGGGTTCCAGCTTCTGACAGCTTGGTTCTGGGAGTAATGTGCACTGTTCAGAATTCTAAGTGGCAGAAGCCCATTCCCGGGCACAGAGCTCTGTGCAGGAACAGTGGCTCTCTTCTGTGGGAAGCTAAACTCACCCCTCCAAGTTCCTGATGTCAGGCTGTAGGAGACATTGGGCACTCCAAGGACAGTTAGGGTTCCAGCTTCTGGATGCTTGGATCTGGCAGAAGTCCTGTGCTGAACTTATTTTTATCAGTTAGCAGCCCACTCCGTGGCCGAGAGTTCTGTGCAGGAACGGGGGGTCTTTTCTGTGGAAAGCTAAACTCACCCCTCCAAGTTCCTGATGTCAGTTTGCAGGGGATGTTTGGCAGTCTAAGGGCAGCTAGCGTTTCAGCTTCATGGCAGCTTGGTTGTGGGAGTAAGTACACTGTTCAGAATTCTAAGTGGCAGAAGCCCACTCCCGGGCACAGAGCTCTGTGCAGGAACAGTGGCTCTCTTCTGTGGGAAGCTAAACTCACCCCCCGAAGTTCCTAATATCAGGTCGTCGGAGACATTTGGCACTCGCAGGACAGTTAGGGTTCCAGCTTCTGGGAGCTTGGCTATGGGAGAAGTGCAGCAGTGTTCAGAATTCTAAGTGGCAGAAGCCCACTCCGGGGCACAGAGCTCTGTGCAGGAACGGTGGGCCTTTTCTGTGGGAAACTAAACTCACCCCAGCAGGTTCCTAATGTCAGGCTGTAGGAGACATTTGGCACTCCAAGGACAGTATGGGTTCCAGCCTCTGGATGCTTGGATCTGGCAGAAGTCCTGTGCTGAACTTATTTTTATCAGTTAGCAGCCCACTCCGTGGCCGAGAGTTCTGTGCAGGAACGGGGGGTCTTTTCTGTGGAAAGCTAAACTCACCCCTCCAAGTTCCTGATGTCAGTTTGCAGGGGATGTTTGGCAGTCTAAGGGCAGCTAGGGTTTCAGCTTCATGGCAGCTTGGTTGTGGGAGTAAGTACACTGTTCAGAATTCTAAGTGGCAGAAGCCCACTCCCGGGCATAGAGCTCTGTGCAGGAACGGTGGGTCTCTTCTGTAGGAAGCTAAACTCACCGACTAAGTTCCTAATATCAGGTTGTAGGAGACATTGGGCACTCTAAGGACAGTTAGGGTTCCAGCTTCATGGCAGCTTGGATATGGGAGAAGTGCAGCAGTGTTCAGAATTCTAAGCGGCAGAAGCCCACTCCCGGGCACAGAGCTCTGTGCAGGAACTGTGGGTCTTTTCTGTGGGAAACTAAACTCACCCCAGCAGGTTCCTGATGTCAGGCTGTAGGAGACATTTGGCACTCGCAGGACAGTTAGGGTTCCAGCTTCTGGATGCTTGGATCTGGCGAAAGTCCTGTGCTGAACTTATTTTTATCAGTTAGCAGCCCACTCCGTGGCCGAGAGTTCTGTGCAGGAACGGTGGGTCTTTTCTGTGGAAAGCTAAACTCACCCCTCCAAGTTCCTGATGTCAGTTTGCAGGGGGTGTTTGGCAGTCTAAGGGCAGCTAGGGTTTCAGCTTCATGGCAGCTTGGTTGTGGGAGTAAGTACACTGTTCAGAATTCTAAGTGGCAGAAGCCCACTCCTGGGCACAGAGCTCTGTGCAGGAACAGTGGCTCTCTTCTGTGGAAAGCTATACTCACCGACTAAGTTCCTAATGTCAGGTTGTAGGAGACATTGGGCACTCGCAGGACAGTTAGGGTTCCAGCTTCTGGGAGGTTGGATCTGGCAGATATCCTGTGCTGAATTTATTTTTAGCAGGCAGTCGCCCTCTCTGGGTCAGGGGGCTCTGTGCAGGAGGCGTTGCTCCTTTTCTGTGGGAATCTGGACTCACCGCATCAGGTTCCTAATGTCAGGTTGTAGGAGACATTTGGCACTCCAAGGACAGTTAGGTTTCCAGCTTCTGGGAGCTTGGCTATGGGAGAAGTGCAGCAGTGTTCAGAATTCTAAGTGGCAGAAGCCCACTCCGAAGCAGAGAGCTCTGTGCAGGAACTGTGGGTTTTTTCTGTGGGAGACTAAACTCACCCCAGCAGGTTCCTGATGTCAGGCTGTAGGAGCCATTTGGCACTCCAAGGACAGTAAGGGTTCCAGCTTCTGGATGCTTGGATCTGGCAGAAGTCCTGTGCTGAACTTATTTTTATCAGTTAGCAGCCCACTCCGTGGCCGAGAGTTCTGTGCAGGAACGGTGGGTCTTTTCTGTGGAAAGCTAAACTCACCCCTCCAAGTTCCTGATGTCAGTTTGCAGGGGGTGTTTGGCAGTCTAAGGCCAGCTAGGGTTTCAGCTTCTGGGAGCTTGGTTGTGGGAGTAAGTACACTGTTCAGAATTCTAAGTGGCAGAAGCCCAGTCCCGGGCACAGAGCTCTGTGCAGGAACGGTGGGTCTCTTCTGTGGGAAGCTAAACTCACCCCCCGAAGTTCCTAATGTCAGGTCGTAGGAGACATTGGGCACTCCAAGGACAGTTAGGGTTCCCGCTTCTGGGAGCTTGGTTCTGCGAGTAATGTGCACTGTTCAGAATTCTAAGTGGCAGAAACCTACTCCGGGGCACAGAGCTCTGTGCAGGAACTGTGGGTCTCTTCCGTGGGAAGCTAAACTCACCCCCCGAAGTTCCTAATGTCAGGTCGTAGGAGACATTTGGCAGTCGCAGGACAGTTAGGGTTCCAGCTTCTGGGAGCTTGGATATGGGAGAAGTGCGGCAGTGTTCAGAATTCTAAGTGGCAGAAGCCCACTCCCGGGCACAGAGCTCTGTGCAGGAACCGTGGGTCTTTTCTGTGGAAAGCCAAACTCACCCCTCTAAGTTCCTGATGTCAGTTTGCAGGGGGTGTTTGGTAGTCTAAGGGCAGCTAGGGTTTCAGCTTCATGGCAGCTTGGTTGTGGGAGGAAGTACACTGTTCAGAATTCTAAGTGGCAGAAGCCCACTCCCGGGCACAGAGCTCTGTGCAGGTACAGTGGCTCTCTTCTGTGGGAAGCTAAACTCACCCCCCGAAGTTCCTAATGTCAGGTTGTAGGAGACATTGGGCACTCCAAGGACAGTTAGGGTTCCAGCTTCTGACAGCTTGGTTGTGGGAGTAATGTGCACTGTTCAGAATTCTAAGTGGCAGAAGCCTACTCCGTGGCCGAGAGTTCTGTGCAGGAACGGTGGGTCTTTTCTGTGGGAAACTAAACTCACCCCAGCAGGTTCCTGCTGTCAGGCTGTAGGAGACATTTGGCACTCCAAGGACAGTAAGGGTTCCAGCTTCTGGATGCTTGGATCTGGCAGAAGTCCTGTGCTGAACTTATTTTTATCAGTTAGCAGCCCACTCCGTGGCCGAGAGTTCTGTGCAGGAACGGTGGGTCTTTTCTGTGGAAAGCTAAACTCACCCCTCCAAGTTCCTGATGTCAGTTTGCAGGGGATGTTTGGCAGTCTAAGGGCAGCTAGGGTTTCAGCTTCATGGCAGCTTGGTTGTGGGAGTAAGTATACTGTTCAGAATTCTAAATGGCAGAAGCCCACTCCCGGGCACAGAGCTCTGTGCAGGAACAGTGGCTCTCTTCTGTGGGAAGCTAAACTCACCCCCCGAAGTTCCTAATGTCAGGTTGTAGGAGACACTGGGCACTCCAAGGCCAGTTAGGGTTCCAGCTTCTGACAGCTTAGTTCTGGGAGTAATGTGCACTGTTCAGAATTCTAAGTGGCAGAAGCCCACTCCTGGGCACAGAGCTCTGTGCAGGAACTGTGGGTCTCTTCCGTGGGAAGCTAAACTCACCCCCCGAAGTTCCTAATGTCAGGTTGTAGGAGACATTGGGCACTCGCAGGACAGTTAGGTTTCCAGCTTCTGGGAGCTTGGCTATGGGAGAAGTGCAGCAGTGTTCAGAATTCTAAGTGGCAGAAGCCCACTCCGGGGCACAGATCTCTGTGCAGGAACGGTGGGTCTTTTCTGTGGGAAACTAAACTCACCCCAGCAGGTTCCTGCTGTCAGGCTGTAGGAGACATTTGGCACTCCAAGGACAGTAAGGGTTCCAGCTTCTGGATGCTTGGATCTGGCAGAAGTCCTGTGCTGAACTTATTTTTATCAGTTAGCAGCCCACTCCGTGGCCGAGAGTTCTGTGCAGGAACGGGGGGTCTTTTCTGTGGAAAGCTAAACTCACCCCTCCAAGTTCCTGATGTCAGTTTGCAGGGGGTGTTTGGCAGTCTAAGGGCAGCTAGGGTTTCAGCTTCATGGCAGCTTGGTTGTGGGAGTAAGTACACTGTTCAGAATTCTAAGTGGCAGAAGCCCACTCCTGGGCACAGAGCTCTGTGCAGGAACAGTGGCTCTCTTCTGTGGGAAGCTATACTCACCGACTAAGTTCCTAATGTCAGGTCGTAGGAGACATTGGGCACTCCAAGGACAGTTAGGGTTCCCGCTTCTGGGAGCTTGGTTCTGCGAGTAATGTGCACTGTTCAGAATTCTAAGTGGCAGAAGCCCACTCCGGGGCACAGAGCTCTGTGCAGGAACGGTGGGTCTTTTCTGTGGGAAGCTAAACTCACCCCAGCAGGTTCCTGATGTCAGGCTGTAGGAGACATTTGGCACTCCAAGGACAGTAAGGGTTCCAGCTTCTGGATGCTTGGATCTGGCAGAAGTCCTGTGCTGAACTTATTTTTATCAGTTAGCAGCCCACTCCGTGGCCGAGAGTTCTGTGCAGGAACGGTGGGTCTTTTCTGTGGAAAGCTAAACTCACCCCTCCAAGTTCCTGATGTCAGTTTGCAGGGGGTGTTTGGCAGTCTAAGGGCAGCTAGGGTTTCAGCTTCATGGCAGCTTGGTTGTGGGAGTAAGTACACTGTTCAGAATTCTAAGTGGCAGAAGCCCACTCCTGGGCACAGAGCTCTGTGCAGGAACAGTGGCTCTCTTCTGTGGAAAGCTATACTCACCGACTAAGTTCCTAATGTCAGGTTGTAGGAGACATTTGGCACTCGCAGGACAGTTAGGGTTCCAGCTTCTGGGAGGTTGGATCTGGCAGATATCCTGTGCTGAATTTATTTTTAGCAGGCAGTCGCCCTCTCTGGGTCAGGGGGCTCTGTGCAGGAGGCGTTGCTCCTTTTCTGTGGGAATCTGGACTCACCGCATCAGGTTCCTAATGTCAGGTTGTAGGAGACATTTGGCACTCCAAGGACAGTTAGGTTTCCAGCTTCTGGGAGCTTGGCTATGGGAGAAGTGCAGCAGTGTTCAGAATTCTAAGTGGCAGAAGCCCACTCCGAAGCAGAGAGCTCTGTGCAGGAACTGTGGGTCTTTTCTGTGGGAGACTAAACTCACCCCAGCAGGTTCCTGATGTCAGGCTGTAGGAGCCATTTGGCACTCCAAGGACAGTAAGGGTTCCAGCTTCTGGATGCTTGGATCTGGCAGAAGTCCTGTGCTGAACTTATTTTTATCAGTTAGCAGCCCACTCCGTGGCCGAGAGTTCTGTGCAGGAACGGTGGGTCTTTTCTGTGGAAAGCTAAACTCACCCCTCCAAGTTCCTGATGTCAGTTTGCAGGGGGTGTTCGGCAGTCTAAGGGCAGCTAGGGTTTCAGCTTCATGGCAGCTTGGTTGTGGGAGTAAGTACACTGTTCAGAATTCTAAGTGGCAGAAGCCCACTCCCAGGCACAGAGCTCTGTGCAGGAACGGTGGGTCTCTTCTGTGGGAAGCTAAACTCACCCCCCGAAGTTCCTAATGTCAGGTTGTAGGAGACATTGGGCACTCCAAGGACAGTTAGGGTTCCCGCTTCTGGGAGCTTGGTTCTGCGAGTAATGTGCACTGTTCAGAATTCTAAGTGGCAGAAACCTACTCCGGGGCACAGAGCTCTGTGCAGGAACTGTGGGTCTCTTCCGTGGGAAGCTAAACTCACCCCCCGAAGTTCCTAATGTCAGGTCGTAGGAGACATTTGGCACTCGCAGGACAGTTAGGGTTCCAGCTTCTGGGAGCTTGGATATGGGAGAAGTGCGGCAGTGTTCAGAATTCTAAGTGGCAGAAGCCCACTCCCGGGCACAGAGCTCTGTGCAGGAACCGTGGATCTTTTCTGTGGAAAGCTAAACTCACCCCTCTAAGTTCCTGATGTCCGTTTGCAGGGGGTGTTTGGCAGTCGAAGGGCAGCTAGGGTTTCAGCTTCATGGCAGCTTGGTTGTGGGAGGAAGTACACTGTTCAGAATTCTACGTGGCAGAAGCCCACTCCCGGGCACAGAGCTCTGTGCAGGAACAGTGGCTCTCTTCTGTGGGAAGCTAAACTCACCCCCCGAAGTTCCTAATGTCAGGTTGTAGGAGACATTGGGCACTCCAAGGACAGTTAGGGTTCCAGCTTCTGACAGCTTGGTTCTGGGAGTAATGTGCACTGTTCAGAATTCTAAGTGACAGAAGCCCACTCCGGGGCACAGAGCTCTGTGCAGGAACGGTGGGTCTTTTCTGTGGGAAGCTAAACTCACCCCAGCAGGTTCCTGATGTCAGGCTGTAGGAGACATTTGGCACTCCAAGGACAGTAAGGGTTCCAGCTTCTGGATGCTTGGATCTGGCAGAAGTCCTGTGCTGAACTTATTTTTATCAGTTAGCAGCCCACTCCGTGGCCGAGAGTTCTGTGCAGGAACGGTGGGTCTTTTCTGTGGAAAGCTAAACTCACCCCTCCAAGTTCCTGATGTCAGTTTGCAGGGGGTGTTTGGCAGTCTAAGGGCAGCTAGGGTTTCAGCTTCATGGCAGCTTGGTTGTGGGAGTAAGTACACTGTTCAGAATTCTAAGTGGCAGAAGCCCACTCCTGGGCACAGAGCTCTGTGCAGGAACAGTGGCTCTCTTCTGTGGGAAGCTATACTCACCGACTAAGTTCCTAATGTCAGGTCGTAGGAGACATTGGGCACTCGCAGGACAGTTAGGGTTCCAGCTTCTGGGAGGTTGGATCTGGCAGATATCCTGTGCTGAATTTATTTTTAGCAGGCAGTCGCCCTCTCTGGGTCAGGGGGCTCTGTGCAGGAGGCGTTGCTCCTTTTCTGTGGGAATCTGGACTCACCGCATCAGGTTCCTAATGTCAGGTTGTAGGAGACATTTGGCACTCGCAGGACAGTTAGGGTTCCAGCTTCTGACAGCTTGGTTCTGGGAGTAATGTGCACTGTTCAGAATTCTAAGTGGCAGAAGCCCACTCCCTGGCACAGAGCTCTGTGCAGGAACTGTGGGTCTTTTCTGTGGGAGACTAAACTCACCCCAGCAGGTTCCTGATGTCAGGCTGTAGGAGACATTTGGCACTCCAAGGACAGTAAGGGTTCCAGCTTCTGGATGCTTGGATCTGGCGAAAGTCCTGTGCTGAACTTATTTTTATCAGTTAGCAGCCCACTCCGTGGCCGAGAGTTCTGTGCAGGAACGCTGGGTCTTTTCTGTGGAAAGCTAAACTCACCCCTCCAAGTTCCTGATGTCAGTTTGCAGGGGGTGTTTGGCAGTCTAAGGGCAGCTAGGGTTTCAGCTTCATGGCAGCTTGGTTGTGGGAGTAAGTACACTGTTCAGAATTCTAAGTGGCAGAAGCCCAGTCCCGGGCACAGAGCTCTGTGCAGGAACGGTGGCTCTCTTCTGTGGGAAGCTATACTCACCGACTAAGTTCCTAATGTCAGGTCGTCGGAGACATTGGGCACTCCAAGGACAGTTAGGGTTCCAGCTTCTGACAGTTTGGTTCTGGGAGTAATGTGCACTGTTCAGAATTCTAAGTGGCAGAAGCCCACTCCCTGGCACAGAGCTCTGTGCAGGAACTGTGGGTCTTTTCTGTGGGAGACTAAACTCACCCCAGCAGGTTCCTGATGTCAGGCTGTAGGAGACATTTGGCACTCCAAAGACAGTAAGGGTTCCAGCTTCTGGATGCTTGGATCTGGCGAAAGTCCTGTGCTGAACTTATTTTTATCAGTTAGCAGCCCACTCCGTGGCCGAGAGTTCTGTGCAGGAACGGTGGGTCTTTTCTGTGGAAACCTAAACTCACCCCTCCAAGTTCCTGATGTCAGTTTGCAGGGGATGTTTGGCAGTCTAAGGGCAGCTAGCGTTTCAGCTTCATGGCAGCTTGGTTGTGGGAGTAAGTACACTGTTCAGAATTCTAAGTGGCAGAAGCCCACTCCGGGGCACAGAGCTCTGTGCAGGATCTGTGGGTCTCTTCCGTGGGAAGCTAAACTCACCCCCCGAAGTTCCTAATGTCAGGTTGTAGGAGACATTGGGCACTCCAAGGACAGTTAGGGTTCCAGCTTCTGACAGCTTGGTTCTGAGAGTAATGTGCACTGTTCAGAATTCTAAGTGGCAGAAGCCCACTCCGGGGCACAGAGCTCTGTGCAGGAACCGTGGGTCTTTTCTGTGGAAAGCTAAACTCACCCCTCTAAGTTCCTGATGTCAGGTTGTAGGAGACATTGGGCACTCCAAGGACAGTTAGGGTTCCAGCTTCTGACAGCTTGGTTCTGGGAATAATGTGCACTGTTCAGAATTCTAAGTGGCAGAAGCCCACTCCGGGGCACAGAGCTCTGTGCAGGAACTGTGGGTCTTTTCTGTGGGAAACTAAACTCACCCCAGCAGGTTCCTGATGTCAGGCTGTAGGAGACATTTGGCACTCCAAGGACAGTAAGGGTTCCAGCTTCTGGATGCTTGGATCTGGCAGAAGTCCTGTGCTGAACTTATTTTTATCAGTTAGCAGCCCACTCCGTGGCCGAGTGGAACGGTGAGTCTTTTCTGTGGAAAGCTAAACTCACCCCTCCAAGTTCCTGATGTCAGTTTGCAGGGGATGTTTGGCAGTCGAAGGGCAGCTAGGGTTTCAGCTTCATGACAGCTTGGTTGTGGGAGTAAGTACACTGTTCAGAATTCTAAGTGGCAGAAGCCCACTCCCGGGCACAGAGCTCTGTGCAGGAACAGTGGCTCTCTTCTGTGGGAAGCTATACTCACCGACTAAGTTCCTAATGTCAGGTTGTCAGAGACATTGGGCACTCCAAGGACAGTTAGGGTCCCAGCTTCTGACCGCTTGGTTCTGGGAGTAATGTGCACTGTTCTGAATTCTAAGTGGCAGAAGCCCACTCCCTGGCACAGAGCTCTGTGCAGGAACTGTGGGTCTTTTCTGTGGGAAACTAAACTCACCCCAGCAGGTTCCTAATGTCAGGCTGTAGGAGACATTTGGCACTCCAAGGACAGTAAGGGTTCCAGCTTCTGGATGCTTGGATCTGGCAGAAGTCCTGTGCTGAACTTATTTTTATCAGTTAGCAGCCCGCTCCGTGGCCGAGAGTTCTGTGCAGGAACGGTGGGTCTTTTCTGTGGAAAGCTAAACTCACCCCTCCAAGTTCCTGATGTCAGTTTGCAGGGGGTGTTTGGCAGTCTAAGGGCAGCTAGGGTTTCAGCTTCATGGCAGCTTGGTTGTGGGAGTAAGTACACTGTTCAGAATTCTAAGTGGCAGAAGCCCACTCCTGGGCACAGAGCTCTGTGCAGGAACAGTGGCTCTCTTCTGTGGAAAGCTATACTCACCGACTAAGTTCCTAATGTCAGGTTGTAGGAGACATTGGGCACTCCAAGGACAGTTAGGGTTCCAGCTTCTGGGAGGTTGGATCTGGCAGATATCCTGTGCTGAATTTATTTTTAGCAGGCAGTCGCCGTCTCTGGGTCAGGGGGCTCTGTGCAGGAGGCGTTGCTCCTTTTCTGTGGGAATCTGGACTCACCGCATCAGGTTCCTAATGTCAGGTTGTAGGAGACATTTGGCACTCCAAGGACAGTTAGGTTTCCAGCTTCTGGGAGCTTGGCTATGGGAGAAGTGCAGCAGTGTTCAGAATTCTAAGTGGCAGAAGCCCACTCCCGGGCACAGAGCTCTGTGCAGGAACAGTGGCTCTCTTCTGTGGGAAGCTAAACTCACCCCCCGAAATTCCTAATGTCAGGTCGTCGGAGACATTTGGCACTCGCAGGACAGTTAGGGTTCCAGCTTCTGGGAGCTTGGATATGGGAGAAGTGCAGCAGTGTTCAGAATTCTAAGTGGCAGAAGCCCACTCCTGGGCACAGAGCTCTGTGCAGGAACGGTGGGTCTTTTCTGTGGGAGACTAAACTCACCCCAGCAGGTTCCTGATGTCAGGCTGTAGGAGACATTTGGCACTCCAAGGACAGTAAAGGTTCCAGCTTCTGGATGCTTGGATCTGGCAGAAGTCCTGTGCTGAACTTATTTTTATCAGTTAGCAGCCCACTCCGTGGCCGAGAGTTCTGTGCAGGAACGGTGGGTCTTTTCTGTGGAAAGCTAAACTCACTCCTCCAAGTTCCTGATGTCATTTTGCAGGGGGTGTTTGGCAGTCTAAGGGCAGCTAGGGTTTCAGCTTCATGGCAGCTTGGTTGTGGGAGTAAGTACACTGTTCAGAATTCTAAGTGGCAGAAGCCCAGTCCCAGGCACAGAGCTCTGTGCAGGAACGGTGGGTCTCTTCTGTGGGAAGCTAAACTCACCCCCCGAAGTTCCTAATGTCAGGTTGTAGGAGACATTTGGCACTCCAAGGACAGTTAGGGTTCCAGCTTCTGACAGCTTGGTTCTGGGAGTAATGTGCACTGTTCAGAATTCTAAGTGGCAGAAGCCCACTCCGAGGCAGAGAGCTCTGTGCAGGAACTGTGGCTCTCTTCTGTGGAAAGCTATACTCACCGACTAAGTTCCTAATGTCAGGTTGTAGGAGACATTGGGCACTCCAAGGACAGTTAGGGTTCCAGCTTCTGGGAGGTTGGATCTGGCAGATATCCTGTGCTGAATTTATTTTTAGCAGGCAGTTGCCCTCTCTGGGTCAGAGGGCTCTGTGCAGGAAGCGTTGCTCCTTTTCTGTGGGAATCTGGACTCACCGCATCAGGTTCCTAATGTCAGGTTGTAGGAGACATTTGGCACTCCAAGGACAGTTAGGGTCCCAGCTTCATGGCAGCTTGGATATGGGAGAAGTGCAGCAGTGTTCAGAATTCTAAGTGGCAGAAGCCCACTCCGGGGCCCAGAGCTCTGTGCAGGAACGGTGGGTCTTTTCTGTGGGAAACTAAACTCACCCCAGCAGGTTCCTGATGTCAGGCTGTAGGAGACATTTGGCACTCCAAAGACAGTAAGGGTTCCAGCTTCTGGATGCTTGGATCTGGCGAAAGTCCTGTGCTGAACTTATTTTTATCAGTTAGCAGCCCACTCCGTGGCCGAGAGTTCTGTGCAGGAACGGTGGGTCTTTTCTGTGGAAAGCTAAACTCACCCCTCCAAGTTCCTGATGTCAGTTTGCAGGGGGTGTTTGGTAGTCTAAGGGCAGCTAGGGTTTCAGCTTCATGGCAGCTTGGTTGTGGGAGGAAGTACACTGTTCAGAATTCTAAGTGGCAGAAGCCCACTCCGGGGCACAGAGCTCTGTGCAGGAAGAGTGGCTCTCTTCTGTGGGAAGCTAAACTCACCCCCCGAAGTTCCTAATGTCAGGTTGTAGGAGACATTGGGCACTCCAAGGACAGTTAGGGTTCCAGCTTCTGACAGCTTGGTTCTGAGAGTAATGTGCACTGTTCAGAATTCTAAGTGGCAGAAGCCCACTCCGGGGCACAGAGCTCTGTGCAGGAACTGTGGGTCTTTTCTGTGGGAAACTAAACTCACCCCAGCAGATTCCTGATGTCAGGCTGTAGGAGACATTTGGCACTCCAAGGACAGTAAGGGTTCCAGCTTCTGGATGCTTGGATCTGGCAGAAGTCCTGTGCTGAACTTATTTTTATCAGTTAGCAGCCCACTCCGTGGCCGAGTGGAACGGTGGGTCTTTTCTGTGGAAAGCTAAACTCACCCCTCCAAGTTCCTGATGTCAGTTTGCAGGGGGTGTTTGGCAGTCGAAGGGCAGCTAGGGTTTCAGCTTCATGGCAGCTTGGTTGTGGGAGTAAGTACACTGTTCAGAATTCTAAGTGGCAGAAGCCCAGTGCTGGGCACAGAGCTCTGTGCAGGAACAGTGGCTCTCTTCTGTGGGAAGCTATACTCACCGACTAAGTTCCTAATGTCAGGTTGTCAGAGACATTGGGCACTCCAAGGACAGTTAGGGTTCCAGCTTCTGACCGCTTGGTTCTGGGAGTAATGTGCACTGTTCTGAATTCTAAGTGGCAGAAGCCCACTCCCTGGCACAGAGCTCTGTGCAGGAACTGTGGGTCTTTTCTGTGGGAGACTAAACTCACCCCAGCAGGTTCCTGATGTCAGGCTGTAGGAGACATTTGGCACTCCAAGGACAGTAAGGGTTCCAGCTTCTGGATGCTTGGATCTGGCAGAAGTCCTGTGCTGAACTTATTTTTATCAGTTAGCAGCCCACTCCGTGGCCGAGAGTTCTGTGCAGGAACGGTGGGTCTTTTCTGTGGAAAGCTAAACTCACCCCTCCAAGTTCCTGATGTCAGTTTGCAGGGGGTGTTTGGCAGTCTAAGGGCAGCTAGGGTTTCAGCTTCATGGCAGCTTGGTTGTGGGAGTAAGTACACTGTTCAGAATTCTAAGTGGCAGAAGCCCACTCCCGGGCACAGAGCTCTGTGCAGGAACAGTGGCTCTCTTCTGTGGAAAGCTATACTCACCGACTAAGTTCCTAATGTCAGGTTGTAGGAGACATTGGACACTCGCAGGACAGTTAGGGTTCCAGCTTCTGGGAGCTTGGATCTGGCAGATATCCTGTGCTGAATTTATTTTTAGCAGGCAGTCTCCCTCTCTTGGTCAGAGGGCTCTGTGCAGGAGGCGTTGCTCCTTTTCTGTGGGAATCTGGATTCACTGCATCAGGTTCCTAATGTCAGGTTGTAGGAGCCATTTGGCACTCCAAGGACAGTTCGGTTTCCAGCTTCTGGGAGCTTGGCTATGGGAGAAGTGCAGCAGTGTTCAGAATTCTAAGTGGCAGAAGCCCACTCCCTGGCACAGAGCTCTGTGCAGGAACTGTGGGTCTTTTCTGTGGGAGACTAAACTCACCCCAGCAGGTTCCTGATGTCAGGCTGTAGGAGACATTTGGCACTCCAAGGACAGTAAGGGTTCCAGCTTCTGGATGCTTGGATCTGGCAGAAGTCCTGTGCTGAACTTATTTTTATCAGTTAGCAGCCCACTCCGTGGCCGAGAGTTCTGTGCAGGAACGGGGGGTCTTTTCTGTGGAAAGCTAAACTCACCCCTCCAAGTTCCTGATGTCAGTTTGCAGGGGGTGTTTGGCAGTCGAAGGGCAGCTAGGGTTTCAGCTTCATGGCAGCTTGGTTGTGGGAGTAAGTACACTGTTCAGAATTCTAAGTGGCAGAAGCCCAGTGCTGGGCACAGAGCTCTGTGCAGGAACAGTGGCTCTCTTCTGTGGGAAGCTATACTCACCGACTAAGTTCCTAATGTCAGGTTGTCAGAGACATTGGGCACTCCAAGGACAGTAAGGGTTCCAGCTTCTGACCGCTTGGTTCTGGGAGTAATGTGCACTGTTCTGAATTCTAAGTGGCAGAAGCCCACTCCCTGGCACAGAGCTCTGTGCAGGAACTGTGGGTCTTTTCTGTGGGAGACTAAACTCACCCCAGCAGGTTCCTGATGTCAGGCTGTAGGAGACATTTGGCACTCCAAGGACAGTAAGGGTTCCATCTTCTGGATGCTTGGATCTGGCAGAAGTCCTGTGCTGAACTTATTTTTATCAGTTAGCAGCCCACTCCGTGGCCGAGAGTTCTGTGCAGGAACGGTGGGTCTCTTCTGTGGAAAGTTAACTCACCCCTCCAAGTTCCTGATGTCAGTTTGCAGGGGGTGTTTGGCAGTCTAAGGGCAGCTAGGATTTCAGCTTCATGGCAGCTTGGTTGTGGGAGTAAGTACACTGTTCAGAATTCTAAGTGGCAGAAGCCCACTCCCGGGCACAGAGCGCTGTGCAGGAACAGTGGCTCTCTTCTGTGGGAAGATATACTCACCGACTAAGTTCCTAATGTCAGGTTGTAGGAGACATTGGGCACTGCAAGGACAGTCAGGGTTCCAGCTTCTGGGAGCTTGGATCTGGCAGAAGTCCTGTTCTGAACTTATTTTTATCAGTTAGCAGCCCACTCCGTGGCCGAGAGTTCTGTGCAGGAACGGTGGGTCTTTTCTGTGGAAAGCTAAACTCACCCCTCCAAGTTCCTGATGTCAGTTTGCAGGGGGTGTTTGGCAGTCTAAGGGCAGCTAGGGTTTCAGCTTCATGGCAGCTTGGTTGTGGGAGTAAGTACACTGTTCAGAATTCTAAGTGGCAGAAGCCCACTCCGGGGCACAGAGCTCTGTGCAGGAACGGTGGGTCTTTTCTGTGGGAAGCTAAACTCACCCCAGCAGGTTCCTGATGTCAGGCTGTAGGAGACATTTGGCACTCCAAGGACAGTAAGGGTTCCAGCTTCTGGATGCTTGGATCTGGCAGAAGTCCTGTGCTGAACTTATTTTTATCAGTTAGCAGCCCACTCCGTGGCCGAGAGTTCTGTGCAGGAACGGTGGGTCTCTTCTGTGGAAAGTTAACTCACCCCTCCAAGTTCCTGATGTCAGTTTGCAGGGGGTGTTTGGCAGTCTAAGGGCAGCTAGGGTTTCAGCTTCATGGCAGCTTGGTTGTGGGAGTAAGTACACTGTTCAGAATTCTAAGTGGCAGAAGCCCACTCCCAGGCACAGAGCTCTGTGCAGGAACAGTGGCTCTCTTCTGTGGGAAGATATACTCACCGACTAAGTTCCTAATGTCAGGTCGTAGGAGACATTGGGCACTCGCAGGACAGTTAGGGTTCCAGCTTCTGGGAGCTTGGATCTGGAAAAAGTCCTGTTCTGAACTTATTTTTATCAGTTAGCAGCCCACTCCGTGGCCGAGAGTTCTGTGCAGGAACGGTGGGTCTTTTCTGTGGAAAGCTAAACTCACCCCTCCAAGTTCCTGATGTCAGTTTGCAGGGGGTGTTTGGCAGTCTAAGGGCAGCTAGGGTTTCAGCTTCATGGCAGCTTGGTTGTGGGAGTAAGTACACTGTTCAGAATTCTAAGTGGCAGAAGCCCACTCCCGGGCACAGAGCTCTGTGCAGGAACAGTGGCTCTCTTCTGTGGGAAGATATACTCACCGACTAAGTTCCTAATGTCAGGTTGTAGGAGACATTGGGCACTCGCAGGACAGTTAGGGTTCCAGCTTCTGGGAGCTTGGATCTGGCAGATATCCTGTGCTGAATTTATTTTTAGCAGGCAGTCGCCCTCTCTTGGTCAGAGGGCTCTGTGCAGGAGGCGTTGCTCCTTTTCTGTGGGAATCTGGACTCACCGCATCAGGTTCCTAATGTCAGGTTGTAGGAGACATTTGGCACTCCAAGGACAGTTAGGTTTCCAGCTTCTGGGAGCTTGGCTATGGGAGAAGTGCAGCAGTGTTCAGAATTCTAAGTGGCAGAAGCCCACTCCCTGGCACAGAGCTCTGTGCAGGAACTGTGGGTCTTTTCTGTGGGAGACTAAACTCACCCCAGCAGGTTCCTGATGTCAGGCTGTAGGAGACATTTGGCACTCCAAGGACAGTAAGGGTTCCAGCTTCTGGATGCTTGGATCTGGCGAAAGTCCTGTGCTGAACTTATTTTTATCAGTTAGCAGCCCACTCCGTGGCCGAGAGTTCTGTGCAGGAACGGGGGGTCTTTTCTGTGGAAACCTAAACTCACCCCTCCAAGTTCCTGATGTCAGTTTGCAGGGGATGTTTGGCAGTCTAAGGGCAGCTAGGGTTTCAGCTTCATGGCAGCTTGGTTGTGGGAGTAAGTACACTGTTCAGAATTCTAAGTGGCAGAAGCCCACTCCGGGGCACAGAGCTCTGTGCAGGAACTGTGGGTCTCTTCCGTGGGAAGCTAAACTCACCCCCCGAACTTCCTAATGTCAGGTCGTAGGAGACATTTGGCAGTCGCAGGACAGTTAGGGTTCCAGCTTCTGGGAGCTTGGATATGGGAGAAGTGCGGCAGTGTTCAGAATTCTAAGTGGCAGAAGCCCACTCCCGGGCACAGAGCTCTGTGCAGGAACCGTGGGTCTTTTCTGTGGAAACCTAAACTCACCCCTCCAAGTTCCTGATGTCAGTTTGCAGGGGGTGTTTGGTAGTCTAAGGGCAGCTAGGGTTTCAGCTTCATGGCAGCTTGGTTGTGGGAGTAAGTACACTGTTCAGAATTCTAAGTGGCAGAAGCCCACTCCCAGGCACAGAGCTCTGTGCAGGAACAGTGGCTCTCTTCTGTGGGAAGCTAAACTCACCCCCCGAAGTTCCTAATGTCAGGTTGTAGGAGACATTGGGCACTCCAAGGAGAGTTAGGGTTCCAGCTTCTGACAGCTTGGTTGTGGGAGTAATGTGCACTGTTCAGAATTCTAAGTGGCAGAAGCCTACTCCGTGGCCGAGAGTTCTGTGCAGGAACTGTGGGTCTCTTCTGTGGGAAGCGAAACTCACCCCCCGAAGTTCCTAATGTCAGGTCGTCGGAGACATTTGGCACTCGCAGGACAGTTAGGGTTCCAGCTTCTTGGAGCTTGGATATGGGAGAAGTGCAGCAGTGTTCAGAATTCTAAGTGGCAGAAGCCCACTCCCGGGCGCAGAGCTCTGTGCAGGAACGGTGGGTCTTTTCTGTGGGAAACTAAACTCACCCCAGCAGGTTCCTGATGTCAGGCTGTAGGAGACATTTGGCACTCCAAGGACAGTAAGGGTTCCAGCTTCTGGATGCTTGGATCTGGCGAAAGTCCTGTGCTGAACTTATTTTTATCAGTTAGCAGCCCACTCCGTGGCCGAGAGTTCTGTGCAGGAACGGTGGGTCTTTTCTGTGGAAACCTGAACTCACCCCTCCAAGTTCCTGATGTCAGTTTGCAGGGGATGTTTGGCAGTCTAAGGGCAGCTAGGGTTTCAGCTTCATGGCAGCTTGGTTGTGGGAGTAAGTACACTGTTCAGAATTCTAAGTGGCAGAAGCCCACTCCCGGGCACAGAGCTCTGTGCAGGAACAGTGGCTCTCTTCTGTGGAAAGGTAAACTCACCGACTAAGTTCCTAATGTCAGGTTGTAGGAGACATTGGGCACTCCAAGGACAGTTAGGGTTCCAGCTTCTGGGAGGTTGGATCTGGCAGATATCCTGTGCTGAATTTATTTTTAGCAGGCAGTCACCCTCTCTGGGTCAGAGGGCTCTGTGCAGGAAGCGTTGCTCCTTTTCTGTGGGAATCTGGACTCACCGCATCAGGTTCCTAATGTCAGGTTGTAGGAGACATTTGGCACTCCAAGGACAGTTAGGGTTCCAGCTTCATGGCAGCTTGGATATGGGAGAAGTGCAGCAGTGTTCAGAATTCTAAGTGGCAGAAGCCCACTCCGGGGCCCAGAGCTCTGTGCAGGAACGGTGGGTGTTTTCTGTGGGAAACTAAACTCACCCCAGCAGGTTCCTGCTGTCAGGCTGTAGGAGACATTTGGCACTCCAAGGACAGTAAGGGTTCCAGCTTCTGGATGCTTGGATCTGGCGAAAGTCCTGTGCTGAACTTATTTTTATCAGTTAGCAGCCCACTCCGTGGCCGAGAGTTCTGTGCAGGAACGGTGGGTCTTTTCTGTGGAAAGCTAAACTCACCCCTCCAAGTTCCTGATGTCAGTTTGCAGGGGGTGTTTGGCAGTCTAAGGGCAGCTAGGGTTTCAGCTTCATGGCAGCTTGGTTGTGGGAGTAAGTACACTGTTCAGAATTCTAAGTGGCAGAAGCCCACTCCCGGGCACAGAGCTCTGTGCAGGAACAGTGGCTCTCTTCTGTGGAAAGCTATACTCACCGACTAAGTTCCTAATGTCAGGTTGTAGGAGACATTGGGCACTCGCAGGACAGTTAGGGTTCCAGCTTCTGGGAGCTTGGATCTGGCAGATATCCTGTGCTGAATTTATTTTTAGCAGGCAGTCTCCCTCTCTTGGTCAGAGGGCTCTGTGCAGGAGGCGTTGCTCCTTTTCTGTGGGAATCTGGATTCACTGCATCAGGTTCCTAATGTCAGGTTGTAGGAGACATTTGGCACTCCAAGGACAGTTCGGTTTCCAGCTTCTGGGAGCTTGGCTATGGGAGAAGTGCAGCAGTGTTCAGAATTCTAAGTGGCAGAAGCCCACTCCCTGGCACAGAGCTCTGTGCAGGAACTGTGGGTCTTTTCTGTGGGAGACTAAACTCACCCCAGCAGGTTCCTGATGTCAGGCTGTAGGAGACATTTGGCACTCCAAGGACAGTAAGGGTTCCAGCTTCTGGATGCTTGGATCTGGCGAAAGTCCTGTGCTGAACTTATTTTTATCAGTTAGCAGCCCACTCCGTGGCCGAGAGTTCTGTGCAGGAACGGGGGGTCTTTTCTGTGGAAAGCTAAACTCACCCCTCCAAGTTCCTGATGTCAGTTTGCAGGGGGTGTTTGGCAGTCGAAGGGCAGCTAGGGTTTCAGCTTCATGGCAGCTTGGTTGTGGGAGTAAGTACACTGTTCAGAATTCTAAGTGGCAGAAGCCCAGTCCCGGGCACAGAGCTCTGTGCAGGAACAGTGGCTCTCTTCTGTGGGAAGCTATACTCACCGACTAAGTTCCTAATGTCAGGTTGTCAGAGACATTGGGCACTCCAAGGACAGTTAGGGTTCCAGCTTCTGACCGCTTGGTTCTGGGAGTAATGTGCACTGTTCTGAATTCTAAGTGTCAGAAGCCCACTCCCTGGCACAGAGCTCTGTGCAGGAACTGTGGGTCTTTTCTGTGGGAGACTAAACTCACCCCAGCAGGTTCCTGATGTCAGGCTGTAGGAGACATTTGGCACTCCAAGGACAGTAAGGGTTCCAGCTTCTGGATGCTTGGATCTGGCAGAAGTCCTGTGCTGAACTTATTTTTATCAGTTAGCAGCCCACTCCGTGGCCGAGAGTTCTGTGCAGGAACGGTGGGTCTCTTCTGTGGAAAGTTAACTCACCCCTCCAAGTTCCTGATGTCAGTTTGCAGGGGGTGTTTGGCAGTCTAAGGGCAGCTAGGGTTTCAGCTTCATGGCAGCTTGGTTGTGGGAGTAAGTACACTGTTCAGAATTCTAAGTGGCAGAAGCCCACTCCCGGGCACAGAGCGCTGTGCAGGAACAGTGGCTCTCTTCTGTGGGAAGATATACTCACCGACTAAGTTCCTAATGTCAGGTTGTAGGAGACATTGGGCACTCGCAGGACAGTTAGGGTTCCAGCTTCTGGGAGCTTGGATCTGGCAGATATCCTGTGCTGAATTTATTTTTAGCAGGCAGTCGCCCTCTCTGGGTCAGAGGGCTCTGTGCAGGAGGCGTTGCTCCTTTTCTGTGGGAATCTGGACTCACCGCATCAGGTTCCTAATGTCAGGTTGTAGGAGACATTTGGCACTCCAAGGACAGTTAGGGTTCCAGCTTCATGGCATCTTGGATATGGGAGAAGTGCAGCAGTGTTCAGAATTCTAAGTGGCAGAAGCCCACTCCGGGGCCCAGAGCTCTGTGCAGGAACGGTGGGTCTTTTCTGTGGGAAATTAAACTCACCCCAGCAGGTTCCTGCTGTCAGGCTGTAGGAGACATTTGGCACTCCAAGGACAGTAAGGGTTCCAGCTTCTGGATGCTTGGATCTGGCAAAAGTCCTGTGCTGAACTTATTTTTATCAGTTAGCAGCCCACTCCGTGGCCGAGAGTTCTGTGCAGGAACGGTGGGTCTTTTCTGTGGAAACCTAAACTCACCCCTCCAAGTTCCTGATGTCAGTTTGCAGGGGGTGTTTGGCAGTCTAAGGGCAGCTAGGGTTTCAGCTTCATGGCAGCTTGGTTGTGGGAGTAAGTACACTGTTCAGAATTCTAAGTGGCAGAAGCCCACTCCGGGGCACAGAGCTCTGTGCAGGAACGGTGGGTCTTTTCTGTGGGAAGCTAAACTCACCCCAGCAGGTTCCTGATGTCAGGCTGTAGGAGACATTTGGCACTCCAAGGACAGTAAGGGTTCCAGCTTCTGGATGCTTGGATCTGGCAGAAGTCCTGTGCTGAACTTATTTTTATCAGTTAGCAGCCCACTCCGTGGCCGAGAGTTCTGTGCAGGAACGGGGGGTCTTTTCTGTGGAAAGCTAAACTCACCCCTCCAAGTTCCTGATGTCAGTTTGCAGGGGGTGTTTGGCAGTCTAAGGGCAGCTAGGGTTTCAGCTTCATGGCAGCTTGGTTGTGGGAGTAAGTACACTGTTCAGAATTCTAAGTGGCAGAAGCCCACTCCCGGGCACAGAGCTCTGTGCAGGAACAGTGGCTCTCTTCTGTGGAAAGCTATACTCACCGACTAAGTTCCTAATGTCAGGTTGTAGGAGACATTGGGCACTCGCAGGACAGTTAGGGTTCCAGCTTCTGGGAGCTTGGATCTGGCAGATATCCTGTGCTGAATTTATTTTTAGCAGGCAGTCGCCCTCTCTGGGTCAGAGGGCTCTGTGCAGGAAGCGTTGCTCCTTTTCTGTGGGAATCTGGACTCACCGCATCAGGTTCCTAATGTCAGGTTGTAGGAGACATTTGGCACTCCAAGGACAGTTAGGGTTCCAGCTTCATGGCATCTTGGATATGGGAGAAGTGCAGCAGTGTTCAGAATTCTAAGTGGCAGAAGCCCACTCCGGGGCCCAGAGCTCTGTGCAGGAACGGTGGGTCTTTTCTGTGGGAAACTAAACTCACCCCAGCAGGTTCCTGCTGTCAGGCTGTAGGAGACATTTGGCACTCCAAGGACAGTAAGGGTTCCAGCTTCTGGATGCTTGGATCTGGCGAAAGTCCTGTGCTGAACTTATTTTTATCAGTTAGCAGCCCACTCCGTGGCCGAGAGTTCTGTGCAGGAACGGTGGGTCTTTTCTGTGGAAACCTAAACTCACCCCTCCAAGTTCCTGATGTCAGTTTGCAGGGGATGTTTGGCAGTCTAAGGGCAGCTAGCGTTTCAGCTTCATGGCAGCTTGGTTGTGGGAGTAAGTACACTGTTCAGAATTCTAAGTGGCAGAAGCCCACTCCGGGGCACAGAGCTCTGTGCAGGAACTGTGGGTCTCTTCCGTGGGAAGCTAAACTCACCCCCCGAAGTTCCTAATGTCAGGTCGTAGGAGACATTTGGCAGTCGCAGGACAGTTAGGGTTCCAGCTTCTGGGAGCTTGGATATGGGAGAAGTGCGGCAGTGTTCAGAATTCTAAGTGGCAGAAGCCCACTCCCGGGCACAGAGCTCTGTGCAGGAACCGTGGGTCTTTTCTGTGGAAAGCTAAACTCACCCCTCCAAGTTCCTGATGTCAGTTTGCAGGGGGTGTTTGGCAGTCTAAGGGCAGCTAGGGTTTCAGCTTCATGGCAGCTTGGTTGTGGGAGGAAGTACACTGTTCAGAATTCTAACTGGCAGAAGCCCACTCCTGGGCACAGAGCTCTGTGCAGGAACAGTGGCTCTCTTCTGTGGGAAGCTTTACTCACCGACTAAGTTCCTAATGTCAGGTTGTAGGAGACATTGGGCACTCCAAGGACAGTTAGGGTTCCAGCTTCTGACAGCTTGGTTCTGGGAGTAATGTGCACTGTTCAGAATTCTAAGTGGCAGAAGCCTACTCCGTGGCCGAGAGTTCTGTGCAGGAACTGTGGGTCTCTTCTGTGGGAAGCGAAACTCACCCCCCGAAGTT
Source organism: Chamaea fasciata (assembly GCF_029207755.1). Taxonomy (NCBI): domain Eukaryota; kingdom Metazoa; phylum Chordata; class Aves; order Passeriformes; family Sylviidae; genus Chamaea; species Chamaea fasciata. The sequence continues at coordinate 249,879 of NW_027094176.1, forward strand.
CCTAATGTCAGGTCGTCGGAGACATTTGGCACTCGCAGGACAGTTAGGGTTCCAGCTTCTGGGAGCTTGGATATGGGAGAAGTGCAGCAGTGTTCAGAATTCTAAGTGGCAGAAGCCCACTCCCTGGCACAGAGCTCTGTGCAGGAACTGTGGGTCTTTTCTGTGGGAGACTAAACTCACCCCAGCAGGTTCCTGATGTCAGGCTGTAGGAGACATTTGGCACTCCAAGGACAGTAAGGGTTCCAGCTTCTGGATGCTTGGATCTGGCAGAAGTCCTGTGCTGAACTTATTTTTATCAGTTAGCAGCCCACTCCGTGGCCGAGAGTTCTGTGCAGGAACGGTGGGTCTCTTCTGTGGAAAGTTAACTCACCCCTCCAAGTTCCTGATGTCAGTTTGCAGGGGGTGTTTGGCAGTCTAAGGGCAGCTAGGGTTTCAGCTTCATGGCAGCTTGGTTGTGGGAGTAAGTACACTGTTCAGAATTCTAAGTGGCAGAAGCCCACTCCCGGGCACAGAGCGCTGTGCAGGAACAGTGGCTCTCTTCTGTGGGAAGATATACTCACCGACTAAGTTCCTAATGTCAGGTTGTAGGAGACATTGGGCACTCGCAGGACAGTTAGGGTTCCAGCTTCTGGGAGCTTGGATCTGGCAGATATCCTGTGCTGAATTTATTTTTAGCAGGCAGTCGCCCTCTCTGGGTCAGAGGGCTCTGTGCAGGAAGCGTTGCTCCTTTTCTGTGGGAATCTGGACTCACCGCATCAGGTTCCTAATGTCAGGTTGTAGGAGACATTTGGCACTCCAAGGACAGTTAGGGTTCCAGCTTCATGGCATCTTGGATATGGGAGAAGTGCAGCAGTGTTCAGAATTCTAAGTGGCAGAAGCCCACTCCGGGGCCCAGAGCTCTGTGCAGGAACGGTGGGTCTTTTCTGTGGGAAACTAAACTCACCCCAGCAGGTTCCTGCTGTCAGGCTGTAGGAGACATTTGGCACTCCAAGGACAGTAAGGGTTCCAGCTTCTGGATGCTTGGATCTGGCAAAAGTCCTGTGCTGAACTTATTTTTATCAGTTAGCAGCCCACTCCGTGGCCGAGAGTTCTGTGCAGGAACGGTGGGTCTTTTCTGTGGAAACCTAAACTCACCCCTCCAAGTTCCTGATGTCAGTTTGCAGGGGGTGTTTGGCAGTCTAAGGGCAGCTAGGGTTTCAGCTTCATGGCAGCTTGGTTGTGGGAGTAAGTACACTGTTCAGAATTCTAAGTGGCAGAAGCCCACTCCGGGGCACAGAGCTCTGTGCAGGAACGGTGGGTCTTTTCTGTGGGAAGCTAAACTCACCCCAGCAGGTTCCTGATGTCAGGCTGTAGGAGACATTTGGCACTCCAAGGACAGTAAGGGTTCCAGCTTCTGGATGCTTGGATCTGGCAGAAGTCCTGTGCTGAACTTATTTTTATCAGTTAGCAGCCCACTCCGTGGCCGAGAGTTCTGTGCAGGAACGGGGGGTCTTTTCTGTGGAAAGCTAAACTCACCCCTCCAAGTTCCTGATGTCAGTTTGCAGGGGGTGTTTGGCAGTCTAAGGGCAGCTAGGGTTTCAGCTTCATGGCAGCTTGGTTGTGGGAGTAAGTACACTGTTCAGAATTCTAAGTGGCAGAAGCCCACTCCCGGGCACAGAGCTCTGTGCAGGAACAGTGGCTCTCTTCTGTGGAAAGCTATACTCACCGACTAAGTTCCTAATGTCAGGTTGTAGGAGACATTGGGCACTCGCAGGACAGTTAGGGTTCCAGCTTCTGGGAGCTTGGATCTGGCAGATATCCTGTGCTGAATTTATTTTTAGCAGGCAGTCGCCCTCTCTGGGTCAGAGGGCTCTGTGCAGGAAGCGTTGCTCCTTTTCTGTGGGAATCTGGACTCACCGCATCAGGTTCCTAATGTCAGGTTGTAGGAGACATTTGGCACTCCAAGGACAGTTAGGGTTCCAGCTTCATGGCATCTTGGATATGGGAGAAGTGCAGCAGTGTTCAGAATTCTAAGTGGCAGAAGCCCACTCCGGGGCCCAGAGCTCTGTGCAGGAACGGTGGGTCTTTTCTGTGGGAAACTAAACTCACCCCAGCAGGTTCCTGCTGTCAGGCTGTAGGAGACATTTGGCACTCCAAGGACAGTAAGGGTTCCAGCTTCTGGATGCTTGGATCTGGCGAAAGTCCTGTGCTGAACTTATTTTTATCAGTTAGCAGCCCACTCCGTGGCCGAGAGTTCTGTGCAGGAACGGTGGGTCTTTTCTGTGGAAACCTAAACTCACCCCTCCAAGTTCCTGATGTCAGTTTGCAGGGGATGTTTGGCAGTCTAAGGGCAGCTAGCGTTTCAGCTTCATGGCAGCTTGGTTGTGGGAGTAAGTACACTGTTCAGAATTCTAAGTGGCAGAAGCCCACTCCGGGGCACAGAGCTCTGTGCAGGAACTGTGGGTCTCTTCCGTGGGAAGCTAAACTCACCCCCCGAAGTTCCTAATGTCAGGTCGTAGGAGACATTTGGCAGTCGCAGGACAGTTAGGGTTCCAGCTTCTGGGAGCTTGGATATGGGAGAAGTGCGGCAGTGTTCAGAATTCTAAGTGGCAGAAGCCCACTCCCGGGCACAGAGCTCTGTGCAGGAACCGTGGGTCTTTTCTGTGGAAAGCTAAACTCACCCCTCCAAGTTCCTGATGTCAGTTTGCAGGGGGTGTTTGGCAGTCGAAGGGCAGCTAGGGTTTCAGCTTCATGGCAGCTTGGTTGTGGGAGGAAGTACACTGTTCAGAATTCTAACTGGCAGAAGCCCACTCCTGGGCACAGAGCTCTGTGCAGGAACAGTGGCTCTCTTCTGTGGGAAGCTTTACTCACCGATTAAGTTCCTAATGTCAGGTTGTAGGAGACATTGGGCACTCCAAGGACAGTTAGGGTTCCAGCTTCTGACAGCTTGGTTCTGGGAGTAATGTGCACTGTTCAGAATTCTAAGTGGCAGAAGCCTACTCCGTGGCCGAGAGTTCTGTGCAGGAACTGTGGGTCTCTTCTGTGGGAAGCGAAACTCACCCCCCGAAGTTCCTAATGTCAGGTCGTCGGAGACATTTGGCACTCGCAGGACAGTTAGGGTTCCAGCTTCTGGGAGCTTGGATATGGGAGAAGTGCAGCAGTGTTCAGAATTCTAAGTGGCAGAAGCCCACTCCCTGGCACAGAGCTCTGTGCAGGAACTGTGGGTCTTTTCTGTGGGAGACTAAACTCACCCCAGCAGGTTCCTGATGTCAGGCTGTAGGAGACATTTGGCACTCCAAGGACAGTAAGGGTTCCAGCTTCTGGATGCTTGGATCTGGCAGAAGTCCTGTGCTGAACTTATTTTTATCAGTTAGCAGCCCACTCCGTGGCCGAGAGTTCTGTGCAGGAACGGTGGGTCTCTTCTGTGGAAAGTTAACTCACCCCTCCAAGTTCCTGATGTCAGTTTGCAGGGGGTGTTTGGCAGTCTAAGGGCAGCTAGGGTTTCAGCTTCATGGCAGCTTGGTTGTGGGAGTAAGTACACTGTTCAGAATTCTAAGTGGCAGAAGCCCACTCCCAGGCACAGAGCTCTGTGCAGGAACAGTGGCTCTCTTCTGTGGGAAGATATACTCACCGACTAAGTTCCTAATGTCAGGTTGTAGGAGACATTGGGCACTCGCAGGACAGTTAGGGTTCCAGCTTCTGGGAGCTTGGATCTGGCAGAAGTCCTGTTCTGAACTTATTTTTATCAGTTAGCAGCCCACTCCGTGGCCGAGAGTTCTGTGCAGGAACGGTGGGTCTTTTCTGTGGAAAGCTAAACTCACCCCTCCAAGTTCCTGATGTCAGTTTGCAGGGGGTGTTTGGCAGTCTAAGGGCAGCTAGGGTTTCAGCTTCATGGCAGCTTGGTTGTGGGAGTAAGTACACTGTTCAGAATTCTAAGTGGCAGAAGCCCACTCCCGGGCACAGAGCTCTGTGCAGGAACAGTGGCTCTCTTCTGTGGAAAGCTATACTCACCGACTAAGTTCCTAATGTCAGGTTGTAGGAGACATTGGGCACTCGCAGGACAGTTAGGGTTCCAGCTTCTGGGAGGTTGGATCTGGCAGATATCCTGTGCTGAATTTATTTTTAGCAGGCAGTCGCCCTCTCTTGGTCAGAGGGCTCTGTGCAAGAGGCGTTGCTCCTTTTCTGTGGGAATCTGGACTCACCGCATCAGGTTCCTAATGTCAGGTTGTAGGAGACATTTGGCACTCCAAGGACAGTTAGGTTTCCAGCTTCTGGGAGCTTGGCTATGGGAGAAGTGCAGCAGTGTTCAGAATTCTAAGTGGCAGAAGCCCACTCCCTGGCACAGAGCTCTGTGCAGGAACTGTGGGTCTTTTCTGTGGGAGACTAAACTCACCCCAGCAGGTTCCTGATGTCAGGCTGTAGGAGACATTTGGCACTCCAAGGACAGTAAGGGTTCCAGCTTCTGGATGCTTGGATCTGGCGAAAGTCCTGTGCTGAACTTATTTTTATCAGTTAGCAGCCCACTCCGTGGCCGAGAGTTCTGTGCAGGAACGGGGGGTCTTTTCTGTGGAAAGCTAAACTCACCCCTCCAAGTTCCTGATGTCAGTTTGCAGGGGGTGTTTGGCAGTCTAAGGGCAGCTAGGGTTTCAGCTTCATGGCAGCTTGGTTGTGGGAGTAAGTACACTGTTCAGAATTCTAAGTGGCAGAAGCCCACTCCCGGGCACAGAGCTCTGTGCAGGAACAGTGGCTCTCTTCTGTGGAAAGCTAAACTCACCGACTAAGTTCCTAATGTCAGGTTGTAGGAGACATTGGGCACTGCAAGGACAGTTAGGGTTCCAGCTTCTGGGAGGTTGGATCTGGCAGATATCCTGTGCTGACTTTATTTTTAGCAGGCAGTCACCCTCTCTGGGTCAGAGGGCTCTGTGCAGGAAGCGTTGCTCCTTTTCTGTGGGAATCTGGACTCACCGCATCAGGTTCCTAATGTCAGGTTGTAGGAGACATTTGGCACTCCAAGGACAGTTAGGGTTCCAGCTTCATGGCAGCTTGGATATGGGAGAAATGCAGCAGTGTTCAGAATTCTAAGTGGCAGAAGCCCACTCCGGGGCCCAGAGCTCTGTGCAGGAACGGTGGGTCTTTTCTGTGGGAAACTAAACTCACCCCAGCAGGTTCCTGCTGTCAGGCTGTAGGAGACATTTGGCACTCCAAGGACAGTAAGGGTTCCAGCTTCTGGATGCTTGGATCTGGCGAAAGTCCTGTGCTGAACTTATTTTTATCAGTTAGCAGCCCACTCCGTGGCCGAGAGTTCTGTGCAGGAACGGTGGGTCTTTTCTGTGGAAACCTAAACTCACCCCTCCAAGTTCCTGATGTCAGTTTGCAGGGGATGTTTGGCAGTCTAAGGGCAGCTAGGGTTTCAGCTTCATGGCAGCTTGGTTGTGGGAGTAAGTACACTGTTCAGAATTCTAAGTGGAAGAAGCCCACTCCGGGGCACAGAGCTCTGTGCAGGAACTGTGGGTCTCTTCCATGGGAAGCTAAACTCACCCCCCGAACTTCCTAATGTCAGGTCGTAGGAGACATTTGGCAGTCGCAGGACAGTTAGGGTTCCAGCTTCTGGGAGCTTGGATATGGGAGAAGTGCGGCAGTGTTCAGAATTCTAAGTGGCAGAAGCCCACTCCCGGGCACAGAGCTCTGTGCAGGAACCGTGGGTCTTTTCTGTGGAAACCTAAACTCACCCCTCCAAGTTCCTGATGTCAGTTTGCAGGGGGTGTTTGGCAGTCTAAGGGCAGCTAGGGTTTCAGCTTCATGGCAGCTTGGTTGTGGGAGGAAGTACACTGTTCAGAATTCTAAGTGGCAGAAGCCCACTCCTGGGCACAGAGCTCTGTGCAGGAACAGTGGCTCTCTTCTGTGGGAAGCTATACTCACCGACTAAGTTCCTAATGTCAGGTCGTAGGAGACATTGGGCACTCCAAGGACAGTTAGGGTTCCAGCTTCTGACAGCTTGGTTCTGGGAGTAATGTGCACTGTTCAGAATTCTAAGTGGCAGAAGCCTACTCCGTGGCCGAGAGTTCTGTGCAGGAACAGTGGCTCTCTTCTGTGGGAAGCTAAACTCACCCCCCGAAGTTCCTAATGTCAGGTTGTAGGAGACATTGGGCACTCCAAGGAGAGTTAGGGTTCCAGCTTCTGACAGCTTGGTTGTGGGAGTAATGTGCACTGTTCAGAATTCTAAGTGGCAGAAGCCTACTCCGTGGCCGAGAGTTCTGTGCAGGAAATGTGGGTCTCTTCTGTGGGAAGCGAAACTCACCCCCCGAAGTTCCTAATGTCAGGTCGTCGGAGACATTTGGCACTCGCAGGACAGTTAGGGTTCCAGCTTCTTGGAGCTTGGATATGGGAGAAGTGCAGCAGTGTTCAGAATTCTAAGTGGCAGAAGCCCACTCCCGGGCGCAGAGCTCTGTGCAGGAACGGTGGGTATTTTCTGTGGGAAGCTAAACTCACCCCAGCAGGTTCCTGATGTCAGGCTGTAGGAGACATTTGGCACTCCAAGGACAGTAAGGGTTCCAGCTTCTGGATGCTTGGATCTGGCGAAAGTCCTGTGCTGAACTTATTTTTATCAGTTAGCAGCCCACTCCGTGGCCGAGAGTTCTGTGCAGGAACGGTGGGTCTTTTCTGTGGAAAGCTAAACTCACCCCTCCAAGTTCCTGATGTCAGTTTGCAGGGGGTGTTTGGCAGTCTAAGGGCAGCTAGGGTTTCAGCTTCATGGCAGCTTGGTTGTGGGAGTAAGTACACTGTTCAGAATTCTAAGTGGCAGAAGCCCACTCCGGGGCACAGAGCTCTGTGCAGGAACGGTGGGTCTTTTCTGTGGGAAGCTAAACTCACCCCAGCAGGTTCCTGATGTCAGGCTGTAGGAGACATTTGGCACTCCAAGGACAGTAAGGGTTCCAGCTTCTGGATGCTTGGATCTGGCAGAAGTCCTGTGCTGAACTTATTTTTATCAGTTAGCAGCCCACTCCGTGGCCGAGAGTTCTGTGCAGGAACGGTGGGTCTTTTCTGTGGAAAGCTAAACTCACCCCTCCAAGTTCCTGATGTCAGTTTGCAGGGGGTGTTTGGCAGTCTAAGGGCAGCTAGGGTTTCAGCTTCATGGCAGCTTGGTTGTGGGAGTAAGTACACTGTTCAGAATTCTAAGTGGCAGAAGCCCACTCCCGGGCACAGAGCTCTGTGCAGGAACAGTGGCTCTCTTCTGTGGAAAGCTATACTCACCGACTAAGTTCCTAATGTCAGGTTGTAGGAGACATTGGGCACTCGCAGGACAGTTAGGGTTCCAGCTTCTGGGAGCTTGGATCTGGCAGATATCCTGTGCTGAATTTATTTTTAGCAGGCAGTCTCCCTCTCTTGGTCAGAGGGCTCTGTGCAGGAGGCGTTGCTCCTTTTCTGTGGGAATCTGGATTCACTGCATCAGGTTCCTAATGTCAGGTTGTAGGAGACATTTGGCACTCCAAGGACAGTTCGGTTTCCAGCTTCTGGGAGCTTGGCTATGGGAGAAGTGCAGCAGTGTTCAGAATTCTAAGTGGCAGAAGCCCACTCCGGGGCCCAGAGCTCTGTGCAGGAACTGTGGGTCTTTTCTGTGGGAGACTAAACTCACCCCAGCAGGTTCCTGATGTCAGGCTGTAGGAGACATTTGGCACTCCAAGGACAGTAAGGGTTCCAGCTTCTGGATGCTTGGATCTGGCGAAAGTCCTGTGCTGAACTTATTTTTATCAGTTAGCAGCCCACTCCGTGGCCGAGAGTTCTGTGCAGGAACGGGGGGTCTTTTCTGTGGAAAGCTAAACTCACCCCTCCAAGTTCCTGATGTCAGTTTGCAGGGGGTGTTTGGCAGTCGAAGGGCAGCTAGGGTTTCAGCTTCATGGCAGCTTGGTTGTGGGAGTAAGTACACTGTTCAGAATTCTAAGTGGCAGAAGCCCAGTCCCGGGCACAGAGCTCTGTGCAGGAACAGTGGCTCTCTTCTGTGGGAAGCTATACTCACCGACTAAGTTCCTAATGTCAGGTTGTCAGAGACATTGGGCACTCCAAGGACAGTTAGGGTTCCAGCTTCTGACCGCTTGGTTCTGGGAGTAATGTGCACTGTTCTGAATTCTAAGTGGCAGAAGCCCACTCCCTGGCACAGAGCTCTGTGCAGGAACTGTGGGTCTTTTCTGTGGGAGACTAAACTCACCCCAGCAGGTTCCTGATGTCAGGCTGTAGGAGACATTTGGCACTCCAAGGACAGTAAGGGTTCCAGCTTCTGGATGCTTGGATCTGGCAGAAGTCCTGTGCTGAACTTATTTTTATCAGTTAGCAGCCCACTCCGTGGCCGAGAGTTCTGTGCAGGAACGGTGGGTCTCTTCTGTGGAAAGTTAACTCACCCCTCCAAGTTCCTGATGTCAGTTTGCAGGGGGTGTTTGGCAGTCTAAGGGCAGCTAGGGTTTCAGCTTCATGGCAGCTTGGTTGTGGGAGTAAGTACACTGTTCAGAATTCTAAGTGGCAGAAGCCCACTCCCGGGCACAGAGCGCTGTGCAGGAACAGTGGCTCTCTTCTGTGGGAAGATATACTCACCGACTAAGTTCCTAATGTCAGGTTGTAGGAGACATTGGGCACTGCAAGGACAGTTAGGGTTCCAGCTTCTGGGAGCTTGGATCTGGCAGAAGTCCTGTTCTGAACTTATTTTTATCAGTTAGCAGCCCACTCCGTGGCCGAGAGTTCTGTGCAGGAACGGTGGGTCTTTTCTGTGGAAAGCTAAACTCACCCCTCCAAGTTCCTGATGTCAGTTTGCAGGGGGTGTTTGGCAGTCTAAGGGCAGCTAGGGTTTCAGCTTCATGGCAGCTTGGTTGTGGGAGGAAGTACACTGTTCAGAATTCTAAGTGGCAGAAGCCCACTCCTGGGCACAGAGCTCTGTGCAGGAACAGTGGCTCTCTTCTGTGGGAAGCTATACTCACCGACTAAGTTCCTAATGTCAGGTCGTAGGAGACATTGGGCACTCCAAGGACAGTTAGGGTTCCAGCTTCTGACAGCTTGGTTCTGGGAGTAATGTGCACTGTTCAGAATTCTAAGTGGCAGAAGCCTACTCCGTGGCCGAGAGTTCTGTGCAGGAACTGTGGGTCTCTTCTGTGGGAAGCGAAACTCACCCCCCGAAGTTCCTAATGTCAGGTAGTCGAAGACATTTGGCACTCGCAGGACAGTTAGGGTTCCAGCTTCTGGGAGCTTGGATATGGGAGAAGTGCAGCAGTGTTCAGAATTCTAAGTGGCAGAAGCCCACTCCCTGGCACAGAGCTCTGTGCAGGAACTGTGGGTCTTTTCTGTGGGAGACTAAACTCACCCCAGCAGGTTCCTGATGTCAGGCTGTAGGAGACATTGGGCACTCGCAGGACAGTTAGGGTTCCAGCTTCTGGGAGCTTGGATCTGGCAGAAGTCCTGTTCTGAACTTATTTTTATCAGTTAGCAGCCCACTCCGTGGCCGAGAGTTCTGTGCAGGAACGGTGGGTCTTTTCTGTGGAAAGCTAAACTCACCCCTCCAAGTTCCTGATGTCAGTTTGCAGGGGGTGTTTGGCAGTCTAAGGGCAGCTAGGGTTTCAGCTTCATGGCAGCTTGGTTGTGGGAGTAAGTACACTGTTCAGAATTCTAAGTGGCAGAAGCCCACTCCCGGGCACAGAGCTCTGTGCAGGAACAGTGGCTCTCTTCTGTGGAAAGCTATACTCACCGACTAAGTTCCTAATGTCAGGTTGTAGGAGACATTGGGCACTCGCAGGACAGTTAGGGTTCCAGCTTCTGGGAGGTTGGATCTGGCAGATATCCTGTGCTGAATTTATTTTTAGCAGGCAGTCGCCCTCTCTTGGTCAGAGGGCTCTGTGCAGGAGGCGTTGCTCCTTTTCTGTGGGAATCTGGACTCACCGCATCAGGTTCCTAATGTCAGGTTGTAGGAGACATTTGGCACTCCAAGGACAGTTAGGTTTCCAGCTTCTGGGAGCTTGGCTATGGGAGAAGTGCAGCAGTGTTCAGAATTCTAAGTGGCAGAAGCCCACTCCCTGGCACAGAGCTCTGTGCAGGAACTGTGGGTCTTTTCTGTGGGAGACTAAACTCACCCCAGCAGGTTCCTGATGTCAGGCTGTAGGAGACATTGGGCACTCCAAGGACAGTTAGGGTTCCAGCTTCTGGATGCTTGGATCTGGCGAAAGTCCTGTGCTGAACTTATTTTTATCAGTTAGCAGCCCACTCCGTGGCCGAGAGTTCTGTGCAGGAACGGGGGGTCTTTTCTGTGGAAACCTAAACTCACCCCTCCAAGTTCCTGATGTCAGTTTGCAGGGGATGTTTGGCAGTCTAAGGGCAGCTAGGGTTTCAGCTTCATGGCAGCTTGGTTGTGGGAGTAAGTACACTGTTCAGAATTCTAAGTGGAAGAAGCCCACTCCGGGGCACAGAGCTCTGTGCAGGAACTGTGGGTCTCTTCCGTGGGAAGCTAAACTCACCCCCCGAACTTCCTAATGTCAGGTCGTAGGAGACATTTGGCAGTCGCAGGACAGTTAGGGTTCCAGCTTCTGGGAGCTTGGATATGGGAGAAGTGCGGCAGTGTTCAGAATTCTAAGTGGCAGAAGCCCACTCCCGGGCACAGAGCTCTGTGCAGGAACCGTGGGTCTTTTCTGTGGAAACCTAAACTCACCCCTCCAAGTTCCTGATGTCAGTTTGCAGGGGGTGTTTGGTAGTCTAAGGGCAGCTAGGGTTTCAGCTTCATGGCAGCTTGGTTGTGGGAGTAAGTACACTGTTCAGAATTCTAAGTGGCAGAAGCCCACTCCCGGGCACAGAGCTCTGTGCAGGAACAGTGGCTCTCTTCTGTGGGAAGCTAAACTCACCCCCCGAAGTTCCTAATGTCAGGTTGTAGGAGACATTGGGCACTCCAAGGAGAGTTAGGGTTCCAGCTTCTGACAGCTTGGTTGTGGGAGTAATGTGCACTGTTCAGAATTCTAAGTGGCAGAAGCCTACTCCGTGGCCGAGAGTTCTGTGCAGGAAATGTGGGTCTCTTCTGTGGGAAGCGAAACTCACCCCCCGAAGTTCCTAATGTCAGGTCGTCGGAGACATTTGGCACTCGCAGGACAGTTAGGGTTCCAGCTTCTTGGAGCTTGGATATGGGAGAAGTGCAGCAGTGTTCAGAATTCTAAGTGGCAGAAGCCCACTCCCGGGCGCAGAGCTCTGTGCAGGAACGGTGGGTCTTTTCTGTGGGAAACTAAACTCACCCCAGCAGGTTCCTGATGTCAGGCTGTAGGAGACATTTGGCACTCCAAGGACAGTAAGGGTTCCAGCTTCTGGATGCTTGGATCTGGCGAAAGTCCTGTGCTGAACTTATTTTTATCAGTTAGCAGCCCACTCCGTGGCCGAGAGTTCTGTGCAGGAACGGTGGGTCTTTTCTGTGGAAACCTGAACTCACCCCTCCAAGTTCCTGATGTCAGTTTGCAGGGGATGTTTGGCAGTCTAAGGGCAGCTAGGGTTTCAGCTTCATGGCAGCTTGGTTGTGGGAGTAAGTACACTGTTCAGAATTCTAAGTGGCAGAAGCCCACTCCCGGGCACAGAGCTCTGTGCAGGAACAGTGGCTCTCTTCTGTGGAAAGCTAAACTCACCGACTAAGTTCCTAATGTCAGGTTGTAGGAGACATTGGGCACTCCAAGGACAGTTAGGGTTCCAGCTTCTGGGAGGTTGGATCTGGCAGATATCCTGTGCTGAATTTATTTTTAGCAGGCAGTCACCCTCTCTGGGTCAGAGGGCTCTGTGCAGGAAGCGTTGCTCCTTTTCTGTGGGAATCTGGACTCACCGCATCAGGTTCCTAATGTCAGGTTGTAGGAGACATTTGGCACTCCAAGGACAGTTAGGGTTCCAGCTTCTGGATGCTTGGATCTGGCAGAAGTCCTGTGCTGAACTTATTTTTATCAGTTAGCAGCCCACTCCGTGGCCGAGAGTTCTGTGCAGGAACGGGGGGTCTTTTCTTTGGAAAGCTAAACTCACCCCTCCAAGTTCCTGATGTCAGTTTGCAGGGGGTGTTTGGCAGTCTAAGGGCAGCTAGGGTTTCAGCTTCATGGCAGCTTGGTTGCGGGAGTAAGTACACTGTTCAGAATTCTAAGTGGCAGAAGCCCAGTCCCGGGCACAGAGCTCTGTGCAGGAACAGTGGCTCTCTTCTGTGGGAAGCTATACTCACCGACTAAGTTCCTAATGTCAGGTTGTCAGAGACATTGGGCACTCGCAGGACAGTTAGGGTTCCAGCTTCTGACAGCTTGGTTCTGGGAGTAATGTGCACTGTTCAGAATTCTAAGTGGCAGAAGCCCACTCCCTGGCACAGAGCTCTGTGCAGGAACTGTGGGTCTTTTCTGTGGGAGACTAAACTCACCCCAGCAGGTTCCTGATGTCAGGCTGTAGGAGACATTTGGCACTCCAAAGACAGTAAGGGTTCCAGCTTCTGGATGCTTGGATCTGGCGAAAGTCCTGTGCTGAACTTATTTTTATCAGTTAGCAGCCCACTCCGTGGCCGAGAGTTCTGTGCAGGAACGGGGGGTCTTTTCTGTGGAAAGCTAAACTCACCCCTCCAAGTTCCTGATGTCAGTTTGCAGGGGGTGTTTGGCAGTCTAAGGGCAGCTAGGGTTTCAGCTTCATGGCAGCTTGGTTGTGGGAGTAAGTACACTGTTCAGAATTCTAAGTGGCAGAAGCCCACTCCCGGGCGCAGAGCTCTGTGCAGGAACGGTGGGTCTTTTCTGTGGGAAACTAAACTCACCCCAGCAGGTTCCTGATGTCAGGCTGTAGGAGACATTTGGCACTCCAAGGACAGTAAGGGTTCCAGCTTCTGGATGCTTGGATCTGGCAGAAGTCCTGTGCTGAACTTATTTTTATCAGTTAGCAGCCCACTCCGTGGCCGAGAGTTCTGTGCAGGAACGGTGGGTCTCTTCTGTGGAAAGTTAACTCACCCCTCCAAGTTCCTGATGTCAGTTTGCAGGGGGTGTTTGGCAGTCTAAGGGCAGCTAGGGTTTCAGCTTCATGGCAGCTTGGTTGTGGGAGTAAGTACACTGTTCAGAATTCTAAGTGGCAGAAGCCCACTCCCGGGCACAGAGCGCTGTGCAGGAACAGTGGCTCTCTTCTGTGGGAAGATATACTCACCGACTAAGTTCCTAATGTCAGGTTGTAGGAGACATTGGGCACTCGCAGGACAGTTAGGGTTCCAGCTTCTGGGAGCTTGGATCTGGCAGATATCCTGTGCTGAATTTATTTTTAGCAGGCAGTCGCCCTCTCTGGGTCAGAGGGCTCTGTGCAGGAAGCGTTGCTCCTTTTCTGTGGGAATCTGGACTCACCGCATCAGGTTCCTAATGTCAGGTTGTAGGAGACATTTGGCACTCCAAGGACAGTTAGGGTTCCAGCTTCATGGCATCTTGGATATGGGAGAAGTGCAGCAGTGTTCAGAATTCTAAGTGGCAGAAGCCCACTCCGGGGCCCAGAGCTCTGTGCAGGAACGGTGGGTCTTTTCTGTGGGAAACTAAACTCACCCCAGCAGGTTCCTGCTGTCAGGCTGTAGGAGACATTTGGCACTCCAAGGACAGTAAGGGTTCCAGCTTCTGGATGCTTGGATCTGGCAAAAGTCCTGTGCTGAACTTATTTTTATCAGTTAGCAGCCCACTCCGTGGCCGAGAGTTCTGTGCAGGAACGGTGGGTCTTTTCTGTGGAAACCTAAACTCACCCCTCCAAGTTCCTGATGTCAGTTTGCAGGGGGTGTTTGGCAGTCTAAGGGCAGCTAGGGTTTCAGCTTCATGGCAGCTTGGTTGTGGGAGTAAGTACACTGTTCAGAATTCTAAGTGGCAGAAGCCCACTCCGGGGCACAGAGCTCTGTGCAGGAACGGTGGGTCTTTTCTGTGGGAAGCTAAACTCACCCCAGCAGGTTCCTGATGTCAGGCTGTAGGAGACATTTGGCACTCCAAGGACAGTAAGGGTTCCAGCTTCTGGATGCTTGGATCTGGCAGAAGTCCTGTGCTGAACTTATTTTTATCAGTTAGCAGCCCACTCCGTGGCCGAGAGTTCTGTGCAGGAACGGGGGGTCTTTTCTGTGGAAAGCTAAACTCACCCCTCCAAGTTCCTGATGTCAGTTTGCAGGGGGTGTTTGGCAGTCTAAGGGCAGCTAGGGTTTCAGCTTCATGGCAGCTTGGTTGTGGGAGTAAGTACACTGTTCAGAATTCTAAGTGGCAGAAGCCCACTCCCGGGCACAGAGCTCTGTGCAGGAACAGTGGCTCTCTTCTGTGGAAAGCTATACTCACCGACTAAGTTCCTAATGTCAGGTTGTAGGAGACATTGGGCACTCGCAGGACAGTTAGGGTTCCAGCTTCTGGGAGCTTGGATCTGGCAGATATCCTGTGCTGAATTTATTTTTAGCAGGCAGTCGCCCTCTCTGGGTCAGAGGGCTCTGTGCAGGAAGCGTTGCTCCTTTTCTGTGGGAATCTGGACTCACCGCATCAGGTTCCTAATGTCAGGTTGTAGGAGACATTTGGCACTCCAAGGACAGTTAGGGTTCCAGCTTCATGGCATCTTGGATATGGGAGAAGTGCAGCAGTGTTCAGAATTCTAAGTGGCAGAAGCCCACTCCGGGGCCCAGAGCTCTGTGCAGGAACGGTGGGTCTTTTCTGTGGGAAACTAAACTCACCCCAGCAGGTTCCTGCTGTCAGGCTGTAGGAGACATTTGGCACTCCAAGGACAGTAAGGGTTCCAGCTTCTGGATGCTTGGATCTGGCGAAAGTCCTGTGCTGAACTTATTTTTATCAGTTAGCAGCCCACTCCGTGGCCGAGAGTTCTGTGCAGGAACGGTGGGTCTTTTCTGTGGAAACCTAAACTCACCCCTCCAAGTTCCTGATGTCAGTTTGCAGGGGATGTTTGGCAGTCTAAGGGCAGCTAGCGTTTCAGCTTCATGGCAGCTTGGTTGTGGGAGTAAGTACACTGTTCAGAATTCTAAGTGGCAGAAGCCCACTCCGGGGCACAGAGCTCTGTGCAGGAACTGTGGGTCTCTTCCGTGGGAAGCTAAACTCACCCCCCGAAGTTCCTAATGTCAGGTCGTAGGAGACATTTGGCAGTCGCAGGACAGTTAGGGTTCCAGCTTCTGGGAGCTTGGATATGGGAGAAGTGCGGCAGTGTTCAGAATTCTAAGTGGCAGAAGCCCACTCCCGGGCACAGAGCTCTGTGCAGGAACCGTGGGTCTTTTCTGTGGAAAGCTAAACTCACCCCTCCAAGTTCCTGATGTCAGTTTGCAGGGGGTGTTTGGCAGTCGAAGGGCAGCTAGGGTTTCAGCTTCATGGCAGCTTGGTTGTGGGAGGAAGTACACTGTTCAGAATTCTAACTGGCAGAAGCCCACTCCTGGGCACAGAGCTCTCTGCAGGAACAGTGGCTCTCTTCTGTGGGAAGCTATACTCACCGATTAAGTTCCTAATGTCAGGTCGTAGGAGACATTGGGCACTCCAAGGACAGTTAGGGTTCCAGCTTCTGACAGCTTGGTTCTGGGAGTAATGTGCACTGTTCAGAATTCTAAGTGGCAGAAGCCTACTCCGTGGCCGAGAGTTCTGTGCAGGAACTGTGGGTCTCTTCTGTGGGAAGCGAAACTCACCCCCCGAAGTTCCTAATGTCAGGTCGTCGGAGACATTTGGCACTCGCAGGACAGTTAGGGTTCCAGCTTCTGGGAGCTTGGATATGGGAGAAGTGCAGCAGTGTTCAGAATTCTAAGTGGCAGAAGCCCACTCCCTGGCACAGAGCTCTGTGCAGGAACTGTGGGTCTTTTCTGTGGGAGACTAAACTCACCCCAGCAGGTTCCTGATGTCAGGCTGTAGGAGACATTTGGCACTCCAAGGACAGTAAGGGTTCCAGCTTCTGGATGCTTGGATCTGGCAGAAGTCCTGTGCTGAACTTATTTTTATCAGTTAGCAGCCCACTCCGTGGCCGAGAGTTCTGTGCAGGAACGGTGGGTCTCTTCTGTGGAAAGTTAACTCACCCCTCCAAGTTCCTGATGTCAGTTTGCAGGGGGTGTTTGGCAGTCTAAGGGCAGCTAGGGTTTCAGCTTCATGGCAGCTTGGTTGTGGGAGTAAGTACACTGTTCAGAATTCTAAGTGGCAGAAGCCCACTCCCAGGCACAGAGCTCTGTGCAGGAACAGTGGCTCTCTTCTGTGGGAAGATATACTCACCGACTAAGTTCCTAATGTCAGGTTGTAGGAGACATTGGGCACTCGCAGGACAGTTAGGGTTCCAGCTTCTGGGAGCTTGGATCTGGCAGAAGTCCTGTTCTGAACTTATTTTTATCAGTTAGCAGCCCACTCCGTGGCCGAGAGTTCTGTGCAGGAACGGTGGGTCTTTTCTGTGGAAAGCTAAACTCACCCCTCCAAGTTCCTGATGTCAGTTTGCAGGGGGTGTTTGGCAGTCTAAGGGCAGCTAGGGTTTCAGCTTCATGGCAGCTTGGTTGTGGGAGTAAGTACACTGTTCAGAATTCTAAGTGGCAGAAGCCCACTCCCGGGCACAGAGCTCTGTGCAGGAACAGTGGCTCTCTTCTGTGGAAAGCTATACTCACCGACTAAGTTCCTAATGTCAGGTTGTAGGAGACATTGGGCACTCGCAGGACAGTTAGGGTTCCAGCTTCTGGGAGGTTGGATCTGGCAGATATCCTGTGCTGAATTTATTTTTAGCAGGCAGTCGCCCTCTCTTGGTCAGAGGGCTCTGTGCAAGAGGCGTTGCTCCTTTTCTGTGGGAATCTGGACTCACCGCATCAGGTTCCTAATGTCAGGTTGTAGGAGACATTTGGCACTCCAAGGACAGTTAGGTTTCCAGCTTCTGGGAGCTTGGCTATGGGAGAAGTGCAGCAGTGTTCAGAATTCTAAGTGGCAGAAGCCCACTCCCTGGCACAGAGCTCTGTGCAGGAACTGTGGGTCTTTTCTGTGGGAGACTAAACTCACCCCAGCAGGTTCCTGATGTCAGGCTGTAGGAGACATTTGGCACTCCAAGGACAGTAAGGGTTCCAGCTTCTGGATGCTTGGATCTGGCGAAAGTCCTGTGCTGAACTTATTTTTATCAGTTAGCAGCCCACTCCGTGGCCGAGAGTTCTGTGCAGGAACGGGGGGTCTTTTCTGTGGAAAGCTAAACTCACCCCTCCAAGTTCCTGATGTCAGTTTGCAGGGGGTGTTTGGCAGTCTAAGGGCAGCTAGGGTTTCAGCTTCATGGCAGCTTGGTTGTGGGAGTAAGTACACTGTTCAGAATTCTAAGTGGCAGAAGCCCACTCCCGGGCACAGAGCTCTGTGCAGGAACAGTGGCTCTCTTCTGTGGAAAGCTAAACTCACCGACTAAGTTCCTAATGTCAGGTTGTAGGAGACATTGGGCACTGCAAGGACAGTTAGGGTTCCAGCTTCTGGGAGGTTGGATCTGGCAGATATCCTGTGCTGACTTTATTTTTAGCAGGCAGTCACCCTCTCTGGGTCAGAGGGCTCTGTGCAGGAAGCGTTGCTCCTTTTCTGTGGGAATCTGGACTCACCGCATCAGGTTCCTAATGTCAGGTTGTAGGAGACATTTGGCACTCCAAGGACAGTTAGGGTTCCAGCTTCATGGCAGCTTGGATATGGGAGAAATGCAGCAGTGTTCAGAATTCTAAGTGGCAGAAGCCCACTCCGGGGCCCAGAGCTCTGTGCAGGAACGGTGGGTCTTTTCTGTGGGAAACTAAACTCACCCCAGCAGGTTCCTGCTGTCAGGCTGTAGGAGACATTTGGCACTCCAAGGACAGTAAGGGTTCCAGCTTCTGGATGCTTGGATCTGGCGAAAGTCCTGTGCTGAACTTATTTTTATCAGTTAGCAGCCCACTCCGTGGCCGAGAGTTCTGTGCAGGAACGGTGGGTCTTTTCTGTGGAAACCTAAACTCACCCCTCCAAGTTCCTGATGTCAGTTTGCAGGGGATGTTTGGCAGTCTAAGGGCAGCTAGGGTTTCAGCTTCATGGCAGCTTGGTTGTGGGAGTAAGTACACTGTTCAGAATTCTAAGTGGAAGAAGCCCACTCCGGGGCACAGAGCTCTGTGCAGGAACTGTGGGTCTCTTCCATGGGAAGCTAAACTCACCCCCCGAACTTCCTAATGTCAGGTCGTAGGAGACATTTGGCAGTCGCAGGACAGTTAGGGTTCCAGCTTCTGGGAGCTTGGATATGGGAGAAGTGCGGCAGTGTTCAGAATTCTAAGTGGCAGAAGCCCACTCCCGGGCACAGAGCTCTGTGCAGGAACCGTGGGTCTTTTCTGTGGAAACCTAAACTCACCCCTCCAAGTTCCTGATGTCAGTTTGCAGGGGGTGTTTGGCAGTCTAAGGGCAGCTAGGGTTTCAGCTTCATGGCAGCTTGGTTGTGGGAGGAAGTACACTGTTCAGAATTCTAAGTGGCAGAAGCCCACTCCTGGGCACAGAGCTCTGTGCAGGAACAGTGGCTCTCTTCTGTGGGAAGCTATACTCACCGACTAAGTTCCTAATGTCAGGTCGTAGGAGACATTGGGCACTCCAAGGACAGTTAGGGTTCCAGCTTCTGACAGCTTGGTTCTGGGAGTAATGTGCACTGTTCAGAATTCTAAGTGGCAGAAGCCTACTCCGTGGCCGAGAGTTCTGTGCAGGAACAGTGGCTCTCTTCTGTGGGAAGCTAAACTCACCCCCCGAAGTTCCTAATGTCAGGTTGTAGGAGACATTGGGCACTCCAAGGAGAGTTAGGGTTCCAGCTTCTGACAGCTTGGTTGTGGGAGTAATGTGCACTGTTCAGAATTCTAAGTGGCAGAAGCCTACTCCGTGGCCGAGAGTTCTGTGCAGGAAATGTGGGTCTCTTCTGTGGGAAGCGAAACTCACCCCCCGAAGTTCCTAATGTCAGGTCGTCGGAGACATTTGGCACTCGCAGGACAGTTAGGGTTCCAGCTTCTTGGAGCTTGGATATGGGAGAAGTGCAGCAGTGTTCAGAATTCTAAGTGGCAGAAGCCCACTCCCGGGCGCAGAGCTCTGTGCAGGAACGGTGGGTATTTTCTGTGGGAAGCTAAACTCACCCCAGCAGGTTCCTGATGTCAGGCTGTAGGAGACATTTGGCACTCCAAGGACAGTAAGGGTTCCAGCTTCTGGATGCTTGGATCTGGCGAAAGTCCTGTGCTGAACTTATTTTTATCAGTTAGCAGCCCACTCCGTGGCCGAGAGTTCTGTGCAGGAACGGTGGGTCTTTTCTGTGGAAAGCTAAACTCACCCCTCCAAGTTCCTGATGTCAGTTTGCAGGGGGTGTTTGGCAGTCTAAGGGCAGCTAGGGTTTCAGCTTCATGGCAGCTTGGTTGTGGGAGTAAGTACACTGTTCAGAATTCTAAGTGGCAGAAGCCCACTCCGGGGCACAGAGCTCTGTGCAGGAACGGTGGGTCTTTTCTGTGGGAAGCTAAACTCACCCCAGCAGGTTCCTGATGTCAGGCTGTAGGAGACATTTGGCACTCCAAGGACAGTAAGGGTTCCAGCTTCTGGATGCTTGGATCTGGCAGAAGTCCTGTGCTGAACTTATTTTTATCAGTTAGCAGCCCACTCCGTGGCCGAGAGTTCTGTGCAGGAACGGTGGGTCTTTTCTGTGGAAAGCTAAACTCACCCCTCCAAGTTCCTGATGTCAGTTTGCAGGGGGTGTTTGGCAGTCTAAGGGCAGCTAGGGTTTCAGCTTCATGGCAGCTTGGTTGTGGGAGTAAGTACACTGTTCAGAATTCTAAGTGGCAGAAGCCCACTCCCGGGCACAGAGCTCTGTGCAGGAACAGTGGCTCTCTTCTGTGGAAAGCTATACTCACCGACTAAGTTCCTAATGTCAGGTTGTAGGAGACATTGGGCACTCGCAGGACAGTTAGGGTTCCAGCTTCTGGGAGCTTGGATCTGGCAGATATCCTGTGCTGAATTTATTTTTAGCAGGCAGTCTCCCTCTCTTGGTCAGAGGGCTCTGTGCAGGAGGCGTTGCTCCTTTTCTGTGGGAATCTGGATTCACTGCATCAGGTTCCTAATGTCAGGTTGTAGGAGACATTTGGCACTCCAAGGACAGTTCGGTTTCCAGCTTCTGGGAGCTTGGCTATGGGAGAAGTGCAGCAGTGTTCAGAATTCTAAGTGGCAGAAGCCCACTCCGGGGCCCAGAGCTCTGTGCAGGAACTGTGGGTCTTTTCTGTGGGAGACTAAACTCACCCCAGCAGGTTCCTGATGTCAGGCTGTAGGAGACATTTGGCACTCCAAGGACAGTAAGGGTTCCAGCTTCTGGATGCTTGGATCTGGCGAAAGTCCTGTGCTGAACTTATTTTTATCAGTTAGCAGCCCACTCCGTGGCCGAGAGTTCTGTGCAGGAACGGGGGGTCTTTTCTGTGGAAAGCTAAACTCACCCCTCCAAGTTCCTGATGTCAGTTTGCAGGGGGTGTTTGGCAGTCGAAGGGCAGCTAGGGTTTCAGCTTCATGGCAGCTTGGTTGTGGGAGTAAGTACACTGTTCAGAATTCTAAGTGGCAGAAGCCCAGTCCCGGGCACAGAGCTCTGTGCAGGAACAGTGGCTCTCTTCTGTGGG
Source organism: Chamaea fasciata (assembly GCF_029207755.1). Lineage (NCBI taxonomy): Eukaryota > Metazoa > Chordata > Aves > Passeriformes > Sylviidae > Chamaea > Chamaea fasciata. The sequence continues at coordinate 270,430 of NW_027094176.1, forward strand.
AAGCTATACTCACCGACTAAGTTCCTAATGTCAGGTTGTCAGAGACATTGGGCACTCCAAGGACAGTTAGGGTTCCAGCTTCTGACCGCTTGGTTCTGGGAGTAATGTGCACTGTTCTGAATTCTAAGTGGCAGAAGCCCACTCCCTGGCACAGAGCTCTGTGCAGGAACTGTGGGTCTTTTCTGTGGGAGACTAAACTCACCCCAGCAGGTTCCTGATGTCAGGCTGTAGGAGACATTTGGCACTCCAAGGACAGTAAGGGTTCCAGCTTCTGGATGCTTGGATCTGGCAGAAGTCCTGTGCTGAACTTATTTTTATCAGTTAGCAGCCCACTCCGTGGCCGAGAGTTCTGTGCAGGAACGGTGGGTCTCTTCTGTGGAAAGTTAACTCACCCCTCCAAGTTCCTGATGTCAGTTTGCAGGGGGTGTTTGGCAGTCTAAGGGCAGCTAGGGTTTCAGCTTCATGGCAGCTTGGTTGTGGGAGTAAGTACACTGTTCAGAATTCTAAGTGGCAGAAGCCCACTCCCGGGCACAGAGCGCTGTGCAGGAACAGTGGCTCTCTTCTGTGGGAAGATATACTCACCGACTAAGTTCCTAATGTCAGGTTGTAGGAGACATTGGGCACTGCAAGGACAGTTAGGGTTCCAGCTTCTGGGAGCTTGGATCTGGCAGAAGTCCTGTTCTGAACTTATTTTTATCAGTTAGCAGCCCACTCCGTGGCCGAGAGTTCTGTGCAGGAACGGTGGGTCTTTTCTGTGGAAAGCTAAACTCACCCCTCCAAGTTCCTGATGTCAGTTTGCAGGGGGTGTTTGGCAGTCTAAGGGCAGCTAGGGTTTCAGCTTCATGGCAGCTTGGTTGTGGGAGGAAGTACACTGTTCAGAATTCTAAGTGGCAGAAGCCCACTCCTGGGCACAGAGCTCTGTGCAGGAACAGTGGCTCTCTTCTGTGGGAAGCTATACTCACCGACTAAGTTCCTAATGTCAGGTCGTAGGAGACATTGGGCACTCCAAGGACAGTTAGGGTTCCAGCTTCTGACAGCTTGGTTCTGGGAGTAATGTGCACTGTTCAGAATTCTAAGTGGCAGAAGCCTACTCCGTGGCCGAGAGTTCTGTGCAGGAACTGTGGGTCTCTTCTGTGGGAAGCGAAACTCACCCCCCGAAGTTCCTAATGTCAGGTCGTCGAAGACATTTGGCACTCGCAGGACAGTTAGGGTTCCAGCTTCTGGGAGCTTGGATATGGGAGAAGTGCAGCAGTGTTCAGAATTCTAAGTGGCAGAAGCCCACTCCCTGGCACAGAGCTCTGTGCAGGAACTGTGGGTCTTTTCTGTGGGAGACTAAACTCACCCCAGCAGGTTCCTGATGTCAGGCTGTAGGAGACATTGGGCACTCGCAGGACAGTTAGGGTTCCAGCTTCTGGGAGCTTGGATCTGGCAGAAGTCCTGTTCTGAACTTATTTTTATCAGTTAGCAGCCCACTCCGTGGCCGAGAGTTCTGTGCAGGAACGGTGGGTCTTTTCTGTGGAAAGCTAAACTCACCCCTCCAAGTTCCTGATGTCAGTTTGCAGGGGGTGTTTGGCAGTCTAAGGGCAGCTAGGGTTTCAGCTTCATGGCAGCTTGGTTGTGGGAGTAAGTACACTGTTCAGAATTCTAAGTGGCAGAAGCCCACTCCCGGGCACAGAGCTCTGTGCAGGAACAGTGGCTCTCTTCTGTGGAAAGCTATACTCACCGACTAAGTTCCTAATGTCAGGTTGTAGGAGACATTGGGCACTCGCAGGACAGTTAGGGTTCCAGCTTCTGGGAGGTTGGATCTGGCAGATATCCTGTGCTGAATTTATTTTTAGCAGGCAGTCGCCCTCTCTTGGTCAGAGGGCTCTGTGCAGGAGGCGTTGCTCCTTTTCTGTGGGAATCTGGACTCACCGCATCAGGTTCCTAATGTCAGGTTGTAGGAGACATTTGGCACTCCAAGGACAGTTAGGTTTCCAGCTTCTGGGAGCTTGGCTATGGGAGAAGTGCAGCAGTGTTCAGAATTCTAAGTGGCAGAAGCCCACTCCCTGGCACAGAGCTCTGTGCAGGAACTGTGGGTCTTTTCTGTGGGAGACTAAACTCACCCCAGCAGGTTCCTGATGTCAGGCTGTAGGAGACATTGGGCACTCCAAGGACAGTTAGGGTTCCAGCTTCTGGATGCTTGGATCTGGCGAAAGTCCTGTGCTGAACTTATTTTTATCAGTTAGCAGCCCACTCCGTGGCCGAGAGTTCTGTGCAGGAACGGGGGGTCTTTTCTGTGGAAACCTAAACTCACCCCTCCAAGTTCCTGATGTCAGTTTGCAGGGGATGTTTGGCAGTCTAAGGGCAGCTAGGGTTTCAGCTTCATGGCAGCTTGGTTGTGGGAGTAAGTACACTGTTCAGAATTCTAAGTGGAAGAAGCCCACTCCGGGGCACAGAGCTCTGTGCAGGAACTGTGGGTCTCTTCCGTGGGAAGCTAAACTCACCCCCCGAACTTCCTAATGTCAGGTCGTAGGAGACATTTGGCAGTCGCAGGACAGTTAGGGTTCCAGCTTCTGGGAGCTTGGATATGGGAGAAGTGCGGCAGTGTTCAGAATTCTAAGTGGCAGAAGCCCACTCCCGGGCACAGAGCTCTGTGCAGGAACCGTGGGTCTTTTCTGTGGAAACCTAAACTCACCCCTCCAAGTTCCTGATGTCAGTTTGCAGGGGGTGTTTGGTAGTCTAAGGGCAGCTAGGGTTTCAGCTTCATGGCAGCTTGGTTGTGGGAGTAAGTACACTGTTCAGAATTCTAAGTGGCAGAAGCCCACTCCCGGGCACAGAGCTCTGTGCAGGAACAGTGGCTCTCTTCTGTGGGAAGCTAAACTCACCCCCCGAAGTTCCTAATGTCAGGTTGTAGGAGACATTGGGCACTCCAAGGAGAGTTAGGGTTCCAGCTTCTGACAGCTTGGTTGTGGGAGTAATGTGCACTGTTCAGAATTCTAAGTGGCAGAAGCCTACTCCGTGGCCGAGAGTTCTGTGCAGGAAATGTGGGTCTCTTCTGTGGGAAGCGAAACTCACCCCCCGAAGTTCCTAATGTCAGGTCGTCGGAGACATTTGGCACTCGCAGGACAGTTAGGGTTCCAGCTTCTTGGAGCTTGGATATGGGAGAAGTGCAGCAGTGTTCAGAATTCTAAGTGGCAGAAGCCCACTCCCGGGCGCAGAGCTCTGTGCAGGAACGGTGGGTCTTTTCTGTGGGAAACTAAACTCACCCCAGCAGGTTCCTGATGTCAGGCTGTAGGAGACATTTGGCACTCCAAGGACAGTAAGGGTTCCAGCTTCTGGATGCTTGGATCTGGCGAAAGTCCTGTGCTGAACTTATTTTTATCAGTTAGCAGCCCACTCCGTGGCCGAGAGTTCTGTGCAGGAACGGTGGGTCTTTTCTGTGGAAACCTGAACTCACCCCTCCAAGTTCCTGATGTCAGTTTGCAGGGGATGTTTGGCAGTCTAAGGGCAGCTAGGGTTTCAGCTTCATGGCAGCTTGGTTGTGGGAGTAAGTACACTGTTCAGAATTCTAAGTGGCAGAAGCCCACTCCCGGGCACAGAGCTCTGTGCAGGAACAGTGGCTCTCTTCTGTGGAAAGCTAAACTCACCGACTAAGTTCCTAATGTCAGGTTGTAGGAGACATTGGGCACTCCAAGGACAGTTAGGGTTCCAGCTTCTGGGAGGTTGGATCTGGCAGATATCCTGTGCTGAATTTATTTTTAGCAGGCAGTCACCCTCTCTGGGTCAGAGGGCTCTGTGCAGGAAGCGTTGCTCCTTTTCTGTGGGAATCTGGACTCACCGCATCAGGTTCCTAATGTCAGGTTGTAGGAGACATTTGGCACTCCAAGGACAGTTAGGGTTCCAGCTTCATGGCAGCTTGGATATGGGAGAAGTGCAGCAGTGTTCAGAATTCTAAGTGGCAGAAGCCCACTCCGGGGCCCAGAGCTCTGTGCAGGAACGGTGGGTCTTTTCTGTGGGAAACTAAACTCACCCCAGCAGGTTCCTGCTGTCAGGCTGTAGGAGACATTTGGCACTCCAAGGACAGTAAGGGTTCCAGCTTCTGGATGCTTGGATCTGGCGAAAGTCCTGTGCTGAACTTATTTTTATCAGTTAGCAGCCCACTCCGTGGCCGAGAGTTCTGTGCAGGAACGGTGGGTCTTTTCTGTGGAAACCTAAACTCACCCCTCCAAGTTCCTGATGTCAGTTTGCAGGGGATGTTTGGCAGTCTAAGGGCAGCTAGCGTTTCAGCTTCATGGCAGCTTGGTTGTGGGAGTAAGTACACTGTTCAGAATTCTAAGTGGCAGAAGCCCACTCCGGGGCACAGAGCTCTGTGCAGGAACTGTGGGTCTCTTCCGTGGGAAGCTAAACTCACCCCCCGAACTTCCTAATGTCAGGTCGTAGGAGACATTTGGCAGTCGCAGGACAGTTAGGGTTCCAGCTTCTGGGAGCTTGGATATGGGAGAAGTGCGGCAGTGTTCAGAATTCTAAGTGGCAGAAGCCCACTCCCTGGCACAGAGCTCTGTGCAGGAACCGTGGGTCTTTTCTGTGGAAACCTAAACTCACCCCTCCAAGTTCCTGATGTCAGTTTGCAGGGGGTGTTTGGTAGTCTAAGGGCAGCTAGGGTTTCAGCTTCATGGCAGCTTGGTTGTGGGAGGAAGTACACTGTTCAGAATTCTAAGTGGCAGAAGCCCACTCCCAGGCACAGAGCTCTGTGCAGGAACAGTGGCTCTCTTCTGTGGGAAGCTAAACTCACCCCCCGAAGTTCCTAATGTCAGGTTGTAGGAGACATTGGGCACTCCAAGGAGAGTTAGGGTTCCAGCTTCTGACAGCTTGGTTGTGGGAGTAATGTGCACTGTTCAGAATTCTAAGTGGCAGAAGCCTACTCCGTGGCCGAGAGTTCTGTGCAGGAAATGTGGGTCTCTTCTGTGGGAAGCGAAACTCACCCCCCGAAGTTCCTAATGTCAGGTCGTCGGAGACATTGGGCACTCGCAGGACAGTTAGGGTTCCAGCTTCTTGGAGCTTGGATATGGGAGAAGTGCAGCAGTGTTCAGAATTCTAAGTGGCAGAAGCCCACTCCCGGGCGCAGAGCTCTGTGCAGGAACGGTGGGTCTTTTCTGTGGGAAACTAAACACACCCCAGCAGGTTCCTGATGTCAGGCTGTAGGAGACATTTGGCACTCCAAGGACAGTAAGGGTTCCAGCTTCTGGATGCTTGGATCTGGCAGAAGTCCTGTGCTGAACTTATTTTTATCAGTTAGCAGCCCACTCCGTGGCCGAGAGTTCTGTGCAGGAACGGGGGGTCTTTTCTTTGGAAAGCTAAACTCACCCCTCCAAGTTCCTGATGTCAGTTTGCAGGGGGTGTTTGGCAGTCTAAGGGCAGCTAGGGTTTCAGCTTCATGGCAGCTTGGTTGCGGGAGTAAGTACACTGTTCAGAATTCTAAGTGGCAGAAGCCCAGTCCCGGGCACAGAGCTCTGTGCAGGAACAGTGGCTCTCTTCTGTGGGAAGCTATACTCACCGACTAAGTTCCTAATGTCAGGTTGTCAGAGACATTGGGCACTCGCAGGACAGTTAGGGTTCCAGCTTCTGACAGCTTGGTTCTGGGAGTAATGTGCACTGTTCAGAATTCTAAGTGGCAGAAGCCCACTCCCTGGCACAGAGCTCTGTGCAGGAACGGTGGGTCTTTTCTGTGGGAAACTAAACTCACCCCAGCAGGTTCCTGATGTCAGGCTGTAGGAGACATTTGGCACTCCAAGGACAGTAAGGGTTCCAGCTTCTGGATGCTTGGATCTGGCAGAAGTCCTGTGCTGAACTTATTTTTATCAGTTAGCAGCCCACTCCGTGGCCGAGAGTTCTGTGCAGGAACGGGGGGTCTTTTCTGTGGAAAGCTAAACTCAACCCTCCAAGTTCCTGATGTCAGTTTGCAGGGGGTGTTTGGCAGTCTAAGGGCAGCTAGGGTTTCAGCTTCATGGCAGCTTGGTTGTGGGAGTAAGTACACTGTTCAGAATTCTAAGTGGCAGAAGCCCACTCCCGGGCACAGAGCTCTGTGCAGGAACAGTGGCTCTCTTCTGTGGAAAGCTATACTCACCGACTAAGTTCCTAATGTCAGGTTGTAGGAGACATTGGGCACTCCAAGGACAGTTAGGGTTCCAGCTTCTGGGAGGTTGGATCTGGCAGATATCCTGTGCTGAATTTATTTTTAGCAGGCAGTCGCCCTCTCTGGGTCAGAGGGCTCTGTGCAGGAAGCGTTGCTCCTTTTCTGTGGGAATCTGGACTCACCGCATCAGGTTCCTAATGTCAGGTTGTAGGAGACATTTGGCACTCCAAGGACAGTTAGGGTTCCAGCTTCATGGCAGCTTGGATATGGGAGAAGTGCAGCAGTGTTCAGAATTCTAAGTGGCAGAAGCCCACTCCGGGGCCCAGAGCTCTGTGCAGGAACGGTGGGTCTTTTCTGTGGGAAACTAAACTCACCCCAGCAGGTGCCTGATGTCAGGCTGTAGGAGACATTTGGCACTCCAAGGAAAGTAAGGGTTCCAGCTTCTGGATGCTTGGATCTGGCGAAAGTCCTGTGCTGAACTTATTTTTATCAGTTAGCAGCCCACTCCGTGGCCGAGAGTTCTGTGCAGGAACGGTGGGTCTTTTCTGTGGAAAGCTAAACTCACCCCTCCAAGTTCCTGATGTCAGTTTGCAGGGGATGTTTGGCAGTCTAAGGGCAGCTAGCGTTTCAGCTTCATGGCAGCTTGGTTGTGGGAGTAAGTACACTGTTCAGAATTCTAAGTGGCAGAAGCGCACTCCGGGGCACAGAGCTCTGTGCAGGAACTGTGGGTCTCTTCCGTGGGAAGCTAAACTCACCCCCCGAAGTTCCTAATGTCAGGTCGTAGGAGACATTTGGCAGTCGCAGGACAGTTAGGGTTCCAGCTTCTGGGAGCTTGGATATGGGAGAAGTGCGGCAGTGTTCAGAATTCTAAGTGGCAGAAGCCCACTCCCGGGCACAGAGCTCTGTGCAGGAACCGTGGGTCTTTTCTGTAGAAACCTAAACTCACCCCTCCAAGTTCCTGATGTCAGTTTGCAGGGGGTGTTTTGTAGTCTAAGGGCAGCTAGGGTTTCAGCTTCATGGCCGCTTGGTTGTGGGAGGAAGTACACTGTTCAGAATTCTAAGTGGCAGAAGCCCACTCCCGGGCACAGAGCTCTGTGCAGGAACAGTGGCTCTCTTCTGTGGGAAGCTAAACTCACCCCCCGAAGTTCCTAATGTCAGGTTGTAGGAGACATTGGGCACTCCAAGGAGAGTTAGGGTTCCAGCTTCTGACAGCTTGGTTCTGGGAGTAATGTGCACTGTTCAGAATTCTAAGTGGCAGAAGCCTACTCCGTGGCCGAGAGTTCTGTGCAGGAACTGTGGGTCTCTTCTGTGGGAAGCGAAACTCACCCCCCGAAGTTCCTAATGTCAGGTCGTCGGAGACATTTGGCACTCGCAGGACAGTTAGGGTTCCAGCTTCTGGGAGCTTGGATATGGGAGAAGTGCAGCAGTGTTCAGAATTCTAAGTGGCAGAAGCCCACTCCCGGGCGCAGAGCTCTGTGCAGCAACGGTGGGTCTTTTCTGTGGGAAACTAAACTCACCCCAGCAGGTTCCTGATGTCAGGCTGTAGGAGACATTTGGCACTCCAAGGACAGTAAGGGTTCCAGCTTCTGGATGCTTGGATCTGGCAGAAGTCCTGTGCTGAACTTATTTTTATCAGTTAGCAGCCCACTCTGTGGCCGAGTGGAATGGTGGGTCTTTTCTGTGGAAAGCTAAACTCACCCCTCCAAGTTCCTGATGTCAGTTTGCAGGGGGTGTTTGGCAGTCGAAGGGCAGCTAGGGTTTCAGCTTCATGGCAGCTTGGTTGTGGGAGTAAGTACACTGTTCAGAATTCTAAGTGGCAGAAGCCCAGTCCCGGGCACAGAGCTCTGTGCAGGAACAGTGGCTCTCTTCTGTGGGAAGCTATACTCACCGACTAAGTTCCTAATGTCAGGTTGTCAGAGACATTGGGCACTCGCAGGACAGTTAGGGTTCCAGCTTCTGACAGCTTGGTTCTGGGAGTAATGTGCACTGTTCAGAATTCTAAGTGGCAGAAGCCCACTCCCTGGCACAGAGCTCTGTGCAGGAACTGTGGGTCTTTTCTGTGGGAGACTAAACTCACCCCAGCAGGTTCCTGATGTCAGGCTGTAGGAGACATTTGGCACTCCAAGGACAGTAAGGGTTCCAGCTTCTGGATGCTTGGATCTGGCAGAAGTCCTGTGCTGAACTTATTTTTATCAGTTAGCAGCCCACTCCGTGGCCGAGAGTTCTGTGCAGGAACGGTGGGTCTTTTCTGTGGAAAGTTAACTCACCCCTCCAAGTTCCTGATGTCAGTTTGCAGGGGGTGTTTGGCAGTCTAAGGGCAGCTAGGGTTTCAGCTACATGGCAGCTTGGTTGTGGGAGTAAGTACACTGTTCAGAATTCTAAGTGGCAGAAGCCCACTCCCGGGCACAGAGCTCTGTGCAGGAACAGTGGCTCTCTTCTGTGGAAAGCTATACTCACCGACTAAGTTCCTAATGTCAGGTTGTAGGAGACATTGGGCACTCGCAGGACAGTTAGGGTTCCCGCTTCTGGGAGGTTGGATCTGGCAGATATCCTGTGCTGAATTTATTTTTAGCAGGCGGTCGCCCTCTCTGGGTCAGAGGGCTCTGTGCAGGAAGCGTTGCTCCTTTTCTGTGGGAATCTGGACTCACCGCATCAGGTTCCTAATGTCAGGTTGTAGGAGACATTGGGCACTCCAAGGACAGTTAGGGTTCCAGCTTCTGGGAGCTTGGCTATGGGAGAAGTGCAGCAGTGTTCAGAATTCTAAGTGGCAGAAGCCCACTCCGGGGCCCAGAGCTCTGTGCAGGAACGGTGGGTCTTTTCTGTGGGAAACTAAACTCACCCCAGCAGGTTCCTGATGTCAGGCTGTAGGAGACATTTGGCACTCCAAGGACAGTAAGGGTTCCAGCTTCTGGATGCTTGGATCTGGCAGAAGTCCTGTGCTGAACTTATTTTTATCAGTTAGCAGCCCACTCCGTGGCCGAGAGTTCTGTGCAGGAACGGTGGGTCTTTTCTGTGGAAAGCTAAACTCACCCCTCCAAGTTCCTGATGTCAGTTTGCAGGGGGTGTTTGGTAGTCTAAGGGCAGCTAGGGTTTCAGCTTCATGGCCGCTTGGTTGTGGGAGTAAGTACACTGTTCAGAATTCTAAGTGGCAGAAGCCCAGTCCCGGGCACAGAGCTCTGTGCAGGAACAGTGGCTCTCTTCTGTGGGAAGCTAAACTCACCCCCCGAAGTTCCTAATGTCAGGTTGTAGGAGACATTGGGCACTCCAAGGACAGTTAGGGTTCCAGCTTCTGACAGCTTGGTTCTGGGAGTAATGTGCACTGTTCAGAATTCTAAGTGGCAGAAGCCTACTCCGTGGCCGAGAGTTCTGTGCAGGAACTGTGGGTCTCTTCTGTGGGAAGCGAAACTCACCCCCCGAAGTTCCTAATGTCAGGTCATCGGAGACATTTGGCACTCGCAGGACAGTTAGGGTTCCAGCTTCTGGGAGCTTGGATATGGGAGAAGTGCAGCAGTGTTCAGAATTCTAAGTGGCAGAAGACCACTCCCGGGCGCAGAGCTCTGTGCAGCAACGGTGGGTCTTTTCTGTGGGAAACTAAACTCACCCCAGCAGGTTCCTGATGTCAGGCTGTAGGAGACATTTGGCACTCCAAGGACAGTAAGGGTTCCAGCTTCTGGATGCTTGGATCTGGCAGAAGTCCTGTGCTGAACTTATTTTTATCAGTTAGCAGCCCACTCCGTGGCCGAGAGTTCTGTGCAGGAACGGTGGGTCTTTTCTGTGGAAAGTTAACTCACCCCTCCAAGTTCCTGATGTCAGTTTGCAGGGGGTGTTTGGCAGTCTAAGGGCAGCTAGGGTTTCAGCTACATGGCAGCTTGGTTGTGGGAGTAAGTACACTGTTCAGAATTCTAAGTGGCAGAAGCCCACTCCCGGGCACAGAGCTCTGTGCAGGAACAGTGGCTCTCTTCTGTGGAAAGCTATACTCACCGACTAAGTTCCTAATGTCAGGTTGTAGGAGACATTGGGCACTCGCAGGACAGTTAGGGTTCCCGCTTCTGGGAGGTTGGATCTGGCAGATATCCTGTGCTGAATTTATTTTTAGCAGGCGGTCGCCCTCTCTGGGTCAGAGGGCTCTGTGCAGGAAGCGTTGCTCCTTTTCTGTGGGAATCTGGACTCACCGCATCAGGTTCCTAATGTCAGGTTGTAGGAGACATTGGGCACTCCAAGGACAGTTAGGGTTCCAGCTTCTGGGAGCTTGGCTATGGGAGAAGTGCAGCAGTGTTTAGAATTCTAAGTGGCAGAAGCCCACTCCGGGTCCCAGAGCTCTGTGCAGGAACAGTGGCTCTCTTCTGTGGGAAGCTAAACTCACCCCCCGAAGTTCCTAATGTCAGGTTGTAGGAGACATTGGGCACTCCAAGGACAGTTAGGGTTCCAGCTTCTGACAGCTTGGTTCTGGGAGTAATGTGCACTGTTCAGAATTCTAAGTGGCAGAAGCCTACTCCGTGGCCGAGAGTTCTGTGCAGGAACTGTGGGTCTCTTCTGTGGGAAGCGAAACTCACCCCCCGAAGTTCCTAATGTCAGGTCGTCGGAGACATTTGGCACTCGCAGGACAGTTAGGGTTCCAGCTTCTGGGAGCTTGGATATGGGAGAAGTGCAGCAGTGTTCAGAATTCTAAGTGGCAGAAGACCACTCCCGGGCGCAGAGCTCTGTGCAGCAACGGTGGGTCTTTTCTGTGGGAAACTAAACTCACCCCAGCAGGTTCCTGATGTCAGGCTGTAGGAGACATTTGGCACTCCAAGGACAGTAAGGGTTCCAGCTTCTGGATGCTTGGATCTGGCAGAAGTCCTGTGCTGAACTTATTTTTATCAGTTAGCAGCCCACTCCGTGGCCGAGAGTTCTGTGCAGGAACGGGGGGTCTTTTCTGTGGAAAGCTAAACTCACCCCTCCAAGTTCCTGATGTCAGTTTGCAGGGGGTGTTTGGCAGTCTAAGGGCAGCTAGGGTTTCAGCTTCATGGCAGCTTGGTTGTGGGAGTAAGTACACTGTTCAGAATTCTAAGTGGCAGAAGCCCACTCCCGGGCACAGAGCTCTGTGCAGGAACAGTGGCTCTCTTCTGTGGAAAGCTATACTCACCGACTAAGTTCCTAATGTCAGGTTGTAGGAGACATTGGGCACTCCAAGGACAGTTAGGGTTCCAGCTTCTGGGAGGTTGGATCTGGCAGATATCCTGTGCTGAATTTATTTTTAGCAGGCAGTCTCCCTCTCTTTGTCAGAGGGCTCTGTGCAGGAAGCGTTGCTCCTTTTCTGTGGGAATCTGGACTCACTGCATCAGGTTCCTAATGTCAGGTTGTAGGAGACATTGGGCACTCCAAGGACAGTTAGGGTTCCAGCTTCATGGCAGCTTGGATATGGGAGAAGTGCAGCAGTGTTCAGAATTCTAAGTGGCAGAAGCCCACTCCGGGGCCCAGAGCTCTGTGCAGGAACGGTGGGTCTTTTCTGTGGGAAACTAAACTCACCCCAGCAGGTTCCTGATGTCAGGCTGTAGGAGACATTTGGCACTCCAAGGAAAGTAAGGGTTCCAGCTTCTGGATGCTTGGATCTGGCGAAAGTCCTGTGCTGAACTTATTTTTATCAGTTAGCAGCCCACTCCGTGGCCGAGAGTTCTGTGCAGGAACGGTGGGTCTTTTCTGTGGAAAGCTAAACTCACCCCTCCAAGTTCCTGATGTCAGTTTGCAGGGGATGTTTGGCAGTCTAAGGGCAGCTAGCGTTTCAGCTTCATGGCAGCTTGGTTGTGGGAGTAAGTACACTGTTCAGAATTCTAAGTGGCAGAAGCGCACTCCGGGGCACAGAGCTCTGTGCAGGAACTGTGGGTCTCTTCCGTGGGAAGCTAAACTCACCCCCCGCAGTTCCTAATGTCAGGTCGTAGGAGACATTTGGCAGTCGCAGGACAGTTAGGGTTCCAGCTTCTGGGAGCTTGGATATGGGAGAAGTGCGGCAGTGTTCAGAATTCTAAGTGGCAGAAGCCCACTCCCGGGCACAGAGCTCTGTGCAGGAACCGTGGGTCTTTTCTGTAGAAACCTAAACTCACCCCTCCAAGTTCCTGATGTCAGTTTGCAGGGGGTGTTTTGTAGTCTAAGGGCAGCTAGGGTTTCAGCTTCATGGCCGCTTGGTTGTGGGAGGAAGTACACTGATCAGAATTCTAAGTGGCAGAAGCCCACTCCCGGGCACAGAGCTCTGTGCAGGAACAGTGGCTCTCTTCTGTGGGAAGCTAAACTCACCCCCCGAAGTTCCTAATGTCAGGCTGTAGGAGACATTGGGCACTCCAAGGAGAGTTAGGGTTCCAGCTTCTGACAGCTTGGTTCTGGGAGTAATGTGCACTGTTCAGAATTCTAAGTGGCAGAAGCCTACTCCGTGGCCGAGAGTTCTGTGCAGGAACTGTGGGTCTCTTCTGTGGGAAGCGAAACTCACCCCCCGAAGTTCCTAATGTCAGGTCGTCGGAGACATTTGGCACTCGCAGGACAGTTAGGGTTCCAGCTTCTTGGAGCTTGGATATGGGAGAAGTGCAGCAGTGTTCAGAATTCTAAGTGGCAGAAGCCCACTCCCGGGCGCAGAGCTCTGTGCAGGAACGGTGGGTCTTTTCTGTGGGAAACTAAACTCACCCCAGCAGGTTCCTGATGTCAGGCTGTAGGAGACATTTGGCACTCCAAGGACAGTAAGGGTTCCAGCTTCTGGATGCTTGGATCTGGCAGAAGTCCTGTGCTGAACTTATTTTTATCAGTTAGCAGCCCACTCCGTGGCCGAGTGGAATGGTGGGTCTTTTCTGTGGAAAGCTAAACTCACCCCTCCAAGTTCCTGATGTCAGTTTGCAGGGGGTGTTTGGCAGTCGAAGGGCAGCTAGGGTTTCAGCTTCATGGCAGCTTGGTTGTGGGAGTAAGTACACTGTTCAGAATTCTAAGTGGCAGAAGCCCAGTCCCGGGCACAGAGCTCTGTGCAGGAACAGTGGCTCTCTTCTGTGGGAAGCTATACTCACCGACTAAGTTCCTAATGTCAGGTTGTCAGAGACATTGGGCACTCGCAGGACAGTTAGGGTTCCAGCTTCTGACAGCTTGGTTCTGGGAGTAATGTGCACTGTTCAGAATTCTAAGTGGCAGAAGCCCACTCCCTGGCACAGAGCTCTGTGCAGGAACTGTGGGTCTTTTCTGTGGGAGACTAAACTCACCCCAGCAGGTTCCTGATGTCAGGCTGTAGGAGACATTTGGCACTCCAAGGACAGTAAGGGTTCCAGCTTCTGGATGCTTGGATCTGGCAGAAGTCCTGTGCTGAACTTATTTTTATCAGTTAGCAGCCCACTCCGTGGCCGAGAGTTCTGTGCAGGAACGGTGGGTCTTTTCTGTGGAAAGTTAACTCACCCCTCCAAGTTCCTGATGTCAGTTTGCAGGGGGTGTTTGGCAGTCTAAGGGCAGCTAGGGTTTCAGCTACATGGCAGCTTGGTTGTGGGAGTAAGTACACTGTTCAGAATTCTAAGTGGCAGAAGCCCACTCCCGGGCACAGAGCTCTGTGCAGGAACAGTGGCTCTCTTCTGTGGAAAGCTATACTCACCGACTAAGTTCCTAATGTCAGGTTGTAGGAGACATTGGGCACTCGCAGGACAGTTAGGGTTCCAGCTTCTGGGAGGTTGGATCTGGCAGATATCCTGTGCTGAATTTATTTTTAGCAGGCGGTCGCCCTCTCTGGGTCAGAGGGCTCTGTGCAGGAAGCGTTGCTCCTTTTCTGTGGGAATCTGGACTCACCGCATCAGGTTCCTAATGTCAGGTTGTAGGAGACATTGGGCACTCCAAGGACAGTTAGGGTTCCAGCTTCTGGGAGCTTGGCTATGGGAGAAGTGCAGCAGTGTTCAGAATTCTAAGTGGCAGAAGCCCACTCCGGGGCCCAGAGCTCTGTGCAGGAACGGTGGGTCTTTTCTGTGGGAAACTAAACTCACCCCAGCAGGTTCCTGATGTCAGGCTGTAGGAGACATTTGGCACTCCAAGGACAGTAAGGGTTCCAGCTTCTGGATGCTTGGATCTGGCAGAAGTCCTGTGCTGAACTTATTTTTATCAGTTAGCAGCCCACTCCGTGGCCGAGAGTTCTGTGCAGGAACGGTGGGTCTTTTCTGTGGAAAGCTAAACTCACCCCTCCAAGTTCCTGATGTCAGTTTGCAGGGGGTGTTTGGTAGTCTAAGGGCAGCTAGGGTTTCAGCTTCATGGCCGCTTGGTGGTGGGAAGAAGTACACTGTTCAGAATTCTAAGTGGCAGAAGCCCACTCCCGGGCACAGAGCTCTGTGCAGAAACAGTGGCTCTCTTCTGTGGGAAGCTAAACTCACCCCCCGCAGTTCCTAATGTCAGGTTGTAGGAGACATTGGGCACTCCAAGGACAGTTAGGGTTCCAGCTTCTGACAGCTTGGTTCTGGGAGTAATGTGCACTGTTCAGAATTCTAAGTGGCAGAAGCCTACTCCGTGGCCGAGAGTTCTGTGCAGGAACTGTGGGTCTCTTCTGTGGGAAGCGAAACTCACCCCCCGAAGTTCCTAATGTCAGGTCGTCGGAGACATTTGGCACTCGCAGGACAGTTAGGGTTCCAGCTTCTGGGAGCTTGGATATGGGAGAAGTGCAGCAGTGTTCAGAATTCTAAGTGGCAGAAGCCCACTCCCGGGCGCAGAGCTCTGTGCAGCAACGGTGGGTCTTTTCTGTGGGAAACTAAACTCACCCCAGCAGGTTCCTGATGTCAGGCTGTAGGAGACATTTGGCACTCCAAGGACAGTAAGGGTTCCAGCTTCTGGATGCTTGGATCTGGCAGAAGTCCTGTGCTGAACTTATTTTTATCAGTTAGCAGCCCACTCCGTGGCCGAGTGGAACGGTGGGTCTTTTCTGTGGAAAGCTAAACTCACCCCTCCAAGTTCCTGATGTCAGTTTGCAGGGGGTGTTTGGCAGTCGAAGGGCAGCTAGGGTTTCAGCTTCATGGCAGCTTGGTTGTGGGAGTAAGTACACTGTTCAGAATTCTAAGTGGCAGAAGCCCACTCCGGGGCACAGAGCTCTGTGCAGGAACAGTGGCTCTCTTCTGTGGGAAGCTATACTCACCCCCCGAAGTTCCTAATGTCAGGTTGTAGGAGACATTGGGCACTCCAAGGACAGTTAGGGTTCCAGCTTCTGACAGCTTGGTTGTGGGAGTAATGTGCACTGTTCAGAATTCTAAGTGGCAGAAGCCCACTCTGGGGCACAGAGCTATGTGCAGGAACGGTGGGTCTTTTCTGTGGGAAGCTAAACTCACCCCAGCAGGTTCGTGATGTCAGGCTGTAGGAGACATTTGGCACTCCAAGGACAGTAAGGGTTCCAGCTCCTGGATGCTTGGATCTGGCAGAAGTCCTGTGCTGAACTTATTTTTATCAGTTAGCAGCCCACTCCGTGGCCGAGAGTTCTGTGCAGGAACGGTGGGTCTTTTCTGTGGAAAGCTAAACTCACCCCTCCAAGTTCCTGATGTCAGTTTGCAGGGGGTGTTTGGCAGTCTAAGGGCAGCTAGGGTTTCAGCTTCATGGCAGCTTGGTTGTGGGAGTAAGTACACTGTTCAGAATTCTAAGTGGCAGAAGCCCACTCCCGGGCACAGAGCTCTGTGCAGGAACAGTGGCTCTCTTCTGTGGAAAGCTATACTCACCGACTAAGTTCCCAATGTCAGGTTGTAGGAGACATTGGGCACTCCAAGGACAGTTAGGGTTCCAGCTTCTGGGAGGTTGGATCTGGCAGATATCCTGTGCTGAATTTATTTTTAGCAGGCAGTCTCCCTCTCTTGGTCAGAGGGCTCTGTGCAGGAAGCGTTGCTCCTTTTCTGTGGGAATCTGGACTCACTGCATCAGGTTCCTAATGTCAGGTTGTAGGAGACATTTGGCACTCCAAGGACAGTTAGGTTTCCAGCTTCTGGCAGCTTGGCTATGGGAGAAGTGCAGCAGTGTTCAGAATTCTAAGTGGCAGAAGCCCACTCCGGGGCACAGAGCTCTGTGCAGGAACGGTGGGTCTTTTCTGTGGGAAACTAAACTCACCCCAGCAGGTTCCTGATGTCAGGCTGTAGGAGACCTTTGGCACTCCAAGGACAGTAAGGGTTCCAGCTTCTGGATACTTGGATCTGGCAGAAGTTTCGTGCTGAACTTACTTTTAGCAGGCAGAAGCCCACTCTGGGGCTAGGAGTTCTGTTCAGCAGCTGTTGGTCTGTTCGGTGGGAAGCTAAACTGCCCGCACTAGGTTCCTCATGTCAGGTGGTAGGAGACATTTCGCACTCGAAGGACTGTTGGGGCTCCAGATTCTAGCAGCTTGGCCATGGGAGAAGTGCAGCAGTGTTCTGACTTTCAAGTGGCAGAAGCCCACTCCGGGGAACAGAGCTATTTGCAGGAACAGTGGATCTCTTTTGGGGGAAGCTGAATTCACTCCCTAAGTTCCTAATGTCAGGTTGTAGGAGACATTGGGCACTCCAAGGACAGTAAGGGTTCCAGTTTCTGGCAGCTTGGATCTGGCAGAAGTTTCGTGCTGAACTTATTTTTAGCAGGCAGAAGCCCACTCCGGGGCAGGGAGTTCTGTGCAGCAGCGGTGGCTCTTTTCAGTGGGAAGCTAAACTGCCCGCACCAGGTTCCTCATGTCAGGTGGTAGGAGACATTTGGCACTTGAAGGACAGTTGGGGCTCCCAATTCTAGCAGCTTGGCCATGGGAGAAGTGCAGCAGTGTTCCGACTTTCAATTTGCAGAAGCCCACTCCTTGGCTCAGAGCTCTGTGCAGGAACGTTGTCCCCTTTTCTGGGGATACTAAGCACACTCTCCTGGTTCAGATTTTCAGTTTTAAGGAGCCATTTGATCGTCTAATGGGAGCCACGGTTCCATCTACTGACAGCATGGATCTGGGAGTAAGTGTGGTGTTCAGAATTCTAAGTGGCAGAAGCCCACTCCGGGGCAGGGAGTTCTGTGCAGCAGGGGTGGCTCTGTTCGGTGGGAAGCTAAACTGCCCGCACCAGGTTCCTCATGTCAGGTGGTAGGAGACATTTCGCACTCGAAGGACAGTTAGGGCTCCAGATTCTGGCAGCTTGGCCATGGGAGAAGTGCAGCAGTGTCCAGAATTTTAAGTGGCAGAAGCCTACTGCTGGGCTCAGAGCTCTGTGCAGGAACGGTGTCCCCTTTTCTGGGGAAACTAAACACACCCCCCTGGTTCAGATTGTCTGTTTTAAGGAGCCATTTGGCAGTCGAAGGGGAGCCAGGCTTCCAGGTACTGACAGCGTGCATCTGGGAGTAAGTGTGGTGTTCAGAATTTTAAGAGGCAGATGCCTAGTCCGGGGCACAGAGCTCTCTGAAGGAAAGGTGGCTGTCATTCGTGGGAAGCTAAACTCTCCTCATCAGGGTCCTGATTTCAGTTCATAGGATAGATTTGGCACTCCATGGGCAGTAAGCGTTTCAGCTTCTGGCAGCTTGGATCTGGCAGATGTCCTGTGCTGAACTTAATTTTATCAGTTTGCAGCCCACTGCAGGGCAGAGAGTTCTGTGCAGGAACGGTGGCTCTCTTCTTTAGGAAGCTAAACTCACCCCTCTACGTTCCTAATGTCAGGTTGTAGGAGACATTTGGCCCTCCAAGGACAGTTAGAGTTCCAACTTCTGAAAGCTTGGATCTGGCAGATATCCTGTGCTGAATTTATGTTTAGCAGGCAGAATCCCACTTCGGGGCCGAGAGTTCTGTGCAGAAACAGTGGCTCTCTTCTGTGGGAAACTAAACTCACCCCTCCAAGTCCTTCATTTCAGGTTGTAGGAGACATTTAGCCCTCCAAGGACAGTTAGGGTTCCAGCATCTGGCAGCTTGGATCTGGCAGATATCCTGTGCTTAACTTATTTTTAGTAGGCAGAAGCCCACTCCGGGGCAGGGAGTTCTGTTCAGCAGCTGTGGCTCTGTTCGGTGGGAAGCTAAACTGCCCACACCAGGTTCCTCATGTCATGTGGGAGGAGGCATTTCGCACTCGAAGGACAGTTGGGGCTCCAGATTCTAGCAGCTTGGCCATGGGAGAAGTGCAGCAGTGTTCTGACTTTCAAGTGGCAGAAGCCCACTCCGGGGAACAGAGCTATTTGCAGGAACAGTGGATCTCTTTTGGGGGAAGCTGAATTCACTCCCTAAGTTCCTAATGTCAGGTTGTAGGAGACATTTGGCACTCCAAGGACAGTAAGGGTTCCAGTTTCTGGCAGCTTGGATCTGGCAGAAGTTTCGTGCTGAACTTATTTTTAGGAGGCAGAAGCCCACTCCGGGGCAGAGGGCTCTGTGCAGGAACTGTCGCCCCTTTTCTGTGGGAGTCTAAACTGAGCCCATCAGGTTCCTGATGTCAGGTTGTAGGAGACATTTGGCACTCGCAGGATAGTAAGGGTTCCAGCTTCTGGGAGATTGGCTGTGGGAGAAATGCAGCAGTGTTCCGAATTGAAAGTGGCAGAAGCCCACTCCCGGGCACAGTGCTCTGTGGAGGAACAGTGGATCTCTTCTGTGGGAAGCTAAACTCACCCCTCCAAGTTCCTGATGTCAATTTGCAGGTGTTTGGCAGTCTAAGGGCAGCCAGGGTTTCAGCTTCATGGCTGCTTGGTTCTGGGAGTAAGTACACTGTTCAGAATTCTAAGTGGCAGAAGCCCACTCCCGGGCACAGAGCGCTGTGCAGGAACAGTGGCTCTCTTCTGTGGGAAGCTAAACTCACCCCCCGAAGTTCCTAATGTCAGGTTGTAGGAGACATTTGGCACTCCAAGGACAGTAAGCGTTTCACCTTCTGGCAGCTTGGATCTGGCAGATATCCTATGCTGAACTTATTTTTAGCAGGCAGAAGCCCACTCCAGGGCAGAGAGTTCTGTGCAGCAACGGTGGGTCTTTTCTGTGAGAAACTAAACTCCCCCGATGAGGCTCCTGATTTCAGTTTATAGGATAGATTTGGCCCTCCAAGGACAGCAAGTGTTCCAGCATCTGGGAGCTTGGATCTGGCAGATGTCCTGTGCTGAACTTAATTTTATCAGTTCGCAGCCCACTCTGGGGCAGAGAGTTCTGTGCAGGAAGTGTCACCCCTTTTGTGTGGGAATCTGGACTCACCCCATCAGGTTCCTGATGTCAGGTTGTTGGAGACATTTGGCCCTCCAAGGACAGTTAGGGTTCCAGCATCTGGCAGGTTGGATCTGGCAGATATCCTGTGCTGAACTTATTTTTAGTAGGCAGAAGCCCACTCTGGGGCTAGGAGTTCTGTTCAGCAGCTGTGGCTCTGTTCGGTGGGAAGCTAAACTGCCCGCACCAGGTTCCTCATGTCAGGTGGTAGGAGACATTTCGCACTCGAAGGACAGTTGGGGCTCCAGATTCTAGCAGCTTGGCCATGGGAGAAGTGCAGTAGTGTTCTGACTTTCAAGTGGCAGAAGCCCACTTCGGGGAACAGAGCTATTTGCAGGAACAGTGGATCTCTTTTGGGGGAAGCTGAATTCACTCCCTAAGTTCCTAATGTCAGGTTGTAGGAGACATTGGGCACTCCAAGGACAGTAAGGGTTCCAGTTTCTGGCAGCTTGGATCTGGCAGAAGTTTCGTGCTGAACTTATTTTTAGGAGGCAGAAGCCCACTCCGGGGCAGGGAGTTCTGTGCAGCAGCGGTGGCTCTGTTCGGTGGGAAGCTAAACTGCCCGCACCAGGTTCCTCATGTCAGGTGGTAGGAGACATTTGGCACTTGAAGGACAGTTGGGGCTCCCAATTTTAGCAGCTTGGCCATGGGAGAAGTGCAGCAGTGTTCCGACTTTCAAGTTGCAGAAGCCCACTCCTTGGCTCAGAGCTCTGTGCAGGAATGTTGTCCCCTTTTCTGGGGATACTAAGCACACTCTCCTGGTTCAGATTTTCAGTTTTAAGGAGCCATTTGATCGTCTAATGGGAGCCACGGTTCCATCTACTGACAGCGTGCATCTGGGAGTAAGTGTGGTGTTCAGAATTTTAAGAGGCAGAAGCCTAGTCCGGGGCACAGAGCTCTCTGAAGGAAAGGTGGCTGTCATTCGTGGGAAGCTAAACTCTCCCCATCAGGCTCCTGATGTCAGTTCATAAGATAGATTTGGTACTCCAAGGACAGTAAGGGTTCCAGCTTCTGGGAGCTTGGATCTGGCAGATGTCCTGTGCTGAACTTAATTTTATCATTTAGCAGCCCACTCCGTGGCTGAGAGTTCTGTGCAGGAACGGTGGTTCTCTTCTGATGGAACATAAACTCACTCCTCGAAGTTCGTAATGTTCGGTTGTAGGAGACATTTGGCACTTGAAGGACTGTTAGGGTTCCAGCTTCTGGCAGCTTGGCTCTGGGAGAAGTGCCGCTATGTTTAGAATTGTAGATGGCATAAGTCCACTCCTGGGCATAGCGCTCTGTTCAAGATCGGTGGCCCTTTTCTGCGGCAAGCTGGACTCACCCTATCACATTCCTGATTTCAGTTTTTAGGAGGTGATTGGCACTCCACGGCCAGTCTGGGATTCTGCTTCTAGTAGCATGGGTCTTGGGACAATGCTGATGCATTCAGAATTCTATTTTCCAGAAGTCTAGTTCCATGTAGAATGCCTTAGACTTGACTGGATGTTCCTTTTGTGGGAGAGTTAAGTCACCCCCTTAGGGTCCTGATGTCTGTTTTTATAGTCCGTTGGTAGTATGTACCCTCCCTGCATCTTAGTTTCGGTTTATTGGGTTTGGGTGAAATATTCTTCTATTGCTAATTTTTGGAGGGAGACTTCTCCTCTGACCCTAAAAATCCTGCCTGCCCTAGATTGAAAAAAGTAACTCCCCTAATTTGAAAGCAGTTACATGTCGTTTTTATAAGATGTCCGTCAATCTGCTTGCAACATTGCTACAACCCTCATCTTTCTCCATCTAGATTCCAAAACATTACTCTGCCTGGATTTCATATAGGTGTTCACCAGGTTTCAAAGTATTAAACATGTACGTTTCAAAGTCTCCATTGCAAAATACGGGATGGGTTCTGGAATACCAGAATCACCCAGTTTCAACATGCCAAAACCATTCTATTTCATAATGTTAGAATGTTAAGTTATAACATCTCTAAGACAATTTCTAAATATCAATTTGCAAAGTATCATTTCTTTGATGTCTTCTATGGATGGGATTCCTAATCCCCAAAACTGCCATACTGTCAAAATGGGATCTGTGTGAAATATTTTGCCCTCTGAAAAGGTTTTACCTAATGACCATTAATCTATTTTCATCATACAGCTAGATGTAGTAAAAACCAAGCAAATACTTGTAGTAGTTTTCTGCCTAGATGGATCTGAGAACTGGCATTTGCCAAACTAAGGATGGAGCAGATCTCTTCCCTGGATCATCCTGGAAAATTTGTTTAGTAGGCAAAGGGAATTTTTATAAATTACATTAATATGTTACTGTAATTTAGGGTGGACCAGCCACCGGCAGCAGGACT
The DNA here is from genome assembly GCF_029207755.1 of Chamaea fasciata. NCBI lineage: Eukaryota > Metazoa > Chordata > Aves > Passeriformes > Sylviidae > Chamaea > Chamaea fasciata. The sequence continues at coordinate 292,000 of NW_027094176.1, forward strand.
CCGGTTTGCTCCGGGCCGGTCAGGATTAGACATAAGTCACCTGGCAACCCCCCTGGCTCCTTAAGGGACACGTAGAAGACCTCAACAGAAACACAATTCAGTCAGGATTCCTAAGTAAATATTTCTGGTAATTGCTTACAGTCTGGGAAAAATTTCCTAAATAATTACAAACTTAGGACATAGGGAATTCTGGGGATGGAACTTCCATCTCGGCCACCGGCCACAAGAAGAACAGTTCTCTTCCACAGAACGGAAGCCTAGCACCCCAGCGTTTCACAGGCAGACGAAGGGTCACGCAGGGGAACGAACAATCTGCGGGACCTTTCTCGACCTCATCCCACAATGCCCCCTGTCTTCAGAGGGTTTCCTGGGCACACCCCTGTGGGGAGGTGCTAGTTCAGAGGGGCCTAGCTGTCTCTGCTTTTTAAGGGCTTGAATTTTAGGGAACACTCCCCTTTTTTCTCCTCCCTGGAGAGACTTAAACTGAAGGAAACTCCTCTTTTCCAAAAATTTTAGGAGATTAAGTTAAGGGGTACAAGGCATTTATTTTCCATGTCACAGTTTAAGCAGAGGTAACTGCCCATATGCTAATTTTAAATTGAAGGAACCCGTGCCTTTTTCAGCATTTTAAGGATTTAAAATTGGACTTGAGTTGCACTCAAACGGGTACCCCGGTAACACCTATCTCAGACGGGAGCAATCCAGGCGTATATATAAGCTTAACACCACCTGGGAGTTTATTCTTTTTCTCCTTTGTAATTAATACATTGATATCCTTACTTAGAGGTGCTAATGAGCCTTACACCATTCATAATCTTACTGTTCTTTGTCATCCTACTTAGTCACTTGTGGAATACTAATTGCAGTCACCCCGGAATAATTACCCCCGTCAACAGCAAATTACCCAAATTACTATCTTGCTATGTTACTAAAACACTAAGTTTTATTTTTGCCCTCTAGCCTGAAGTCATTACAGCCAAAACAGAAAAATAGCATTATTACCCCAAGGAGTTTTTTTCTCTATCGAGCCCTGTACTTACCTTGCATTTGAGTCAGAGGAGCCAAACAGCTGCAGCTCCTTCGAGAGCTTTTATACCCCGTGGGAGTTGCCTCCTCCCTTTTCCCGGGCATTCTGGGAACGAGGGGCGGGCCCAATCAGGGGTATATTAACCCCAGCTTTTGCCAAGGGGCTTCATTCCCTCCTGGGAATCAGCCAGGGTAAGAGCTCTCCTCTCATTTCAGCGAAGAGGCTCTATTAGCTTATTTTTGTTAGGTGTTTTTGGGCACCTACAAATAACAGGAGCTTTGAGGACACTACAAAGAAGATGCTATCAAATACAGGGAGTATTTAAGTTCAGGGGTTTTGTTTGCACATTCAGGGGAGGAAAGGCGCTTTTGTAATTTCTGGGTTTGTTCTCATTTTCTTTTAGGAGGAGCAGTACTCCTGAAGTTATAGGTCACATCCAGCACGATCTTCCAGATTCTTTCAGAAGATTTGTCACCTCAAAAGGGCCACTGTACACGTCAGAGGCAACGACCGAGATCCAGGCTTCCGATCGGTAAGGCGAGGACTACGTTCAGGGTACCCGGTTGAGAGTTAGCAGGTTTTGAAGGCAGCAAAATGAGGAACGACCTGCATTTGAGGGCCTCCCCCAAGGCTTTTTTGCAAGTAATAGCAGCTGCATTTATGCGTCTTATAGCACAGAAGAGCACCTAAGATACGTAAATGTGAGCACCTAAGTTTTGCTCACAGACCTGCCCTACAGTTTTGCCCCCTGCTAACTCAGGTACCGGACATTGTAACAGCCCTAGGCTTAGATGCGGGACGAAGCCACAGACTCGAGGACCCGGGCACGCTTAGGCGAGGGCGAGCGGCCGCCCCCTCGGGATTCGGCGCACGTGCCGCTAAATTCGTGCATCGATTTTAATTTTTCTTTTTCTTAGCTAAGAGGCTAATCGGCGATCGGAGGGCCTTCTGAGACAGACTTATTTCCAGTCCAACGTGGATTCACCTTACCGGTCATCTCAAAGATAAGTCAGGGGCCACGGCCTCGAGATAGGACGACAGGGGTGTCAGAAATTTATGGGTCCGGTTTAACAGCTACCAGAGGGGACAGGGGTGTCCCTTAAGGGGCCACTTAGGACAGCCGAAGGGAACGGCTATACTTCAATAGTAACTACGGGGCACGCAAGGCAGAACGGTCCCCGTCCGCATCGTGCGGTCCGGCGCGCAGTGTCGTCCAGCCCCACTCAGCGATCCCGTTAGCTGTCAAGGGGAAGCATTAATTTTGATCCCAATGCTGTGGTGCAGGGCAGTCCAGTCCCGGTGCATGTCCTGTCAGTTGTCTGTTGTGCACTCTGTGTCTTTTGAGTGTCTTGTATTTCATGTCATTTTCTGTGGCTTTTCAAGGGGCCATCAAAATCCCGGCATCATTTTTAGCATCTCCGGTCCCTCAGTTCCTCGGCCAGGCGCCGATACCATCAAACCATCGACTCGGGAGCTCAGGCCAGCATGGGAATCGCATTTATTTTCAGAAGCATCCAGTTTACTGTCTTTTCAGGTCTTGTTCTGAGCTGTACTGACAGCCAAGCACCACCACGATCCATTCCGGTGGATTAGGACTTGTAAGGATGCAAAGCTAGGGAGAGGATTCTGACCGGAGCATTCTCGAGCGTCCATCTTTGCAGTTCTTGGGATAAGTCATCCCCTTAGCGTCTTTTTTCCTGCAGGTTTCTCTGAGCCCGGTCAGCTCTCCATCCGTCTTACCTCGATCATCTCCTCCCGAGTTCTCTCGGTCCTCAGGGTCATTCCTCTCTTCGAGATTTTTTCTTTCCCTGTCGCGTCTCCTCGTTTGTTGCGTCTTGTGTCACGGGTGTGGGTGTGTATTTGGCCCAGCGCTGCTCTGCCCTGCCCTGTAGCACAGCTGGGTGTAGGGGTAATAGGACAAATTTGAAGTGCAGGGTCTATTGGCTTCTAGGTTCTATCTGTAGATTGACACAAGATGTGTGGAGCTGTCAAGTTATCCTGCAGCCCTTTGACTTTTGTCCTAACTTTCTTTCAGATGCAGACTGATTAAACCTGTGGCAGAGCAGCCCCTATCGGTGGAGTCGGTTCTCCCGAGAAGGTCAGTCCGAGTCGGTCTTTGCAGGGGAGGTGTAAATGGTGGCTCTGTTACAGCCCTGACCTTTGTCTTTGTTTTTAGGAGCTAATGCAGGATATTGGCAGTCCAGAAGAAGCGGGCCAGGTGAGCATTGACCGGTGAACAGAAGCAGTTGTTATTTCTCCGGTGTCAATTTCTGGTGCAACTCTAACCATCCACTGTTGGGTTTTTTTTTTTTTTTTTTTTCAGGTGGTCTGGTTTTGAGATGTCCTCTTTGTGGATTCCAGCGGCCAGGTAGGTGTCAGCTTACGTCAGTTGCAGTTTGTCTTTGCAGGGGCAGTGTAATTGGTGCCCTTGTTACTGCCTGTTTCTTTGTCTCTATTTTTAGGAGGTAAAGCAGGATGTTGGCGGTGAAGGTGAAGCGTGCAAGGTGAGCATTGATCTGCAGACAGAACCGGTTGCTGTTGCTCAGGTCTCAGTTTCTGGTGAAAATCTAATATCTGCTGTTTGTTTTCTTATTTTTAGGTGGCCCGCTTGTGAAATGTCCCGGTCGTGGGTACCAGCAGCCAAGAGGGTGTGTGCTTAAGTCAGTCCCAGTTTGCCTTTGCCGGGGCAGTGTAAATGATGACTGTGTTACAGCGTTGTTTTTTGTCTTTTTTTTTAGGAGGTAAAGAGGGATATTGGCAGTCCAGGTGAAGTGGCCCAGGTGAGCATTGTCCGGTGGATGGAAGCAGCTGTTATCACTCAGGTCTCAATATCTGGTGCAACTCCAAGGTTGTATTTTTGTCTGTTTTAGGCAGTCTGCTGTCATTATGCTGAAGTCCCTTCTCCAATGAGGTGATGGACCGGGTCCCTCTCTTTGGAGCCCTTCAGAAGCATTACAGGACTGTGTGATCAAGCCTCGACTTCTCGGTTTGAAGCTGCTTTCCAGGTAGTCTTTGATAACGGCCGAGGAGTCGGGGAGGCAGGGAGGAGAGGAGGAGCGAGCGTCCTCTCAAGTATCAGCAATGTCAAATCCCTTGTCTGCTCTTAATCCAGACCTACCCCCTGACGATGCCATCACCCTCCAAGCACGGCCGAGGCAGCGGGCCCGAGCACCCAGGCGTTCTCAAGAGGCGGTGGGTAGCAGAATTGTTGGGTTTTGGGCGATGCGGTGCTAAGACCACACAGTGATGTTTGCTTTTCTTTATTGCAGCTGACTAAGAGAGAGCAACCTGGTGTTAGCAGGAATTTCCCTGAGGGAGAGGCGGCCTTCCTTTTCACCTGCCAGGATTCTGCATCTCCAGATGTCTGAGAGATAAGTGGAGGGCTCCGAGCCACGGAGGGGATGAAAGTGGGGGGCCGGGTCGGCTTTCCACGGGGCGGGGGTTTGGAGCTGGGGTTGTCCAGGAAGCGGCCCCTTAGGCTTCCTACAGGGAAAGTCTCCCTTTTGATCTCTCCACTGAGGTGTGCAGGGCAGAGCAGTCCCGGTGCTTGTCGTGTCCCTCGTTTGTTGCGCACTCTTTGTTTCATGTCTTTTGCCTTAGCCCTTCAAGGGGCCTACCAAAAACCCTGGCATCCCTCTTAGCCTCTCTGGACTCTCAGTTCCTCGGCCAGGTGCCAATGCCCTCGGACCATCGACTCGGGAGCTCGGGCAGGCATGGGCATCGTATCTCTCTTCAGAAGCATCCAGTCCAATGTCTTTCCAGGTCTTGTTCTGAGCTGTACTGACAGCCGAGCACCACCAGCATCCATTCCGGTGGATTAGGACTTGTAAGAATGCAAAGCTAGGTAGCAGAGTGTGACCGGAGCATTCTCGAGTGTTCATCTTTGCGGTTCTTGGGATAAGTCATCCCCTTAGCATCTTTTTTCCTGCAGGTTTCTCTGAGCCCGGTCAGCTCTCCTTTCAGCTTACCTCGGTCATCTGCTCCCGAGTTCTCTCGGTCCTCAGGGTCATTCCTCTCATCGAGAGTTTTCTTTCCCTGTCGCGTCCCTTTGTTTGTTGCGTCTTGTGTCACGGGTGTGGGTGTGTATTTGGCCCGGAGCTGCTCTGCCCTGCAGCACAGCTGGGTGTAGGGGTAATAGGACAAATTTGAAATGCAGGGTGCATTGGCTTCTAGGTGGGATCTGTAGATTGACCCAAGATGTGTGGAGCTGTCAAGTTATCCTGCAGCCCTTTGACTCTTGTCCTAACTTTCTTTCAGATGCAGATGGTTTAACCCTGTGGCAGAGCAGCCCCTGTGGGATTCATTGGTTCCCCCGAGAAGGTCAGTCCCTGTCGGTCTTTGCAGGGGAGGTGTAAATGGTGGCTCTGATACAGCCCTGACCTTTGTCTTTGTTTTTAGGAGCTTATGCAGGATATTGCCAGTCCAGGTGAAGTGCGCCAGGTGAGCATTGACCGGTGGACCGAAGCAGTTGTTATTGCTCCCGTCTGAATTTCTGGCTCAAGTCTAACCATCCACTGTTGATTTTTGTTTTATTTCAGGTGGTCTGCTTGTGAGGTTGTCGTGGCTCAGGCTGGCAGCGGCCAGGTGGGTGTGAGTTTAAGTCAGTCCCAGTTTGGTTTTGCTGGGGAGGTGTACATTGTGAGTATGTTACAGCCTTGTTTTTTGTTTTTATTTTTAGGAGGTAAAGCGGGATCTTGGCAGTCCAGGACCAGCTGCCTAGGTGAGCATTGACTGGTGGATGGAAGTGGCTGTAATCGCTCAGGTCTCAATTTCTGGTGCACCTCTAAGCTTCTATTATTGTGTTTTAGGTGGTCCACTCTTCTTCTGCTGAAGTACCCTCTGCCATGAGATCATGAACTTGGGCACCTTTTTTTGTGAGCCCTTCAGAAGCATTACAGGACTGTGTGATCAAGCCTCAATTTCTCTGTTTGAAGCTGCTTTCCAGGTAGGCTTTGATAACAGCTGAGGAGTTGGGGAGGCAGGGAGGAGAGAGGGTCCTGTCAAGTTTCAGCACTGTCAAATCCCTTGTGTGTTCTTAATCCAGACCTACCCCAGGACGATGGCATGACTCTCCAAGCACGGCTGAGGCAGCGGGCTTGAGGGCCTGGGTGTTCTCAAGAGATGGTGAGTAGCAGAATTGTTGGGGTTTGGGCACTGTGCTGCTAAGATCACACAGTGATGTTTGCTTTTCTTTATTGCAGCTGACTAAGAGAGAGCAGCCTGGTGTTACCAGGAATTTCCCTGAGGGAGAGCCAGCCTTCCTTTTCACCTGCCTGGACTCTGCATCTTCAGATGTCTGAGAGATAAGTGGAGGGCTCCGAGCCACGGAGGGGACGAAAGTGGGGGGCCGGGTCGGCTTTCAACCGGGAGTGGTTTTTCAGTTGGGTTTGGAGCTGGGGTTGTCCAGGAAGCGGCCCCTTAGGCTTCCTACAGGGAAAGTCTCCCTTTTGATCTCTCCACTGAGGTGTGCAGGGCAGAGCAGTCCCGGTGCTTGTCGTGTCCCTCGTTTGTTGCGCACTCTTTGTTTCATGTCTTTTGCCTTAGCCCTTCAAGGGGCCTACCAAAAACCCTGGCATCCCTCTTAGCCTCTCTGGACTCTCAGTTCCTCGGCCAGGTGCCGATGCCCTCGGACCATCGACTCGGGAGCTCGGGCAGGCATGGGCATCGTATCTCTCTTCAGAAGCATCCAGTCCAATGTCTTTCCAGGTCTTGTTCTGAGCTGTACTGACAGCCGAGCACCACCAGCATCCATTCCGGTGGATTAGGACTTGTAAGAATGCAAAGCTAGGTAGCAGAGTGTGACCGGAGCATTCTCGAGCGTCCATCTTTGCGGTTCTTGGGATAATTCATCCCCTTAGCATCTTTTTTCCTGCAGGTTTCTCTGAGCCCGGTCAGCTCTCCTTTCAGCTTACCTCGGTCATCTGCTCCCGAGTTCTCTCGGTCCTCAGGGTCATTCCTCTCATCGAGAGTTTTCTTTCCCTGTCGCGTCCCTTTGTTTGTTGCGTCTTGTGTCACGGGTGTGGGTGTGTATTTGGCCCGGAGCTGCTCTGCCCTGCAGCACAGCTGGGTGTAGGGGTAATAGGACAAATTTGAAATGCAGGGTGCATTGGCTTCTAGGTGGGATCTGTAGATTGACCCAAGATGTGTGGAGCTGTCAAGTTATCCTGCAGCCCTTTGACTCTTGTCCTAACTTTCTTTCAGATGCAGATGGATTAACCCTGTGGCAGAGCAGCCCCTGTGGGTGTCATCGGTTCCCCCGAGAAGGTCAGTCCCTGTCGGTCTTTGCAGGGGAGGTGTAAATGGTGGCTCTGATACAGCCCTGACCTTTGTCTTTGTTTTTAGGAGCTTATGCAGGATATTGGCAGTCCAGGAGAAGGGCGCCAGGTGAGCATTCACTGGTGGACAGCAGCTGTTGTTGTTGCTCCGCTCTCCATTTCTGGCTCAAGTCTAACCATCCACTGTTGATTTTTGTTTTATTTCAGGTGGTCTGCTTGTGAGGTTGTCGTGGCTCAGGCTGGCAGCGGCCAGGTGGGTGTGAGTTTAAGTCAGTCCCAGTTTGGTTTTGCCAGGGGGATGTACATTGTGACTCTGCTACAGCCTTGTTTTTTTTTTTTGTTTTTATTTTTAGGAGGTAAAGCGGGAGCTTGGCAGTCCAGGATCAGCTGCCTAGGTGAGCATTGACTGGTGGATGGAAGCTGCTGTCATTGCTCAGGTCTCAATTTCTGGTGTAACTCTAACATCCACTGTTTAATTTACTTTCATTTTAGGTGGTCCACTTGCAAGATTTCCTGGTCCTGGATGCCAGTGACTTGGTGGGTATCAGCTTGAGCTTTATGTGTTACTGAGTTCTGTTAGATTGTGGTGATTGTGTTTTCTCAGTGACTCAGCCTGCTGTTTTCTTTGTGTCTTTGCAGGTGCTGCTACTGTCCTACACATGCCAAGGATTAGGGGCAAGCGGGTAAGTTGGCTTTTAGGCATTAGGGGTGATCCATAGGCATGGGGTGTGTAGCAGCATGCTAAATGTGTACCTTTTCCTTTTGCAGGTACCCTCTGGGTAGACTGTGGAGCCAAATCAGTATCTGAGGTGAGTTGGGGCAGAGGTGCTTGGAAAGCCTGGGGATTAGTTTCCTGTCACACAATTTTCACAGTTTGTACTTTGTTGTCTTAGGTATTGAGAGGAGGTGCAGAGCCTAAGTTTGGATACGGCAGCGCCGAAGTCCTCGGAGGATGGATTTTGTCCGCTCGTCTTCCAAAAGATAAGTGTTGGGGCTTGTGTTTGGGTGCAGGGGAAAAAACTTTGGAAGTGGGAGGCAATTTCACATTAGCTTAGAAGAGAGGGCCCTAGTGGGATGGGTCCCTCTGAAGTAATGGGAGAGGGTTTCCACTCGGTCTCGCCGGAGCATTTGCCGGGCAGGGCAGTTCAGCATTCTAGCGTGTTTTGCGTCGTCAGCAGTCTTTGAGTCTCGGCGGCCTAGCGGACGTTTTCACCCGACGAGGTTGCCTTTCATCCGGAGGCATCGCCACGGTCACCCGGCAGTCATCGCTTTCTTCACTCGGCTTCCCGAGCTTCTGGAGCGTCCTCTTAACAGCTTAGGCACTTAGTCTAGTGAGCAGTTTTGTTTGTATTGACTTGGAACTGACTATGTTTGTCTTGGAAGTGACTATGTTTGTTTTGTATTGCAAGTGACTATGTTTGTTTTGTATTGCCAGTGACTCTGTATTGTATTGCATTGCCAGTGACTCTGTATTGTATTGCATTGCCAGTGACTCTGTATTGTATTGCCAGTGACTCTGTTTGTATTGTATTGCCTGTGACTCTGTTTGTATTGTATTGCCTGTGACTCTGTTTGTATTGTATTGCCTGTGACTCTGTTTGTATTGTATTGCCTGTGACTCTGTTTGTATTGTATTGCCTGTGACTCTGTTTGTATTGCACTGCCAGTGACTCTGTTTGTATTGCAAGTGACTCTGTATTGTATTGCATTGCCAGTGACTCTGTATTGTATTGCATTGCCAGTGACTCTGTATTGTATTGCATTGCCAGTGACTCTGTATTGTCTTGCATGTGACTGTGTTTGTATTGTATTGCAAGTGACTGTGTTTGTATTGTATTGCATGTGACTCTGTTTGTATTGCACTGCCAGTGACTCTGTTTGTATTGCAAGTGACTCTGTTTGTATTGTATTGCAAGTGACTCTGTTTGTATTGTATTGCCAGTGACTCTGTATTGTATTGCAAGTGACTGTGTTTGTATTGTATTGCAAGTGACTGTGTTTGTATTGTATTGCAAGTGACTGTGTTTGTATTGTATTGCAAGTGACTCTGTATTGTATTGTATTGCAAGTGACTCTGTATTGTATTGTATTGCAAGTGACTCTGTATTGTATTGTATTGCAAGTGACTCTGTATTGTATTGTATTGCAAGTGACTCTGTATTGTATTGTATTGCCAGTGACTCTGTATTGTATTGTATTGCCAGTGACTCTGTTTGTATTGTATTGCCAGTGACTCTGTTTGTATTGCAAGTGACTCTGTTTGCATTGCACTGCCAGTGACTCTGTTTGCGTTGCAAGTGACTGTTTGTATTGCACTGAAAGTCACTGTGCTTGTATTGCACTCAAAGTCACTGTGCTTGTATTGTATTGAAAGTGACTGTGTTTGTATTGCACTCTAAGTCATGATGTTGCTGTATCCTACTGTATGACTTATGCTTGAGCTGCCCTGCCCTGGCACAGTCACAGTTAGGTAGAAGAGTTGTAGGGCTTTGCAGTTCATCTTTTTTCTGTGGAGTTTTGGGTAGAGAAGGTATGGTCCCTGAGGGGGGATGATGCCTAGCTGTCAGGTAACCACTTGTTGACCACCTGTCATTGTCTTGCAGGTCTCTGGGCAGGATTAGTCTCTCTGCGGTTGCTGATGCTACGGAGTCTCCTGGAATCTACTGGGTAAGCTGAAGAGTGACTGTGTATGTCTGAGAGTTGTCTGTCTGCTTGGGTTTGCCTGTGCGAGTGTGTGTGCTGACTGGTTCTAACCTTGTGTGTGTGACTTTTGCCTTCCAGGTTTTTCAACACATTTTAAACTTAGAATAAAAAATCCCCAGCCGGGGGGGTTTTTTTTTTTTTCCCCCCGGCTGGGTTTTTTTTTCCTCGGTCCCGGCCGGTCTGCGAGGCGACGTTCATCGCCAAAGTTTGGGCGCCGACGGCCTAGGGACCGGGGTTTTCGTCAGGCAGGCTGATTTTTTCAGGGCTCCCGGGAACCACGTTCCCGAGGAGCGGTGCGAGTGTGTGCTGATGGTAGGGGATTGAGAGGTGAGAGAGGGTGGGTTTGTGTGCATGTTGACTGGTTCTAACCTTGTGTGTGTGACTTTTGCCTTCCAGGTTTTTCAACACCTTTTAAACTTAGAATAAAAAATCCCCAGCCGGGGGGGTTTTTTTTTTTTTCCCCCCGGCTGGGTTTTTTTTTCCTCGGTCCCGGCCGGTCTGCGAGGCGACGTTCATCGCCAAAGTTTGGGCGCCGACGGCCTAGGGACCGGGGTTTTCGTCAGGCAGGCTGATTTTTTCAGGGCTCCCGGGAACCACGTTCCCGAGGAGCGTTGCGAGTGTGTGCTGACTGTAGGGGATTGAGAGGCGAGAGAGGGTGCACGGTGCGCATGCTGAAGGAGGTGTGTGCGGTGGACGATTGTTATGTTTTATGTGTGCTGCTTTTGTTTTGGGTTTCCTGTAACAATAAAACAAGATATAATGAGTGTTTCAGATTTTGAAAAATGGTTCTATTGTGTTAATAGTCATTTGGCTTGTATTGCCTTGTATTGTTCTGTATTGGCATTTGCTGCTGTATTTCAATGTATTGCTCTGTATGTAAATTGTAATTTTATAGGTGTGCCTATGGACTGTATCTGTATTTGCATTTGTATCTGTTGTTTCTGTATGTTTACTAAAGTGTAAAGAAACCCATTCATGCAATAAAAGCTGAATATACCCTAATAAAGATGCCCCCCTGCCCCCCCAATAAAGATACCCCGTGCCCCCCTCTCCCCCATTTGGCTCCTGTGTTTATTTGGTGTCAGAGTCATTTATTCTATTTCCTACCTCAAGGTAAGTCTATTTTCCTCTCTACACCTTCATGCTATTTCCTTTTCTGTCTAATTCTGCTTCTTTCTCTCTTAACTCTTAATTTTTCTCTGTTATTCTATTTCTAGATGTTTTTCTGTTTCTCTTTCTCTTTAACTCTCTTTTTCTGTCTGTTTTGCTTTCAGTCTGTTTCAGTCTGTCTTTTGCTTTCACTCTAACTGTTTCACTCTTTCTCTCTCATGCTGTTTCTCTGTTTTTCTCTTTTGATTTCTATTTTTCTCTAACCCTGTTTCTCTGTATGTCTTTGTGTCTATTTCACTCTCTATTTCACTTCCTTTCTATTTCTCTCTGTCTATTTCTCTCTGGCTCTGTCTATTTCTCTCTCTTTGTCTGTTTCTCTGTGTTTTTCTCTGTTTCTTTCGATTTCTCTGTCTTTGTCTATTTCTCTATTTCTCTCTGTCTTTGTCTTTTTCTGTCTTAGACAAAGACAGAGAGAAATAGACAATTTCTCTCTTTGTGTTTTTCTCTTTCTCTATTTCTCTCTGTTTCTGTCATTTTCTCTCCATCTCTATTTCTCTCTGTCTTTGTCTTTTTGTCTGTCTGTATTTCTCTCTTTGTCTATTTCTCTCTGTCTCTGTCATTTTCTCTCTGTCTCTATTTCTCTGTCTTTGTCTATTTCTCTCTGTCTCTATTTCTCTCTGTCTCTGTCATTTTCTCTGTCTCTATTTCTCTCTGTCTCTGTCATTTTCTCTCTGTCTCTATTTCTCTGTCTTTGTCTATTTCTCTGTCTTTGTCTATTTCTCTGTCTTTGTCTATTTCTCTCTGTCTCTGTCATTTTCTCTGTCTCTATTTCTCTGTCTTTGTCTATTTCTCTCTGTCTCTATTTCTCTCTGTCTCTGTCATTTTCTCTCTGTCTCTATTTCTCTGTCTCTGTCTCTATTTCTCTGTCTCTATTTCTCTGTCTCTATTTCTCTGTCTCTATTTCTCTGTCTCTATTTCTCTGTCTCTATTTCTCTGTCTCTATTTCTCTGTCTCTGTCTATTTCTCTCTGTCTCTATTTCTCTCTGTCTCTATTTCTCTCTGTCTCTATTTCTCTCTGTCTCTATTTCTCTCTGTCTCTATTTCTCTCTGTCTCTATTTCTCTCTGTCTCTATTTCTCTCTGTCTCTATTTCTCTCTGTCTCTATTTCTCTCTGTCTCTGTCTATTTCTCTCTGTCTTTGTCTATTTCTCTCTGTCTCTGTCTATTTCTCTCTGTCTCTATTTCTCTCTGTCTCTGTCATTTTCTCTCTGTCTCTATTTCTCTGTCTTTGTCTATTTTTCTCTGTCTCTATTTCTGTGTCTCTATTTCTCTGTCTTTGTCTATTTCTCTCTGTCTCTATTTCTCTGTCTTTGTCTATTTCTCTCTGTCTCTATTTCTCTCTGTCTCTGTCATTTTCTCTGTCTCTATTTCTCTGTCTTTGTCTATTTCTCTCTGTCTCTATTTCTCTCTGTCTCTGTCATTTTCTCTGTCTCTATTTCTCTCTGTCTCTGTCATTTTCTCTCTGTCTCTATTTCTCTGTCTTTGTCTATTTCTCTGTCTTTGTCTATTTCTCTCTGTCTCTGTCATTTTCTCTGTCTCTTTTTCTCTGTCTTTGTCTATTTCTCTCTGTCTCTATTTCTCTCTGTCTCTATTTCTCTCTGTCTCTATTTCTCTCTGTCTCTATTTCTCTCTGTCTCTATTTCTGTTTCTCTCTCTGTCTTTTTCCCTCTGTCTTTGTCTTTTTCTCTCTGTCTTTGTCTTTTTCTCTCTGTCTTTGTCTTTTTCTCTCTGTCTTTGTCTTTTTCTCTCTGTCTTTTTCTCTCTCTGTCTTTGTCTTTTTCTCTCTCTGTCTTTGTCTTTTTCTCTCTCTGTCTTTTTCTCTCTTTT